>NC_143013.1:216717682-217049349 GCF_055824585.1 Amblyomma mixtum | reverse complement strand
TTCCGCATCGGGAATGTGGTTTCATTTACGGCTGCCTACTTGAAAAGCAATGGATGTGCGTCCTGCCACAGAAAATATTACGCGGAAAACATTAACTGTGAGAATTGAGTTGCTGTATACTACCTAATCATTATCGCAAATTTGATCACATGTGTTCGCTGTGCATGAGATGCTCGCCGCGCACCTGGCAGGCTAGAAATCGTCCGGGGGCTGTCACAGTCTGTGGCAGTGCGAAGTGAAATGGTCGCAGAATCACTCCCTCAGGTTTTGCTGCTCAGCTTATTCCACCGTGTACCTTGTACCCCATAACAATATTGTTTCCCATCGTATTACATCGGTACTACGTGAACATCGACGAGCTGGAAAGCGTGTTATCGCAGCATGAGCGCTAATAGCAGAATGTTTTGTCTGGCCATGTCAGCTGCAGCAGACTAGAAGTACCGAGTGTTGTGTCGCTATGAGAAAATCACAAAAAATTCACTCCATCGAACCGCTCGCTTGTTCGCGCTCACACTTCAGATACAGGTTGCAATTCGCAATCAGTTTTGTTTTGAACAACATCTGAGTGCGATACTTTATTAATCACCTTAGAATTAATGGAAAGTATTCATCGTCTATGGTGACGTCGCACCGAAACTATAAGCTTTTGCGCCATGGTACCGGTAACACAAGTTGTGCCCATCGGAGGAAAGAACGCACAGTCGTTGGGGCTGCCAAGAGGCACAAAACAGAGAAAGCGGTTGTGTGGTTCTGAAGAGGCTCTCTATTTGAAGAAATGCTTCGGAGCGGCAGACAAGGACAAAACGTAGAATAACACCACAGAGCGCCATCTTTATCGCCAACATTATCGCCATGTGCAGTAGGCGTGATCTACAAAATTAAGTTCACCTGTGGTCAGTTTTATGTTGGACAAACCGGGAGGTGCATAAATGACAGGCTAAGAGAACACTCAAACTCTCTCAAGAACAGCACTGGGGAGCACCTGCCGGCGCACTGCAAAGAATGTGGCTGTTTCCCGCTCTTCAGCGGTACAGTTATTTTAGGCCGCAGAAACGACAAGCTTCAAAGAGAAATTTTTGAAGCAGCAGTCATCCTTCGTTCGGGGACAAACACATGCGTGAGCAATCCATCAGTGACGCTTCTCAAGAGAGAATTAGAATTCCTATCAGAATGATTAGATTTGGGACATGACGATGTTCGCGTGCGGCACACGTGCCATGGGTGCTGATCATTTTGTGCCTAATGCTGTCTTCACTGCATGTTATCTTTTTATTTTGTCGTTGATGAGCGCAAAGCGTATATTCGTTGACGCGGGTTTCAATAAAATAAGTTGTTAGTTGGCGCTCTGTGGTGTTATGCTACGTTTTGGCCTTGTCTGCCGCGCCGAAGCATTTCTTGAAATATGTATGACCAACTGGCCTACAAAACAACCCTCCTCAGGCTTTCTAGACTGCTTTATCAGTAGTTTGCTAAAAAAACATTGCTTGGACGCGACTGGCCCCTTCCCGCATTGAGTATTGCTCTCATGTGTTTCTCTGCGGCATCCCTTCGTGATCGAGCTCTTGTTCTTCCGGATGGCGCGTGATGGGGCTACCAGCCCCATCAGGCGATGAAAGCTATAAAGATTTATTATTAATTTTGACCGCATGAGGAAGGTACCCTATCCCACCCTTATATAAGACAAAGTTGACCTCCAAATGCTACCTCTGTGCGTATCTAAGTCCAATAAAGTAGTAGTTCTGCAGTTTTTTAGAAGAACCGATTCGAAGTGCGAGTTCAGCGAGTCACCGCGTGATGCCCACCGTATGGCACAAAGGAGGGTATCGAAGCGTGTTCGAAGGTACTGCAATATTTTTGCAGCATCGCCTCTGCGGGCACCTGTGCTCTTGCTGTCCGGATGATAGATGGTCCAGTGCTCTGCAATATGATAACGCTATAAGAGATGGAAATGTTCAAGAAGTAAACAAACGCTGCATGAATTAGCGCGAGGTTACGCTCTAAAATCGGAAAGTCTGTCAGGTTCAAAACACGGGAATCGCTATCGCGTTCAACGAACTTCGTATACAAAGAATTCAGTGCGATGGCGTCACTCTTAAGGGACGTCATAAACCGCTTCCAGGCCATGAATATGTAGGTAGGTGGCATCTTATCTCCGATTCTGCATTAATAATTTATTTCACTTGCATCCGGTCAGGGTGGCAGATAAGCCCTCGAAACATGTGCTGCCTCACGCTAAACAATGTTCTGGAGATAAAATTCGTGCGGATGTTTCGGTCGTTTACAGAAAACACGTGCGTTTTTTTAGTAATTACGCGCGGGGTTGCCAGATTATTCGCTGAGTGTGTGTTCTAGAATATTCTTTCTTTTTTAAAGTCTTTATGCCCATTTTGTCGCATTGCGTGTTTTACCCTAATTAGGTGCCGCACAACTTACCTGTTCTTGTTTTTGCGAACTGAATCCGAATTTTTCTTGTATACGTCATTCAGACGAAGAATTACTGCAAAATGCGTTGTAACAAACCTGCAGAATATTTAAAAACAATAGTGCACCTCTGCTTAAGAGCTTATCACATTACCAGCGAAAGCTAACTCTTAATAGCGGCCGAGTGTTATGAAGCTGCAGACCCGTTTTGTCGTTTCACAGTTGAATGTCCGGTTGTGCGCCTCTACGCTCCCGTGCATACTCGGCCATCTTCCGCTTGCACTATCATTTCGACCGCACTTCGTGAACACTTCACGGATTCGAGGGCCCGGTTGGAGGGGGTAGCCGTTGTGAGGTGCCCCTACCGACCCTTTCAGCTAAAGAATTTGATCACCTACCTGCCTGTCGAAGGCCCGCTTGCACTAAGCAAATAAGACTGCTCTGTTACAAGACATACATTATTCGCAAACGCGAGTTACCCCTGGATTTGATTAAAGGAAGGGCGCATAACTGTTTCCCGCAATTAGCCTAGCCTAGTTGCAGAAGCTGAATCTCTCAGCTCTGTTCAGATGTAAGCGACTGCAACAAGCCCTGCCAAAAAAACGCCTAAGGACAGATGATCTGAGGAATGGTGGTTGAATGTCGAGAAAAAAAAACTGGTAATACTTAACTAAAACTTTCGTTTGAGTACTGAGATAAGTGCTTCAGTCGATTCTAATTTTTGTACGATGCACGTTGCTTACTACGTTGCAAGCTGTGTTGAAAAATATTGGTGTCGTCTCAATGAATGCATGCAACATGTTAGGTCCTCGTGACTACTCATCCAGACACCGAGCATATTCGAGACATGTCGATTTTGATGAACTGTTGCTGGGTTTTGCCGTGATTTTGTCGCGTTGTAATTGAATTCGAAGGCTTCGCATATTTGGGGAGCGCATAGAACAGCGGCGGATTTCATGGAATACTACAAGAGAACTCCACGTGCTGTTCGATAAGGCTGCTTTGCCATAGATGCCACAAAAGCGGGTGGGTAGTCGTAGCCGGAAGGTTCTTGCCGCACAGTCTAAAATAAGAATGTGCGCTGTAAAGGAGACCAGCTCTTGTGTTCTGCTTGTTTGAACAAGGATGGTTCAAAGGTTTTCTGTTGGGGGGCTGGGTGAGCACATTTTAAATTAGGGGGTCTTCCGGAGTGGGTTGGTTTCCCATATACGCTAAATGCGAGCTTGCTACTATCGCGTTTTACGAAGCCGTAAAGAAATTCCAACATACCATTCGCTTCTAATTCATTGGTGAAGTCAATCGCTTCTTGTATAGAATTCATGGGGGACGGAAATGCAACATAGCATCTTTACTTATCAGACAAAAACAGTCGTCTCTATATCCGTGGGCAATTCTTAGTGAACATGCACAACATTTAAAGTTGGAATAAATCCAGAGTTAGGTTTGCGACGACCATGGAGAAAGACGCACCCATTGGTATGCTCTGAAGCAGTCGGTAGAAACCTCCTTTTAGAGTAAGTGTTGTCCAACAAGAATAGTAGGAGCAAGAAGGGATCCAGAATGTCGATGATGGTTCTCAGAGGTAAAGATTTGTCAGCTTCGAGAACAGCAGAGCAAATTGTAGGGTCAAACGTATGTCGAAAACGACTTAACGTGAATCGGAACCACGACCTCGTCGTAATCTGGTGCTATGTCGCTTACCTTCTCGATGATATCCGTGGAGAAATGTACAGAGGTCTACAGAAGACCGACTAGACGCAGGAAGACACTATCAAGGTAGCTGCTTAGTCTACAAAGGAACAGTCAGCGATGAGACGCATTAGAATGCAAGGTTTGTGAACGTTTGGGTGCCAGTAGAGAGAAGGGCTGAAACTTTAGTGCCGCAAAGCGAGCTGCTTTTGCAGTACCTGATGGTTGTGGAAGAAACCGATGCAACCTAATGTTTGAGTGGAAGCTCAGCACACGTAAACAGCACTGCTACCTTTGTGGTGGAGAGTAGCTTAATGCTGCATATTTCAGGCAGGAGGCGGATTCGAAGCTGCGACGAGCTAAGAGTGCGGCATTCAAGCATCCGGGCCAGAAGAGGAAAATGTTCAGCTTCGGCTACACCGTTTTGTCAGGAGTGTGTTCAGTTTGGTGTCGCGTGTGGTGTAGTGTCTTCTTCCTCTTGTGTGATCCGTCATTTTAGCGCTGTTCTGCACCATCAATAAATTACTTCACAGTCATATATTTATTTGCAGCCCAGTTAGAAGCTAATCGCACAACAATAATTTATGTCACTAGCTTCCGGTGATGAGTGTCGGAAGTATCATAGAATGGCCTATATCAGGCACGCAACGTTTTTCAGTTGAATGATCTAGAATGACATAGGTGATTTCCAGAAGATTTATTTTTTTTTTAAATTATGGGCGACGTTACCAAATGCCTCGATGAGTGTTTGGACTAGAATGTTAGAGCTATTTTAACTCCTTAGAGGTGATCGATCTTACCGCGTACTTGGCTCTAATTATGTTATACAGAAGTGAGTAATTTTTGTCGTTGTGAAATTAATGACCTCTTTTTTTCTTGTAAAGCTGCAAATGTGTACTTGAAAAAGAGTATCAAAAATGGCATTTTATAAAACTACTTGGTATTTGATATGTATATTGCATAATTGCTAACTTCCGGACCACTTGATATGACAGTTTTTGCCACTTTAAATCTAAACTTGAAATGAAACAACATAAGGCATTTCCGGCCAGTCTCTTTCTCACATTCTTTTATAATTTTTTATGTCTGGTGCTTTGTCAGACACCCTATGCTGAGAATGTTTGTTGTTTGTTATGCAGATGATGTTTTGTTACAGATGATAGATTGTTGTGTTTCAAGATTTTTGTTTTCGTAGTTGCGTTACAACTAATGTGATATATCCCACAGGATGATTTAAGAACACGGCAGGTTCTAACACAGTGAGCACTAAGTTTCATTGGCCATTCTAAAAGCAGTGGGTCAGGCGAAATTCTTATTTCGCTCCCTTCTTAGTACACAACATGCGAATATAAGCTGCCAGGTCTTTTTACTATCTACAGGGTGTCCACGCTAACTTTAGCCAAGGGTTAAAAAATAAAATATTTGAGGTAGGCCAGAAACACTACTTACTTACATCTACCAACCGTCTTGCGCATCATAGGGAATTTTTTGTTTTGCAAATCATTAATTAGCAATTAAGATAATTTTTCTGAATGCGTAAATATTGACTTTAGGCAGAAAATGTGAATACAAAAGTTGGAGAGCGCCTTCAGAAACCCCATTCCATTTATTTGTGGTAAAGAAAACCTTACGTGTATCTTTTTTCTGAGCTCCAAAGAGCGCCCGCGAAATACAAAAAAAAATCACGTGACTAGCGCATTTGCGCGCCACGATTGCGCTGCCCTTAACCGTGGCTTGAGTGAACAAAATCAGCTGGTGGCTAGGCGCGACGACCTCAATGCGCCGGCAGGCAGATATGTCAATGGTGGTTGCGTCCCCCGGGCGAGCCAGTATGCAAGCGTGACGGTGCAAGTTGCAGCGAACGCGCCGGGCATTGTGAGGTAATGAAATCGCCAAAGGTTACAAACACAAATGCGACGAGTTTTATTCGCCACTGAGAGGCGAAAGAAGATAAGTAGAATACTTGCCTATCTACTCTGCCTCTCAGTGGCGAATAAAACTCGTCGCATTGGTGTTTGTAACCTTTGGCCATTTCATTACCTCACAATGCCCGGGTCGTTCGCTGCAACTTGCACCGTCACGCTTGCAGACTGGCTCGCACGGGCACCGCAACCACCGTTGACATATCGGCCTGCCGGCGCCTTGCCAGCAGCTAAGTTCGTTCACTCAAGCCACGGTTGAGAGCAGTATAATTGTGGCGTGCGAATGCGCTAGTCGCGCCATTTTTTTTTGTATCTCGCAGATTTTTTTGGAGCTCGGAAAAAAGACACACGTGAGGTCTTCTTTATCGCAAATAAATAGAATGGAGATTTCTGAAGGTGCTCTGCAACTTTTCTGTTCCCAATTTCTGTCTAAAGTCAATATTTACGCATTTAGAAAAAATTATCTTAATTGCTAATTAATTATTTGCAAAACAAAAAATTACCTATGATGCGCAAGGCGGTTGGTACATGTATGTAACTGGTTTCCCTGGCCTACCTGAAATATTTTATTTTTTAACCCTTGGCTAAAGTTAGCATGGACACGCTTTTCATCAGGGGCGTAGCCAGGAGGGGTGGTGCTTATCGTGCTTCCGCCTCCCCCCCCCCCTCCCCCGAAATGTTTTTGAACTGTCCCGCACCACTGAACAAAACAACAACCCGCGCCGGCAGTCGTTTTGGATTTTGTCACCTACAATGTATTTTTCAGAAAAGACATTTTGGCGCGAACATTGCTAACTCGGGTTGGATTTCGTGGCAACGACCATGCACCTGTACTCACATAACGCAAGCATCAGTTAGCATCATCATCAAAATTCTTATGCGAATACGAGAAGTTTGAGGACATCAATAACAGATCTTAATTGACCTTGCTTTTTGAAAGCCCTGTGCACGCCGCGTTTTGCAACATGCAAACTCGGATATTGGTTATTTCAACTTGCGGCATCATTCGTGGCTTTCATTTGTCCTTCTCTTTCATTTTTAGCTAACTGCTTCTACTTTTTTTTTTGAACCAAAGGAATACCCTTCTGTAATTATGGGTGCCGGATTATTGTAGCCGTGCAGGTGGCTAAAAATTACGTACTTTCGTATTCATTTCTGCATTGTTCCTCTATTACTTTAACCATATGGCGCTGTCGCGACCGCAGCATGGCCCCAGTGCATATCGCGACTTCTGCTATCATACTTTTGTTGTTGCCTGGATCCTCTCGCTTTCCGTGTGTATAGTTCACTATCTGTGACTGCGCAAGTTGTTTATTTGCCCTATTTGACGCATTATATAGAATGAATTTTGCTTAGATACGTACATTTTGTGGAGAGATACGTATATCTAAATATCTTGTTGCGGTGTTTTCTTTATACATGCAGTCTTGATGGAGCAGCGCAAAGGACGAGACACAAGAAACAAGGACGGACGTACACAGGCGCCTGTGTGCGTCCGTCCTTGTTTCTTGTGTCCCGTCCTTTGCGCTGCTCCACCAAGATGCAACAGTACCAACCAGCCCAGCAACTTGCTCTTCTGATACATGCAGTCACTTTGATTCCATTGACACTTTTTGTCCCTTATCATGTTGCATCTTTGCATTTCTAATACTCCATTTTATCTTTGCACTTCTAATTCATATTTCGCAGAACTCCTCGTTTATACATGTGCTCATTATTGCGATTAAAATTTCGGTGCAATTATTCACAATACATGACCGGTGACAGCTGCTGCTGCGCAGTACACTGGAACGAAAGACACCGTCGTTGAAATATTTTCCTGGCCGTAGCATATGTACAAAAATGTAAAGGTTCTTGAACGACCAAGATTCGTTAAAATGCTTGTCTTCTACTTCCTAATTTCATGGCTTTTACATTTTTGATATCGGCGGCATCCACTGCTTTGCTGCTTTCGGGCTGCTTTAGCTCTTAACATCGTGTGATATTTTCGTTACTCATTAAATACGCAAAAAATTGAATGGTTTGGTGTCAGTTATTTCTGTCACGATTTTTAATACACACGAATACATTCTTTCATCTAAAAAACACATACTTCGCTTCTCTAGACACTGCGTAGCGTTATCTAATACACAATGGCGTTGTCAATAAGAATGCGGTTATTATTTTTGCGTTTGATCCCTCCACAAATTTTATGAGGCTCCCGCGATGCAGCATGAGCCCCCCCCCCCCCCCCCCTCGCCACTGCTTTTCATGTATTCCGTGTCCCCACTTCTGGCTCAGCCCCTGCGGGATTGCAGTACGTACGAATAAGTAAATAAGTAAATAAATGGTTGCTCATGCATTCTAGATTATAAGACGAGGTGATACGAACATTGGTATTCACATCGCTTAATATAGAGGGAAATGCGCGGAGTGTGGCAGCCCGAATACCCTGTATCGCACGTCAGCGTATTCAAACATTTGTGGATAGGGCTAGCAGAATTTTTTAGTTTTTTACCCTACAAGCGAAATTTCATGAACGTCTCCTGCTTACCCATCATTTCAAGCGGTTTTGTACAGTCGCTTGCGTTTGAAAACAGCTTACAAACATAGGTCTGTAAAGTAAGCTGACCTCAATATGTTAGTACATGCCGGAGTTTTCATTTTAGGTTTTCCTATATACTGAATTTGTTGCAACACAGGTGCGAATACAAATATCTTGCGTAGCCCAAACTATGCTCTACAATAGAATATCGTCTGCATAACAGACAACAAACTTTTTCGGTAAATGGTGCCTGTTAAAACGTGTGTTAAATATGGTAGACCAATGTGCGAAAAAAACTGGCAGGAAATATGTTATCTTGTCCGATTTGTATTTTGATTTAAAATGAAAAAAAAATACTCAAAGCGCGCTGTCACGAAGTTACAAGTTATTGATTATACATCTTCAATGCGGATGACTTTTATAAAGGTTCAGTTTTGATATGTTTGTGCTCAGGTACTCACGTACTGCTTGAGAGGAAAATAACACCCATTCAGTTGACTGGGACATGAGCGTCTGAATTATATGGGATCTAATTAGAGGAAAATACGGTGTCACATCGATCGGTGGCAGTGAGTTAAAAAAGGTCAGTTATTCTATAGAAAACACTCATCGAGGCATCCGGCAATCTCGTGTGTAATACTCGAAAAAACAAACGCAGTTTGGAAGCCACCTACACCACTGGAGATCATTCATCTCCAGAACGTTGCGGTGCCTGATATAAATTTTCCTACAGTGCTCTCGACCTTCCTCATCGGTTGCTAGTTACGTAAATTATTATTGCAGAATTACTTTCTGCTCGAAATACGTTCATATACATGACTGCGAAGTAATTTACGACATCCTCTCTTAACTGCACCGTAGCACTGCATTAACTGTGCCCCACATTAGTAAAGTTGATGGCACTCCTGCGTGTATAGAGCTTGACACAGTTGGAGAGTACAAAGCATGATCTCAGGCTAATTTATGGCTGCAGATTTTCACTTGTTCAAACGTTTCGCTCTTGTTGCAGGATTATCATATTCCGGACGACGGCAAACAATAGTATTTTGACAATGAGAGCGCAGATGCCTGCAGTGCCGTTGATGAAAAAAGCAAAAACTAGCTTGCGACCGGTGTTGTGTAAATATGTCAATAATATTTTAAAAGAAAACATATTTCGGCTTGATTGTAACGCTCATAGCATAATATCATACATTGTCTTAAGAAGTGATTTTCGCAAACTTGTTAGAGGCTGATGAGAACGAATGTGGCGTTTATGTATTGACATTCCCTCGTGAAAAATTACCTGCGTAAGCACTTTATATGAAAGCTTTCGACGCGACATTCAGCACCCTTATTTATCTGTATAAACGCTTTCATTACGGTCTCCGCGAGAAATTTAATCACAGTTTTGTTTATTAACGGGAAAACTGCCACTTCATAGGAGCAAAGAAGTACAACATCTGAGCTTACCAATCTACTATCGTAGTTACATGTCACTGCAGCGCTTTTGCAGCTTCCACTGGAGAGTTGGTTCACTTCTGATAACTCTAAAAGAGGTAAAGTCGGAGTCTTTAACCCCTTCCCCAGTACTTACAAAACCGATGATGGAGACGACGCTGTATTCTTAAGCTCAGAGCCCTGTCATCGAAATCTTTATCTGTAAATAATCACTGCACCATAGAGTTAATGAGGAAAAGATTTATTACCCAAAATACTGCAATGTTTTTTTTTTAATCTGCAGCGCCTTTAGCGCCAGAGGAAATGCATATGAAAAAAGTTAAGAGGTTTTTCGAATGAGCAGCTATACTCCCGAGTCTTACGGTCGATATTTAATCTATATTAGTTTCACTTCTACTGGTTTCCCGGATTAATTTCATCAGTTAACCTGTTTTCTTTTTTATTAGTGTCGTTATCCTCTGATGCACTCGCCCCGCCGCGGTGGCTCAGTGGTTACGGCGCTTGGCTGCTGACCCGAAAGACGCGGGTTCGATCCCGGCCGCGGCGGCTCAATTTCGATAAAGGCGAAATTCTAGAGCCCCGTGTGCTGTGCGATGTCAGTGCACGTTAAAGAACCATAGGTGGTCGAAATTTCCGGAGCCCTTCACTGCGGCATCCCTTATAGCCTCAGTCGCTTTGGGACGTTAAACCCCAATAAATCAAACCAAACCAAACCTCTGCCGTACTCCCTGGTGCGTTCATTTCAACTGACGGTGCCGTGCTTCCACTGTAACGTGGGTGAGCAGTGCTGTCTTTCTCTTTTTCGTACAGTTTTTAGGAAATACCGCACCTGTTATTCGAGGGTGTTGTACTAACTAGCCACAATACTTATTGCTTTAGCAAAAGTACTGCTACATAACCGTCTTCAAACATGTCTAACTTCTGAATGAAAATGTAATTTTAAAAGTGGTGTAGACGAACAATGGCGGGACACTTAATTTAACATCATAAAGAGTTGATGTGACTGGGATGAAACGAACCACTATGACACATATTACAAAAAGCGTAAATGGCGCGGAAAAAAGAGTTCTTCATGTAAAAGTACAAACTGAGCATGCAAATCTTTGGGTTCGTATTGCTCTTTTCCTAGCGAAATTAATAATTCTCTTGTAGCAGCGTAATGTGGCAATCCTATGAAGTGGCAAACTGCCACTTCATAGGAGCAAAGAAGTACAACATCTGAGCTTACCAATCTACTATCGTAGTTACATGTCACTGCAGCGCTTTTGCAGCTTCCACTGGAGAGTTGGTTCACTTCTGATAACTCTAAAAGAGGTAAAGTCGGAGTCTTTAACCCCTTCCCCAGTACTTACAAAACCGATGATGGAGACGACGCTGTATTCTTAAGCTCAGAGCCCTGTCATCGAAATCTTTATCTGTAAATAATCACTGCACCATAGAGTTAATGAGGAAAAGATTTATTACCCAAAATACTGCAATGTTTTTTTTTTAATCTGCAGCGCCTTTAGCGCCAGAGGAAATGCATATGAAAAAAGTTAAGAGGTTTTTCGAATGAGCAGCTATACTCCCGAGTCTTACGGTCGATATTTAATCTATATTAGTTTCACTTCTACTGGTTTCCCGGATTAATTTCATCAGTTAACCTGTTTTCTTTTTTATTAGTGTCGTTATCCTCTGATGCACTCGCCCCGCCGCGGTGGCTCAGTGGTTACGGCGCTTGGCTGCTGACCCGAAAGACGCGGGTTCGATCCCGGCCGCGGCGGCTCAATTTCGATAAAGGCGAAATTCTAGAGCCCCGTGTGCTGTGCGATGTCAGTGCACGTTAAAGAACCATAGGTGGTCGAAATTTCCGGAGCCCTTCACTGCGGCATCCCTTATAGCCTCAGTCGCTTTGGGACGTTAAACCCCAATAAATCAAACCAAACCAAACCTCTGCCGTACTCCCTGGTGCGTTCATTTCAACTGACGGTGCCGTGCTTCCACTGTAACGTGGGTGAGCAGTGCTGTCTTTCTCTTTTTCGTACAGTTTTTAGGAAATACCGCACCTGTTATTCGAGGGTGTTGTACTAACTAGCCACAATACTTATTGCTTTAGCAAAAGTACTGCTACATAACCGTCTTCAAACATGTCTAACTTCTGAATGAAAATGTAATTTTAAAAGTGGTGTAGACGAACAATGGCGGGACACTTAATTTAACATCATAAAGAGTTGATGTGACTGGGATGAAACGAACCACTATGACACATATTACAAAAAGCGTAAATGGCGCGGAAAAAAGAGTTCTTCATGTAAAAGTACAAACTGAGCATGCAAATCTTTGGGTTCGTATTGCTCTTTTCCTAGCGAAATTAATAATTCTCTTGTAGCAGCGTAATGTGGCAATCCGCTTAACGATACTTGCTCATATTTTTTATTACACAACAGAAAGCTTTTCAAAGGTTCGTTTATTGAAGATCTAAGTAGAAGCTATATTTCACTTGTGCTAAAAAACATCGTTTGCTTAATGTTTTAAGATATCCGTTATGGGAATCTTTGGTTTCGAAAAACTATACTCTACATAAAACCCCGTCTAAGACTGAATTTGCGTTTCGGAGTGGCCACTTGAGGGTTCGATTGAACTCGTCTTAAACTGCATCTTTTTGGAGGCTGGGTTACGCAGCACCTTCGGACACAAGCTTCTTTGCAGATGTCTGTGCTGCCTAGATGCCATCCTCCGGTATCAGTTAAGTCATTTTAGCACTACTCCATGAGTTTAATGAGGAATGCATGAGATTTAATATCAAGAAATGGAAGAGAACGAAGATCACGGGCTCAACAAACGAGTGTTTGCATTAAAGAAAACGACGCAGAGTTCTGCTCGCATTCAAAGACCCGAAAATTTTGTGACACTTCGCTGATAGCTATCTTCTCTACCATTTAGGTGACGAAGTTGGTGCCTTTGAGGTTTTCATGTTATGGGCAATATAAATATTTAGCATAACAAAGGGATGGAGGCTGCTCAGCAGACAACCAAAGATGTGTGTAGCGAGTGAATATCACGCCGAGTTAACATCAGTTGAAACCTAGTGTATCCGTATTCTGTACGTAAGCTTCTGTGACGAAATTCAGTCAACGCTTCTTTTAACGTAGCTTTAAATCGTGTTCAGGGCTATCTACATTTTTTAACAAAATGTTGTAGTCGTGGTCATACATGCATAAGAGGACAGCATGCTGGCTGTTTTTGGATGTAGTTTGCCAGCCAATTTCATGCGTATATATGTGGCGTCTCTCTGCCATATACCAAGCATTTCTCTTAATTCCTGAGGAAGATAAATGAGCACAGATTTCTAAAAAATGCTTATTGATAAACGAATGCAAAGCTCATCATAACTCTTTCTTGCACCTAAAGAGCTACTAAAGGAACTAAATTTGAAAGCAACTGAATTAAAATTGCTCGCTACGTAGAGAGGCTACATAGTGGTGCCTCACGGTTTCGCCTTAGTGCGCGGATTAACTGGCTTCATAGAAGGAGGCAACCATCATTTTGTGTTTAAAGTACTACATCTCCAGGAGCTGTAAGAGCACAGCATAGGGTGGATTTTCGAATCTCACTACGAGTCTTACATGTTCGTATCTTCTTCGACGTTGTTTTCATTATTCATGAAGCTTCTAAAAGAGCAGATGAACTAATAATTGCGCGGTTCAAACGATACCATCCTCTAGGGCCTTATTTCTTTAGTTGAAGCTCGATGTTGTTTAACGACAGTAGTAAATCGAGTAATCACTTTCGTGATAAGCAATCTAACCCGAGCTCTTGTTGAAGGTGAGTGCTTATGCCTCGGTGGTTTTCCTCGAAAAGAGCAACGTGAAAATGTTGCTACACTATAATCTTAATAGTGTAATAAAAGGTGCCAGATGGTTGTTCATGCTGGATGAAAGAGTGCCGGACTCACCTCTGCACAACGAAGGCTTACATAAAAAACCACGAAACAGAGATGCGACTTCGTTTATCCTTCGTTCTTATGTGTTCTCTTGGTGTTTAAGTAATTAGTCCTGTTGGGTTTTCGCTAAACGTTACCGTACTTTTCGTCACAAGGTAACACTTTCAACTTATAAAGCTTCTGCTGACTGAAGCGAACGACTATACGTGTGTCCGGGCGTCTTATTGTTCCGGCCTTTCTTTGTGAAGTCCAGAATCTCAGAACAGTGTGGTGTCATGAGGATTATTCAAAACTAAGTTTGGTTTACGAGCGTGTTTAGGGTCTTTGACTTCGTCTCAAGAACACATAAGAGGCTTTTTTTTCGCATAGAAAGTCCTCTGTTAAATTAGCATTTTAGTGTTGCAAACAATTATTTTATTTGAAAAGACGAGGTCTCAGATATACTTCAGGAGTTGCCTTGGCTCTTAAGCTAATGGGGACACTGTGGTCCCGAGTGATCGCACCTCCTCTACTTTTGCATGCTTTAAACACAGCTTACTGACTTCCATAATATGATCATGTGGCAGAGCTTATCCGCCACTACATCACGATTATCTTTCTACCTCCAACTTCAAATGGCGCGATGGATCGAGGTAGCTGCTCTTTTTCTATTGCTGCTTGTCGCGACAGCTGGAATGTTCTCGTGCGTCAATGCCCTGGCATACCGTAGGCGTTCCTGCGCCGGTTGACGTTCACCAATCGTAGCCCAGAAAAAGCCATGCTTTTGTGCCATGCTCCTCTCTCATGCTTGCAATGCTCGTGATTGGCCAGACTGTTATCTAAGGAGTCTCAGGAATTCTCGGTTTCATGGCGCCAACGGGTATAAAAGAGCAGCAAATGCGTACGATGCTAAACTGTTCTTGTTCGCTTCCAAGCAGCACAATGTAAGCGAGAATTTTGTTTTCATTAATATGTTGTCGTATTAGAGATCTCAGCGCTCATTTTGTGTCTAAACTCGAATAGTCATAAAGCATTTTTCATGTGTAAAAGATGCAGATGCGACAAGCGAATTATAAAGAAAACAAGAATACTTAACTGATTTTCGAAAGTTCCAGCAAAATTATGAACGCTACTTTTTATCAAGTGACCGTAAGTCGAAGAATGTTTGCTGTAATACCACAACTTTCACGTTTAATTCGAAAGCAAAGAGGCTTCTGGAAAACATCATTAGATGACTACTCCACTTCGTTGCTAACAATTATTAACCAATACGAATCTCACTAATCTTGACGCAGCTCTTTCCTCTCAATCAACCATGAACTGCAAAGCACTCCTGGTAGCTGTGGCAATCTTTGCCGTGCTAGCAGCAGGTGAGTGGGCTAGTGCTCTACGTTTTATCTTGCTTAGTGCGGTAAGCTGAACCACATGAAAGAGACTAAATAATTTGGGGGGGGGGGATACTTTACCCATATCTTTGCTCGTTTTGTTGTTTTATATCCTTGAACTGCTTAAATTAGCGTTTTGGATATCATCAATATCCGCAGCCACATGATGAAATACTGACAGAATTGAGAGCGCTTCAGTTTGGTTCCTTCGCCATATAGCTTCTTTTCCGTTTTTGTATAGCTTCGTACCTAAGCTGTTAGTCTGACTGTCCATTGAAATGAGCGGCGAGATGAGCTGGCTCGAATTATATAACCGAGCAATGAAAGTTAACGCAAAAGCTGAGTCGAGACAATTTTTTTGAGCAGAAAAATTTCAATGCTGGGCTAGGTGAAGGATGACTGCAGCAAATCTTTCATTTACCTGTTTCAGAAAGGAGCAACTCGATAAGCCGTTAAATATTCGTCACGGAGGTGACATTTCTTGCGGGCGGAAGGGGAATATCGACAACCACAATCGGATATTAGTTTTATATCCTATCCCTGTTTTTGGTGCAATCCTGGCCATTCATTCAATATCTTTTCTGTGTTTTTGCGTGCATTGTTCACAGCAGAGTTCCTAAACTGTCTATCTGTAATCGCTAGCGCATTATGGCTCGAAAACTGCACTACTCATTTAAAGATTTCCGTGATGTTTACTCGGTGAAGACTGGCGTGAAACGCATTTGGAATTTCTAGAATGTCCGTTGTCGTAACTGCTGCAAGATGTGCTGCACATAATGTTTATTGACCTAACCAATGTGAACACATTCTCTTCAATCCATTTGAAATGAACGATTTCATATATTATGATCCCATATTTTGGGCGTACCTTTTAGCACATTTTTGCAGCTCACAATAGATATCGCCAAGCTTTTGACTTCGCAAACACGACAGCGCGGCAGAAAGCAGCAATTTTATTATAATGGCGCCACAACTGCAGTGGATAGTGCAGAATACACTCCTGAGGCACGCGCAATTCTTCTCTCAATTTCGCAGTTTTTATATAAGCGAAACATATGCGTACCAGTACCGCGATCACCGTGTAACACGTCAGGCCAGTGTCCTGCTTACTAAGACTGTTGTGGTATTTTCGCTCATTGTTGAGTGGACACGAATAGGCATACTTTATATTCTGCTCTCTTGCAGTAGCCACTGTTGGCGCCACGGGGCTACGCAGTTTAATTTGTGCTTGTCCTAGAAGGCTGTTTTGTTTACTTCATCATTATGCTGTAATCTACTGTGTCCTCCGTGAAGCTTCCTCACATATCTCCTTCTTTTTTTTACACAACCGCCAATAGTGGATGTGACATTTTAGTTGGTAACATCAACTCTGTTATTGGGGGAGTGATATATGAGCACGCAATTATTCTGATGCACTCATCACTGATGCCTTCATTACTTTCTGTGCTAAGGAACCACGGCCTGTGGTGGAGAAGGCCATGGCGAGTCCGGAAGATGTGGCGACCACGGCCGCAGTGACCACGGAGCCCCCGAGGCGCTCCAAGACAGCGCAGCGTCCAGTGAATCGTCAGCCCGGTGCGACGGCCACACTGGCCGCTGCGACGGCTAGTAGGAGAAGATCCTCTTTGCTTTGCAGTTTCGAGCAACAGCTGCCGTTTCAAGCCATGCATAGGGCAAATCAGAAGCGTTTTCACCGTAGGTGATGGTGTAAAGGCACCTAATTTCATAAGGGGTTTGTGCACTGAAATAAAGAGTAGTGGAGTTATGTTCTGTTTCTTTGTTCACATACTTCGTGATGGTGCTGACTTCTGGGTCTAGGCTACCGATGAGAATATTATTGAACGATTACTCGGGGTACTCTGTAAAGTACCCATGAGCAGCCCGGTGGAGCTCTTGCTCTGGCGTAGTGTTTTTGGATCCCTGCATGATCTTGTCAAGATTTTACTTGTCAATCCATGCCTACGGATAATAACATTACAATAAATTCGGCAGAAGTTCTTCGGGTTCCCTTAGCTCTAAGCACACGATGCACAACTTTGAACATTAAAAAATAATCCATTGATATAACTCCTGATAAACACCGAACTAGGCTTCTTACTATCGCGTTTTACCAATTCGTCCAGAGTGGGCAACATGCCATTCCCCTCATCTTCAGTGCTGAGTCCAATCGTTTCTTTTGTGGAGATCAAACGGGACTGAAATGCGACGTTTCGGAACCGACGTTTCGGAACATTCAGAACCTTTCGAGTGCAAAATTCTTCGTAGTGATACCAAAGTTTCAAGCGCATGGCATTCGAATGACCACATAGAGATGTTTGCGACTATTACGGAGATTGAGGCCCCGGGTAGCGTGGCCCGAAGTTGATGGCAAAAACCGCTTTGGAAAAAGGAATAAGTGTTTCCCGAGTATGTTACAAAGCATGTCACGAAGTATTTACTAACGTAATCGCTAATCGAGTCGGGACAACCTTAGACTTCAGTCAAGCAAATTATCAGGCAGGCTTTCGCAAATGATACTCGATAATAGACCATATTCACACTATCAATCAGGCGATAGAGGAATGCGCAGTATATAACCGACCCCTATATATAGCCTTCACTGTTAGCAAGAAAGTATTTGACTCAGTGGAAACCTTACCTGTCATGCAGGCATTGCGCAATCAGGGTGAAGAAAAGTATTTGTAAATATCAGAAGATATCTATAACGACTACAAAACTACTGTAGTCCTCCATTAAGTTAAGAATCAAAACCTAATAAGGAAGGATGTCAGGCAGGGAGAAACGATCTCGTTAATGCTATTCGCCACCTGTTTACTCGAGGTATTCCGAGGCCTAAATTGGGAACAGTTGGAGATGAGACTTAACGGGGAATACCTAAGTCATTTGCGATTTACTGATGACATTGCCTTGCTAAGTCACTCAGGACATGAACTGCAAAGCATGATCAATGAGTTAGACAGGCAGAGCAAAATGGTGGGTCTAAAAAGTAACATGCAGAAAAGCAAAGTAATGTTCGACAGTCTAGCAAGGGAACCGCAGTTTGCAATGGGTAGAGAGGTGCTGGAAGTAATAAGGCAATATGTCGGCTTAGTGCAGGTAGTGACCGCTGATCCGCATTATGAGAGGGAATAACTAGATGAATCAGAATGCGGTGGAGCGCATATGGTAAGCGCTCTCAAACCATATTGGCAGTTCACCGGTATCCTTCAAGAGAAAGGTATACAACAGCTGTATCTTACCGGTACTCATCTATGAGTCAGGCAGGTGGACGCTAACGAACAGGGTTCAGCTTAAGGGATGGATTACGCAGCTATCTATGGAAAGAAAAATGATAGATGTAACTTTAAGATTTTTGAAACGGGCTGAGTGGTGAGGGAATAAACGCTAGTTAATGACTTCGTATTCAAAATCAAGAGGTATAAATGGGCTTGGGCAGGGTATATAATACCAAGGAAGGATAGCCGGTGGTTAATGGAGTGGATTCCGAGAGAAGGCAGAGTAGCAGGGGGCAGCAAAATGTAAGGTGGGCGGTTGAGATCAAGAAGTTGGTGGGATAAGGGCGGCCGCAACTTGCAAAAGACAGTGAAGTGGAGAGACATGGGAGTGTCCTTTGCCGTGCAGTGGGCATAGTCAGGCTGATGATGATGATACTAAACTTATGTCTGCTC
Organism: Amblyomma mixtum; assembly: GCF_055824585.1. Taxonomy (NCBI): domain Eukaryota; kingdom Metazoa; phylum Arthropoda; class Arachnida; order Ixodida; family Ixodidae; genus Amblyomma; species Amblyomma mixtum. The sequence continues at coordinate 217,030,399 of NC_143013.1, read as the reverse complement.
TGTGTCTGGAATTAGAATCGCGAATGATTTTCACAGCAAATATTTTATGCTTCGTCCGGGAATCCCAGACTTATGCGCTTTGCGTTTCGAGAATACGTAATTCGTTGGCGGGTGTCTGCCTGAAAAAAATTAATTCACAATTAGTTCACAATTCGTAACAGCGAACAATATAAACTCGCATTCTTTGCCTGTCCGTTCCGGAGTGCTTCAGGGGTCAGTTCTTGGGCCCCTCCTCTTTCTCATCTATATAAATGACTTACCGGCTAACATTTCTTCTTCAATTAATCTTTTTGCCGATGATTGTGTTATTTACCGCGAAATTAAAGATGATAATGATGTCTCTTGTCTTCAATTCGATATTAACAAGATTCTTGACTGGTGTTTTATTTGGAACATGCCACTAAACATTAATAAGTGTAAACATGTACGCATTTCTCGTCTCTCTAATGCCCCTTCCTCTTATCACATTAACAACGTGTCTCTCGAAACCGTGTCATGTTATAAATATCTGGGTGTTTACGTTTCTTGTAACCTGTCTTGGAAAACTCACGTTGAATACATAATAAATAACGCTAATCGCATGCTTGGGTACCTTCGCAGAAATTTCTCACGTTCATCTAGTTCAATAAAATTATTACTTTATAAAACATTGGTACGGTCCAAGTTAGAATATGCTGCATCTGTCTGGAGCCCTGGCATCGATTCACTTGTTTCAGATTTGGAAGCTGTGCAGAACCGCGCATGCCGTTTCATTCTTTCTAATTATCACCGAACAAGCAGTGCAACCGCCATGAAATCAAGTTTGTCCCTACCACTTCTTTCCCACCGCAGATCAATAGCCTCATTGTGTCTTTTTCATAAAATTTACCACCACACCTTTCTCAATCCTAAGTTACTGTCAAGACCATGTTACATATCAGCACGCGTTGATCACCGTCATAAAGTTGGAATCCCATCTTTTCACACCAAATGTTTTCATGACTCATTCATACCTCGAACTTGTGCCAGCTGGAATCACCTTCCCCACGACATCGCAGGTATTTCTGATAACAATGCATTTCGTCAAGTCCTTAATGTTTCTTTCTGAGTATGTGTCGTTTATTACGGTATAAAAATTGCCTTTCACTGTCTGCACACTGTTTTAATATATCCCCACTGCATTCTAATCTTATTGCCTTCCTGTGTTTTCAATTTGTCATGTATTCCTGGTTTATTTTTGTTTTCTCTTGTTGTTGCTGTTTAGACTGAAATTTTTATGTATTCCCACTCCCCTCTGTAATGCCTTCGGGCCCTGAGGGTACAATAAATAAATAAATAAATAAATGTACGTCCTGCCGCATAAACTATTATTCAGAACACTCTGTCAGTGAGAACTGAATTAATGCATGCTAGCTTAACATTATCGCCCCATTAGTTCACATGTGTTCGCTGTGGACCAGGTACGTGCCGCGCACATGGCAGGGTAGAAGAGCGTCTTTGCGCTGTCATAATCTGTGGCAGTGTGAAATAAAATTCTTGCAGAATCATTCCCTCAAGTGTACCTGCTCAGCGTTTTCCAACTTTTAACTTATATCGGCATTACTACCAGATGCTTCAAGGAATACTCAAAAATGTAAAAAAAAGGTTTTTGTAAAAATATGGCTTTTGCGACATAGTAGTACCAGTCTTGTCGAACACCAGAAAACCGGTCAGTCGTCTTAAGTAGCAAGCTGGTTGTCTAATTTTAATAATTATCTTTTTAACTAGTAGTGCTAGGCACCTAGGTGCAACTAGAGATTTGTAGCCGGTCACTAGAAATAGTCATATCAGTTTTTTAGAATTTAGAAAACGCGATTATCCTCGGCGTTATGGCTCAAAAACATTTGGCTATATGGCGCCAAAATGCATGCACATTCGGAAGCATGCAAGCAAAGCCACCTTTTCCGTGCATGCAACTGGTAAAAATAAAAAAAAAATTGTTAAGCTACAGCGGCAAGGGTAATGGCGTTTCGAAATTTTAAAAACTGACACGACTATTACTAACGACCGGCCAAAAATTTCTTTTTTCAAATGGGCGCCCAATTCTGCTAATTAAAAAGTTAACGCTCCACCTTTTATGACGCGGAGATGAGCGAGAGCAAAAAACTGATTGTGCGGTTTCGGAGGTGCTTTCGCGACTTCTGTATCAAGATTTCGAGTGCAAAATATTGTTTGGACGTGACTGCCCCCTTCCCGCACCTTGCGCTGCTCTCATGCGTTTTTCTGTAGCATCCCCGCGTGATAGAGCTCTTGTTTTTCAGGAAGCCATGTGGTGGGTTTACCGGCCCCATGGCTGCGAGATATTGTTGTATTGGCCCGCCGTCGTCGCAGACGATCGAGGTTTCCTATTTGTTTTTACGGAATAATGAAGGTACCCTATCCCAACCTAATATAAGACAAAACTGATCTCCAAACACTACCTCTGTGCGAAATCTAAGCCCGATAAAAGCGAGCGGTTGTGCCGAGAGAATTTTCTTTCGACTCTCTCTGACCGACGGAAGTCAGTAGAAACTGGATGAGGCCTGGACTGATGCGTTCGCAGCAGCTCAATTTCCGACAGCTGCAACGTTAATGCAAAGCATTTTTTATGTAAAAAAACATTACTGTGAAATTCAATGGAGTAAAAATTTTGCAGGAAAAGGGTGGTTCGAGCCGTGATTTTCTCCTAGTATTTTGTGGCCAATCCTCTGATTCCCTGAGAACAAGACATATGCGCCGAAAAGTGCGCTGTAGACGATGTGCCGCATTTCGTCGTACGGTGCAGGTAGATTAAGGTCTTGTGCACTGGAGACGTTAGTAAAATGAGACGTCTTATTAGCCGCTGATGTAATTTCCTCACCTTACGGAGATTGAAAACTGTGTGACAATTTTTCACGTTGTTTTTGGTGTCAAGAGATGTGTCATTGCGACAACTGCCCCCGGTGATTTCTGCAGCTTAAGCCGTGGAGCCCCATAATACTTTCTCCCAATCGATATCGGAGTGTTGATAGGCGGCGGGGAAGGAAGAATGCCTAATATTTTACGGTATACTTAATCACTCGTAAATGATGGAGTGTCGTCTCATTTAAGCAGTTAGTCTTGCTGGTGTCATTTTTTTTAAACGGACAAGCTGGCAATAAAAGTTATTCGAAATTTAAAACTGCTTTTTGAAGTAAGGAAATACACAGTGATTGTCTCACATCACGCCCGAGCCGCGCCGTAAACGAAGAATGAAGGCGGGATTGAAAGAAGAAAGAGAGAAAGAGGTGCCGTAGTGGAAGGCTCCGGTATAATTTCGACAATTCGGGATGTTTAACGTGCAGTGATATACCGGAGCACCCAGACGCCTTTGCATCTACACATCAGAAAGTGGTGTCATTCGAGCTCGGAGTGTTTCCGTGAAGTTCTCTTATGATGGGCGCGCCACGGCGAATGCCAACATGGGTGGGTGTTGTCGACGAAAAGTCATTACCAGTCATTAATTAATTTGATAAGTCCTGATCATAATTTCCACAGTCAGTTCACAGAACTGCTCATTTTTATGGCCGTTTTAATCATTACATTATTCATATTTTCTGACGAAAGCTACACTAGGGTAGCGAAAGCACATTTCGCGGTGACTGCAAAAGGACACCACTATTTCTTTATTGCGTAGAAGTGCGCTCACACTGACAGGCTCCAAGCCCAACTTAAGAAAGTCGCATCACGCTACCCGTCATACACAGTTACAACAGCATCGCCTCTCACTTTGTCAGCACATCAAAATTCCGGGAGACACGCGCATGCATCGAGGAAAGGGAGCAAGGCAGGAGCTCGATACTGCGCAGCACATACCCCGCGCACCAACGCACACTGCTCTCTGAACAGAGACTTTGATGAACGTGTCGTCTCTGCTTGGGTATCTACCATGCGGCTATTCCTGAGGGTAAACAGTAATAACATCACTAAAGGGTCAGATGGAACCTTAGAGCCTTCCACTGTAGGCAAAAATCTGATAGTACACGGCGTAATCTCAAAGTCATTTTTGGCAGTCTGTTGAAGATTGTCCCGAAAAAACGCAGCATCAGGACAAAGCGCAAAGCAATGATCAGTAGTTTCTGGCTGCTCACACAAGCGGCAGTTCACAGAACACGGAAGAAAAGTTCCTTTTTCACAAGGCCACGTTTTGACAAGTAAAGTTGACGTGTTAAGTTTAAAAAAAGAAAACACAGATCTGTTGCACCCGCTTTAATGCGCTGTTGTTTAGAAAGGAGAGGTAACGCTGCCAGCACAAAGGTACAGGAAACGACACATCGATCAGAATTCTTGTCATCTGCCTTCTGGACAAACTGTAGAAGAATTCTGAGGAAAACCATACATGGTGGAAATGGAATGTGTCGGCGACTTCTTCAAGAGAACCCCCCAAAGGCCCCTCACTTCTATGACCAGTGGGCGCAAAAACAATAAGCAAATCAGCAATGAATTGTCTGCTAAACACAGCTGGGAGGAAAGGATGGTTTCCTCTTTCAAAGAGAAAAACCTCTAAACAAGCTGATGAGCAAACAAATGCTGAAGACCAGCGCCACCAGCCTCCGGAGAGAGTAGTAGTCTTGAAGCACAGTCTTCGATTGAAAGCACCACACAACAGTTGCAAAAATTCTATAAATTGCCGTTACTTTTTTCCTTGCACAATGCAACATCTGCTTGACATATATAAGTTTCGAAACTAAGATGATATTACAAACTTGTGCACGTGCAAATACAGACAGCTTCCTGCACATCCAAGCCTGGGTTTGTCGCCTAGCTAACGAGATCAGAGAATCCCAGCGAGGCACCTATTGCGATACTGATGCAAGGGTACCCCCAAACACTGTAAATCTTCGAAGCCTCAGCTGATGCCGCCAAAATAGCTTGGTTTTGTACCCAAGTGAGGTACCCTGAACCCCTTCGATGTATAAAGGTTAAGAAACGCACCCGAACTATCACAAAACTACTCAGTTATACGCAGAGCCTCGAAAACACTCTTTTCATGAGAACAAAAAAGGGCGACGTCATAAGCATAGGCTAAAATCTTAATTTCACACTGCGATAGTGAGAAGCCACGAATTTTCGTATTCTTGATGATACGACCACATAGGGGCTTCGGATATAAAGAAAATAACAAAGGCGATAGGTGGCAGCCCTGTCGAACAGATGTTTTAAGTGGAATAGGTTTGGTAAACTTTTGATTAACAATCAGTCTTGTAGTGGCCGCTTTATAACATAGTTCCAGGTCTTTATGGAACACATCACCAATATTTGTACTCTGTAATACAGCAAACAAAAAATCATGGCGCACCCAAGCAAAAGCTTTCGCCAGATTAGCCTGATTAAGATGCACTTGACTGACCTCATCTGACACTGTCTCTAACACGGAACGTGCGATATGGATGGGCTTTTAATACTACGGCCTTTGATTCAGCGCATTTGGTGCGGCACTAATAAATCTAAGGCTTCAAACTGTAGTCGAGAAGGAAGAACCTTAGCAAATATTTTATAATCCACGTCGCATAAGGATATCGTAAAACGTGCTTCAACAGTTTTCAATCGATATGCGTCTGAACTTTTCGAGATTAGTATGGTGGGACCAGTGTAGAACGTGGGAGGCAGAACGCCCATGTAATAAGTTGCACTGGCAACTTCCAACGAGGCAGACGCTAAGCTAGCCTAAACCCTCTATAGAATTCGCTGCATATACCATCCAGGTAAAGAAGCTTCTAACCCTGTAGAGAAGAAATGGCAGATTTGACCTCATCTAAAGTAATAGATCCCTCAATTACGGCATGCTGCTCACTTTCAGGACGAGGAAATACTTCTTTTGGGTTACTGATATTGTGCCCACTGATGTGGGCAATATTACCACCAATGAGCCACATATAATAGTTAAAAAAAACCCAAGAATACCTGGCATGTCGGTGCAAGTATTACGTCCGCAACGACTTTTAAATCCTCCTTAGAAAGAGCAGCCTGCCTTTCATAAACGGCGGCCACAGCACTTCGACGTTTTAAGCTGAGTAAAGGCGCGTCTAGTGAATTCACAGTTGTTAGAAAGATATTTCGAGATATGTATTAAGGTATACGTGAGTAATTTGAGCATGTTATCTACAGATGTCGCAATCAAGTGGGTGCCAAATTTCCTCCGTTTCAGTTGTTTCTTTCGTGCTTGGCGTATCCTAGAAGCACCATCATGCGGCACCCACAGAAAACCCCTCTCTTAATGTACCACGCTGGCACAACAGATGCGCAGGCGGCGCACCGCGCATACCTATCGCATTTCCGCACTTAAGGAGACTTAAGTTCACTGCTGTGCTCGTCACGGCAGCAGTGTAGGCTGCGTGAAATTGAGTCTTTCGGTACAGAAGTAGTCGCATGGTGCAAGGCCGGCAGACAGCTTTAAAACGAGGCTAAAAAGGCTAAGCGGGCGGCCCAAACGCCCGAAGAATGACAGGAACGTCTTCCAAACAGACGCCGCCAAGCTGCTGGACGACAAGGACGGCGTGTCGCTACACCTAAGTCAGTAGATGAAACGTTTTCTCTACGTGCACCCTGGCATAGCTGCGCTAAGCCACCACCATTTTTTTCCAGTATATTAAAAATGCATTTACCGGACTTAAATCTCAGTGAAACTTGGTCACACGAATTGGAAGTTTGAGTTGAGCGAGTGGTCACGTGATTCCCACCATGCGGCTGAAAGAAGGAAATCGAAGCGGGTTCAAAGGTACTGTTATCGTTTTGCAGCGTTGACACTGCTGGCGCCTGTGTTTTTGCTGTCCCGGTGATAGACTGTCCAGTGCTCTGGAATGTAATTACGCTGTAACACGCGCAAAAATCTTCAACAAGTAAACAACTGCTGTATGATTCAGCTCGAGATGATGCTTTAAAATCGGGAACTCTATCAGGTTCAAAATACGGGAACTGCTGTGGCGTTCAACGAACTTCGGATACGCAGAATTAAGTGCCATGGCGTCACTCTTAAGGGACGTCATAGCCCACCTGCCAACCATGAATATGTAAGCAGGTCGCATTCTGCATTAATAATTTATTTCACTTGCATCTGGTTAGAGTGGCCGATAAACCCTCGAAACATGTGCCGCCTCACGCTAGGCAACGGTCTGGAGATAAAATACGTACAGAAGTTTCGGTCGTTTGCAGAAAACACTTCTGCTTGTTGTTTTTCTTTAATTACGCGCGGGTTTGGCAGGTTACTCGATGAGTATGTGTTCTAGAGTATTCGTTGTATTTTAATTCTTTTAAGGCACTTTCTCGAAATGCATGTTTTACCTTAATTAGGCACCGCAGAATTTACCTCTTTACGTCTTTATCTGAATTAGAATTTTTTCATGACATATACTCTTTTGACAAGGAATCACCGCAAAATACATTTTAATAAACCTATCGAATATTTCAAAACAATAGCGCACCTAACCTTAAGGGTTTAGCATATTAATCAGTGGAAGCTAACTGTCATCAGCAGCCGAGTGGTCTGGAGCTGAAGTCCCGTTTTGACGTTTGAATGTCGGGTTGGGCGCCTCTTCGCTGATGTGGATACTCTGCCTTATTTTGCTTGCAATATCAGTTAGACCGCACTTATAGAACACTTCACGTACTCGAGGGCCCGGTTGGAGGGGGTAGCCGTTACGAGGTGCCTCGGCGACCCTCTCAGCTAATGAATTTTATCATCTGTCTAACTGTAGAAAGTCCACTAGCACGAAACAATTACGGCTGTCCAGTTCTTTACTCGCACTTCAGAGCCATTCCAAGATTCGATTAAAGGAAAGGCGCATAACTGACTTATGCGATTAGCCTAGCCTGCTTGTAGCAGCTGGATATCCAAGCTGTGCTCAAATGTAAACGACGGCAGCAAACCTTGCCAGGACACTGCACATTGCCTGTTGCGTTCAAAGCTATATTTAAAAATGCTTGTGTCGTCTCACCGAACACACACGAGAACACGTTAGCTCGTCGGAACTGTTCTTCCAGACAAGCAGCGTGTTCCAGACATGTCGGTGTTGATGCACTGTTGCGGAGTTTTGCCATGATTCTGTCGGGCTCTAACTGAATTCGAAAGCTACGCATATTTGTAGAGCGTATATGAAAGAGCGGCGCGTTTCATGCAGTACGACAAGGGAACTAACAACTCGTGCTGCTCGAGAAAGCTGCTTTGGAACAGATCCCGCAAAACCAGTTGTGTAGGTAGCCAGAAAGCGCTTGCCGCCCTGTCTCAAAGAAACATGCGTGGTCTAGAGGAGGCTCGGTCTTGTGTTTTGGTGGTTGAACTAGGTTTTTCAACTGATGTCTGTTGGGTGGCTTGGTGAACAGATTTCAACTTGAGGGGTCTTCCGGGGTGGGTTGGTTTCACAAACACGCCTTAAGAAGACGTCAAGAAAGGCCAGCATACCATTCGCTTCTACTTCGGTGGAGAAGTCAATCGGTTCTTGCAGCGAATTTAAATGGCACAAAAATGAGACCTACTATCTTAAAATATCAGACAAATACAGTCCTCTGTACATCTGTGGACAATTCTTGCTGGTGATGCGCAAGTTTTGAGGGCACAATGCGGGAATAAGTCAAATATGAGGATTTAGATGATCACGAAGATAGAGGGCGCCCATTGGCGTGCCTTGTAGCTGTCGGTGAAAACCTCCTTATGAGAAGAAATAAGTGTTGTCCAATAAGAACTGTAAGTGCATGAACAGACCCTGAACGTCCATGATGGTTCTGAGCGGTAAAGATTTGTTATCTTCGAGAACAGTAGAGGAAACCTTTAGGGCCAGCCCACTGGGAACATGTGTGAAAACCCATTTGACGTGAAACGGATCCGCGACCTTGTTGTCGTTCGGTCCTATGTCACCTACCTTCTCAATAATATCCGTCGAGGAGAGCGCATGGGTCCAGACAAGACCGACAAGAGGCAAGAGGGCACTATCAAGGTAGCTGAATAGGCTTGAAAGCGCAGAAACACTAGTCCGCGATAAAACGCATTGGTATAGAAGGTTTGTTGATCTTTGGCAGCCAGTAGAGAGAAGTGCTGAAGCTTTTGGGCCGAAAAGTGTGCTGCTTTTGCAGTAAAAAGATATTTTTGCAGTACTTGATGATGTGGAAGAAACCAATCCAACTTACTGTTTGAGTGCGAGATCAGTACGCCTAAACACCAGTGCTACGTTATGGCTGGCGTGTAGCTGAATGCTGCCAATTTCTGCCAGTATACGGATTCCCAGCGGCGACGAAAGAAGGGGGCACACTGAAGAATCCGGGGCAGAAGAGGCGAATGTTTAGCTTCGGCTACAGGGCTTTGTCCGAAGTGTGTTCAGTCTGGACGAGTCAAAACAAATTATGTTGCAATAACAGCTTAAGTTTTGCTCATTGGATTGTACTGAAGGTTAGCTTTTAACTATGTGGCTTGATTGACCAGGGACACGAACTGACGGTTCCTTGATGAAGTGGAAAGTTTTAAGCAGACATTCTCGTCGAGGACAAGACGTGATATGCAGGCGTTCATCATAAAATAAACAAAATAAACAAAAGCCGTTGCGGCTCTCATACAGCATCCTAATTGAGATTACACATAGAAAAGAAAAGTCGAGATTGTGCTCCTGTGTGTCATCCAAAACGTACTGTTTTCTGCTTTTAATTATTTTATGGTCGGCGTACAGATTTTTGTGCTTTAATCTAATTGCTTCCATGTGCGCAGCTTACAGAAGATACGCCCCTGTCAATCTATATTCCTTTTTTGGAGTGTCAAATTAGGGGCAAGTCATTGAAATGGGAAATCATTCGTGGCGAAGTTCTTGGCAAAAAACTCTCAAAATAGAGAGAAAACAGTAGAGAAAACAGACACCACAAGAGCTGTCACGTGTGGTGTCTCCTATCTCCTCTGTGATCCGTAATTTAAGCGCTGTTTAGCACCCCGAACTAATTACTTCTCAGTCATAGATATGTTCGCAGGTAACTCAGAATCAAATCCTGCAACGATAATTCATGTAACCAGCATCTGCGGATGAAGGTAGAAAGTACGAAAAATGGTTTGTATCAGGGACGCAACGTTCTTATGATGGGTGATATCCAATGGCGTAGGTGATTTCCCGAAAAAAATTGCGCTTAGTTTTTGCAAATTACGGCCGACGTTACCGGATGCCTCGATGAGCGCTTGGCCTAGAATATGGGTGTGCTCTTTTACCTACTTTCAGGCGACTGATCTTGCTGCCTAGTTTGCTATGATTAGATTCCGTAGACCTGTGTAGATTTTGTTGTTGTGATCTTAGTGGGCTTTTTTCCTGTGAAGCTTACATGGATACTTGAAACCAAGGACATCAAAAAATATAATTTTACTAAAGTCCTGCGTATTTAATAGGTATAATCAATAATTGCTATTTACCTGAACACTTGATATGAACTTTTTTGCCAATTTAAAACTAAAAACTCATGAAGGAACCTTAAATATCTTTGGCCAGTTTCTTTCTTACAATCCTCCATAATTTCTTATCATTAATGCTCTATCGAACAACTTATGCTGAAAATTTTTGTTGTTTGTTATGCAGATGATGTTTTCTTTCAGAAAATAAGTTGGGGCGTCACAAGATGGTCGTTTTCGGTGTTTTGTTGCAACTAATGGGATATATCCGACAGGCTGAATTCGGAACGAGGCAGGTCCGAAATCCTTGACCTCTAAGTTTCGTTGCTCTCGTTCCAAGAAAAATCGGACAGAGGAAATCTTTATTTCACTCCCCTCGCAGATCACAGCTTGTTGAAAATAAGCTTCCATGTCTTTTTACTGTGTGTATGCAATATGTATGCCTCAGAGGCATAGCGAAATCATGTAACAGCCTCGTCGATACCTATGCTCGGAATATTCCGCGGAAGTTCCACCCTGCCGACCACAAGGCTTGCACGAGCGGCCGCTTGACTAGCATAGTCGCTCATGTATCGTTATGTACCCGACGACGTAATGCAAATATAGGTACTCACATCGCTTAATATAGCATAAATTCGCTGAGTACGGCAGTGCGAATCGCCTGTGTAGCGCGTCAATGTACTGAAATATTATTGAGGATGGCTCGCGCAGTGTTTCTTCGCTTTTATTACAGAAGTGAAATTTAATGAGCATCTCGTACTTACCCATCATTTAATGTGGTTTCGTACAGTTACTTACGTTTGAAAAGTACTTATGAACTCAGATTTTTAAGTAAGCTAAGCTCAATGTGTTAGAACCTGTCGGAGTTTTTAAATCAGGCATTACACTAGTTGCAATACAACTCCGAAGATAGCTATCTTGCGACAGCCCAAGGTGTGTTGTACAACAAAGGATTTTGTGAGTAACAGACAACAGACATTTTTGAAGCATATTGTGCCTGATAAAAGATATGTTTGAAAACTGATACAGCAATCTGAGAAAAAATGACAGGAAATATGTTATATTGTCTGATACGTCACTTTGTATTAACGTGCAAAAAAGCTAAAAGCGCACGAAGTTAGCAATTATATATCATACATAGTAAATACGAAGGACTGTCATAACAGTGTAGTTCTGGTACTCTTGATCTCAAATACCGATGTAAAGCTTGACAGAAAAATAGGGCCCGTTCAGTTTACCGGGGCATAAGCTTATAAATTCTACGGGCCCTAAGTAGAGCAAAATACGCTGCAAGGTCAATCGTCTGCAGGAGTTGAAAGAGGGAAATCGTTCTACGGCAAGCTCTCATCGAGGCATCTGGTAATATCGTGCATAATACCTGAAAAAACAAACGCAGTTTAGAAATTGCCTACACCACTGGAGATAGTTCACCTCCAGAACATTGCGATGTTTTCCTAGGGTGCTCTGGACCTTCGTCATCGGATGCTAGTTGCATAAATAATTGTGCGAGGTTTTGTTTCTGCGCGAACTACGTACATATGCACGGCAGCGCAATAATTTATGACGTCCTCTTACAACTGCGCCATACCACTGCATTAAGTGTAAACCAGGTTAGTAGATGGCGATGGCACTCCAGCTTGTATATAGCTTGATATAGTTGGATAGTAAAAAAGTAAGTTCTCGGGCGAATTTATGGCTGCAGATGTTCACTTGTTCAAACGTTGTGCTGTTGTTGCAGCGTTCGTGTATTGCGGAGGAACGAAAAAAATATTGTTGAGACAAAGAAAGCACAGATGTGTGCAGTGCCGTTGATGAAAAAGTGAACATTCCCTTTTAACCGAAGCGGGTTTCGCGCTTTTTGCCGCGTGATATGAGTCACACATTGAATCGGCCAACCGGCCCTTTTCGTTGGAATACCATTTTTTGCCTAAAAAGTTATGTCTAGTAAATATGTCTATGCTATTTTAAAAGCAATCACATTTCGCACCATTGCAACGCTCATATCATAATATCATACATGGTCTTTAGAAGTATTCTGACAAACTTGTTGGAGGCTGTTCAAAAACAATCTGGTGTTTATGTATTGAAGTTACCTCGTGAAAAATTACATGCATAAGCTCTATACAAGAAAGAATTCGGCGCGCAATTAGGCACCCTTATTGATGTGAATTTAAACATTGTTTCTACGCGAGAAAGGTAATCATAGTTCTGCTCATTAAGTGGACAACTGCAGTTACATAAGAGCCAATAGTTAAAGTCTCTGAGCTGACCAATCTGCTGTCGTCGTTACTTGTCACTGCGTTGCTGTGACACCTCTCATTGGAGTGCTGATTCACTTCTCATTACTGTGAAAGAAATGAAGTCGGAGACTTTCTCCTCTTCTCCAGTACTTGCATAACCATAGATGGAGACGACGCTGCATTCTTCAACTGTCAGCCCGGCGATCAAAGTCTGTAGCAGTCAATAATCAATGGTGCCCAGAGTAAATCATGGAAAGATTTGGTACGCAAAATGCTGCAAGCTTTCTTATTTCAACTGAAACGCCTGCAGCTCCAGATGATTTTTTCGAATAAGCAGCAATACTCTCTGGCCTGGCTGTCAATACTTTAATTATTTATGAATTAATTTATTCATTTTGATGCCTACAGCGCCCGTTGGGGGCATTATTGTAGGGGATACAAGTGAAAAAATACATTTTTAGAGTGATAAAACCCTGTATAGAAAAAGGTAAAAGAACACAACACAGAAAGTAACAATACTTCTCGTGGTTTCCCCGCTGAATTTCATTAATTAACCTGTATTTCTTTTATTCGTGGCCTTATTCTACCGCTGTCTCTTGTGCGTTCATTTTTGCTGATGGTGCCATGCTTGCACTGGAAAGACGGTCAAAATACCTCATTTTTTTCGCGCAGTTTGTGAGAAACAGCGCACCTATTATTCGAGGTGTGAAGTCCTAAGCTTCGAGAGAGTTTTGCAAACGAGTCACAATAGTCACTGCTGTAGCAAGATTACAGCAACATCATCGCTTTCCAATATATGTACCTTCTAAATGCAAAACCATACTTAGAATGTCGCGTAGAAAACCATGGCTGCACACTTAATTTGCCTTTATAAAGAGTGGATGTTGTCCCGACGAAAAGTGACACGTTACAAAAGCGTAAATAGCACAGAAAAAAAGTGTTCTTGAAGTAAACGAAGAATTTGAGCATGCGAAACTCAGGATTCGTAAAGCTGTTTTTCCTATAGAAATTCATAATTCTCCTTATACAAGCGTAATGCCGTAATCCCCATAACGGTAGCTGCTCATTTTTTTTTACCAGACAAATGGCTTTTCAGAGGTTTAAATATTGAAGTCGTAAGTAAAAGCTCTATTTCACTTTGTAAAAAAAAAAAAAACATTACATGGTTCATGTTTCTCTGGCATCTGTTATGCGAATTTTTGGTTTGGAAACAGTGTGTACTAAATAAAACTCCGTCTAAAACTGGTCTTGTGATTCGGGGTGGCCACTTGAGGGTTCGATTGCAGTCGTCTGAGACTGGAGACTTTTGAAGGCTAGGTTCTGCAGGCCTTCAACCACAAATTTTTTTGCAAATGTCTGTACTGCATTTTAGCACTACACTTGAGTTTGATGTACAACGCACGAGATTCAATCGGATCAAATGGAAGAGAACGCCCATCACGGCGTTCCAGAAACGTATGAGATCAAAGAAAACGATGTAGATTTTTGTTCGCTTTCAACGACTCTAAAATTGTGTCACTGATCGCTGTGAGCTATCCGCCCTATCATTTAGGTGACGAAGTTGGTTCTGGTTTCTTGTTAGGTACATTACATATATTTTGTTTACCAAAAACTTATTCTGCTGAGATATGCATGTAGCTAATTGATATCACAGCTGCCTCAGCTGCCATATTTCAGCGTCATGTTAGCATCAAGTGGATGCCGATCGTGGGCGTATTCTGTACCAAGGTTGCTGTCAGTGAATTCAACCAATGCTTCTGCTATCGCTCCATTAAATCGTGTCCAACATTGTTTTTATTATCTGTCGAAATGCGGTAGTCGTGATCATACATGCAAAAAAGGACAGCATGGCTGCTGTATTTAAATGCGTCTTGCCAGCCCTTAACATGCGTATGTATGTATGCGTATGCACACTTAACATGCGTAGGCATGCCATGCATGTAACATGTATGTAACATGCGCATGCTAACTGCTGCATGTTTCTCTTAATTCCTGAGAAAGCTGAATGAATACAGATTTCTTAAAAATGCTTATTGTTAAACGAATACGCTGCCATCCTAAATCTTTGTTTCATCTGGTGAACTAGTAAGACACGAAGTTTGGATGGAATTGTATCATTACGATTATGCGCTTATCATCGTGAGGTGGTCGCTACATAGGCTTACGACCTGAATGCGCTAATTTACGGTCTGGACTGAAGAAGGAGGCAACCCACACGCAGTGTTGAAAGTTTCCGAACTGCACTACAATTCTTGAAAATGCATTCCTTCTTCGACGCTTTTTTCATTATTAATGAAGTATCTAAAATGCATACGAAGTAACAATTTCAGATTCCACCGAAACTATCCTCAAAGGTTATTTTTTTGGACTAGAAGCTTGCGATTCTCCGAGGGCCGTATTGATTTGGCTAATCACTTTGGTGATAAAAGCAATCTGTTTGCAGCTCCTGTTCAGTGGGAATGCCTACACCTTAGTGGTTACCCTTGAAATAAGCGCGTGAAGATTTCTCTACAACTGTGATCTTAACAGTGAAATAATGGACACTAGCTGCCACTTCATTGTGCATAAAACAGCGCCGGACTGATCGCTGAAACAAGGGACACGCAATGGAGACCACGAGCGAACTGTGCGCTTTCGTTTCCTCTTCATTCTTTTCTTTTCTTTTCCTTTTTTAAGTAACCTCGACGGTGCGGTTCTCGATGGACCTTTTCTTAGTTTTCATCACGAGCAAAAACTTTCAACTTATGAAAATTCTGTTGAGGGAAAGCAACCAGTATATATGTCTCCAGGCAGGTGTCATGCTGCTCCGGCCTTTTTTTCTGAACACTACCGTAGCACGTTTGCTTTGCAGAAGTATTCACGGCTGGATTCAGTTTCTAAGTGTCTCTAGGAAAAATGTCTGCTTCTAATCTACGCATATCAGGCGTTATTTTGCGCATGTATTCATCTGTTAAATAAACATTTTAATTTTGCAAACAATTGTTTTATTTGAAAAAAGGAGGTCTCGGATATAAATCAGGAGTTGCCTTGGCCCCACAGGTAAAGAAAAACACCGTGGTCAGGAGTGACCGCACCTCCTCTGATTTTAAAAATTTAAAACACAGCTTTTTGACTTGCATAGTATGCGTTATGTGGCAGAGCTCATCCGCCGCTATATCATGGTTATCGTTCCACCTTCAACTTCCGGTGGCGCGACTGATAGAAGTTCTTTTTTCATTTCTTCTTGTTGCGACAGCTACAGCGGTCTCGTGCGTCAATGCCATTTCTTAGTGTAGGCGTTCCTTCGCCGGGTGATTTTCGCCAATCATAGCGCAGAAAAAGCGATACTCTTGCTCCAAGCTCCTCTCTCGTGCTTGGAACGCTCGTGATTGGCCAAGGAGATATCTAGAGTGCCTCCTGAATTCTCGCTTTTGTGGTGACTACGGGTATAAAAGAACAGCAAATGCAGACGATGTTACAGCATTTTTCTTCGCTTCCAAGAAGCATTAGGTAAGCCGGAATTCTGTAGCCATTGCTATATTGGCGAATTAGAGAACCGAATCCTTATTTTTTGCTTGAACTCGCATACTCACAAAGCATTTTTCATGTGTAAAAAGTCCGCAAACGACAAGTAACGAATGCAGAAAAACAAAAATGCTTAATTCAGTTTTGAAAAAATCGTAGAAATTACGAACTGTACTTTTCTCAAGTGGGCGAGGAGCATTTCCGCCTGCAGCCTGAGGGACCATAAATAGAAAAATGTTTGCTGTAATGCCACGACCTTCACATTTATTTCGAAAGCAAGGAGGCTTCTGAAGAAAACAACATCATTACATGACTGCTTTATGTGTTGCTAACAATTATTGCTAACAATCTCACTAATCTTAACGCAGCTTCACCCTCTAAATCAACCATGAACTGCAAAGCACTCCTGGTAGCAATGGCCACCTTCGTGGTGCTAACAGCCGGTAAGTGTGCTAGATGTATTCCTTCTATCTTTCATTGAGTGCGCTAAGCTGAGCCACAAGAACGAGACTAAATAATTTAAGGGTGGATACTTTACTCCGATCCTAGTTCATTTTGTTGCTTTTATGCTTGAACTGCTTCCAGAATCATTGTGGAGTTTATAATTTTCCGCTGCGGCATCATAAAGCTCTAAGAGAATTGAGCACGCTTCCGTTTGGTTACTTCGCCATACATTTTATTCTCCATTTTTGTAGACCTTCATAGCTTAGTTCTCAGCTGACTTAACAACCAAATGAGCGGGAATATAAGCTAGCTCAAATCTTCTAACTGGGCAACAATAGTTGACGCAAAAGCTTAGTCGAGAGAACTTTCTTTAGCAGAAACCTTGTAATGCTCGCCTAGGGGAAGGATTAGTGGAGCGAACCTTTCATTTGCCTTTTTCAGAAAGCAGTTACTCGATAAGCTGTTAAATATTCCTCACGCAGGTCAACGTTCTTGGAGGTGGCCGCGGAATGGGGCAAAGTAATCTTGTATATTCATCAAACATCATTTCTCTTGTTTCGTGCACTCGTCACAACATGGTTCCTCAAGTGTCTCTCGGCATTCGTTAGTGCAATATGGTTCCAACACTGCGGTACTTTTTTAAAGAATTCCCTGACAGCTATTCGGTGAGGACTGCCCTGAAATCCATTCGGAATTTCTGGAATGTAACTTGTCAAAGCATCTGCAAAGCTTGCAGCATATAATGTTTATTGACCTAAGTAAAGCGAAAACATTCTCTTCTGTTTCTCTGAAATGGACGATTTCGCATTTTCTGCTCCCATAGTTTTTTAAACGCACTTATTATTTAAACAATTATATAAACACACAAGGTAGATCGGCCAGCTCCTGACTTCCTAACATGACAACGCAGCATAAAGCAGTGATTTTGGTATAATAACGCCATAAGTGCAATGGGTAGTGGAGAATACATTGATGTGACACACGATATCCCTCCCCAATTTCGCCGTTTTTATATTGAGGAGCCTATGCGTACCAATGTCGCATTCCCTGTGTAATATGTCAAGTCAATGTCCTGTCTACTCAGAGTGTTATGACCGCTCATTGCTGTGTGCACACGAACAGAAATACAATGTATGCTGCTCTCTTGCAGTAGCCATTATTGGCGCCACGGGGCTACACGAAGTTTCAAATTGTTCTTGTCTTATAAGGCTGTTTTCTTTACTACTCCATTATGCATTAATCTCCTGCCTTCTCCGCGAACCTTCTTCATATACATCCTTGTGCATATTTTAAACAACCGCCAATAGTGGGCGCGACATTTCAGTCGAAAACTCCTAATATATTTATGGGAACGGTGATATAAGAAAAAAGTAAAGTCATACTCGCATGGCATTACACCCGCTGCACGTATCACTCATGCTAACTTTGCTTTCCACGCTAAGGCACCTCAGCCTGCGGTGGCGAAGGCCATGGCGAGTCCGGAAGATGTGGCGACCACGGCCGCAGCGACCATGGAGCCCCCGAGGCCCGCCAGGACAGCGCAGCGTCCAGTGGAGCGTCAGCCCGCTGTGACGGACACTCCGGCCGCTGCGACGGCTAGCTGGAGAAGATCCTCTTTGTCGTGCAGGTTCGAGGAAGTTCTGTCGTTTGAAGCCACACATACCGTGGATAAGAAGCGTTTTTTCTCAAGTGGTTTAGCAAAGGTGCTTAATTTCATAGGGGGTTTTGTGCACTGAAATAAAATTTAATGGACCTTTTATTTGTCGAGATATTTCATGAAGGCTTTCACTTGCCGCTCTACGGCTACTCTTTAGGTGCGCTGCTCTAGGTGCGCTGCTCTAGGTGCGCCCGCTCCTGGCGCTATTTCTCCCGCACGCCCAAGCCAAAAAGCATAGCCGCCGCCGTTGGCCGCCGTTCGCTGTCCGGTGTTGCCTTTGTCCGCTGGAATTATAACGAGATACTTGTTGTTGCGGGAGCTATTTATAACTTGTTGTTGTTGAGCGCTCAGCAGTGAGACGATCGCGAACTATCCTAGGATGTAAATGGAGAAGGCGATGATAGCACAAGTCTGAGCAAACATGCGGCTAGGAGGTTGCACTTGATATGCCGTATTTTCCAGGAAACACGGCAGTTAATTCATTGCCATCCAGCGTAGGCACAGCGTAGAATTTGAGGTCGCGATTTAAAACCCGAAAGCTCCACGTTGTTAAGGTTGTACGAAGAATCACTCTAGATTTGCATTGCGGTTTCAGATTTTACTGTACTTAATGGTTGTGGAAGTTAGCGATGCAACTGGATTTTGTTGGCCAACTGAGGAAATCGAGAAAGCACTGCTGTTTATGATTGACGCGCAGCTGAGTGCTGGCCAATCCTTCTGGATAGAGGAATGAATGCGTCGAAAGACTAAACAGGCCGCATCTTCCAGCGCACTTCTCTTTTTGTGCTTTAAAGCATCCTGGTCTGAACGAGCGAAGTCTCGGCTTTGCAAACAGGCTTTTTTTCTGAAGCGCATCCAGGTCGGACGAATCAAACTGCGGGATCGTGGCAGAAGAGCTTGAAATTTGCACCTCATGCTCTTCGAAAATGTCAGCAGTCACCTTTCGTTGTGTTATTACTTACTCGCCATATTTGTTCTCACCCATTATGTCAGAAGCGTCACCGGGTCTTCAAGGTATTGAAATTAATTTGAAAATTGAAATGAAATCAGGGATACGTACTTCCTCATGCTTGATACGATGGCCTGAACTAACGCCTGGAGAAGGCTAGTGAAGTCACCGTTGAACAGAAACTCTACTGGTAGAGAAAAATCATATAAAAATGTGAAAATGTACACACTGACCACAATTGAAT
Organism: Amblyomma mixtum; assembly: GCF_055824585.1. NCBI lineage: Eukaryota > Metazoa > Arthropoda > Arachnida > Ixodida > Ixodidae > Amblyomma > Amblyomma mixtum. The sequence goes on along the minus strand of NC_143013.1, from coordinate 217,010,995 downwards.
CGCCGTTTTTTTGTTTTCTTTTGTTGTTTGGTACGGGTGAATGTTTTGACATTTTAATTTATTAGCTTCTATGTGCGCAGAGAATGCTACAGATGCGTCTGACTTTTTTATTACGTTTTTTACACCACATTTGTGAGCAGACAACAAGATTGTGAAAGCGAGCGTCTCCGATTTTTTTGTCGAGTTACGCTGAAGAAACAGAAGTATTAAGGCGAAAGCCTTTAATGCCTCATACTGTCGTTAGCTAACGCGGCGGCAGCCGTGTTGGCAGATTTGTCCGCCTTTCGGCGTCACTGCTTAAAAAGAGACTGCGCCGAGGGTGGGAATCGAACTAGGGCCTCTGGCATTTGAAGCGGACACGCTACCACACCGCCACGAAGGCTCAAGGTTCGAGCATGAATAAAGGCGCATCTAGTCAATGCATGGGTTTCATAAATAAAATAAAAGCAATAAAGTCAAGAAAAGGAAAAAATTAAAATAAGAAAATAAACAAAAATGAAAACAAAATAAAGATAAGATATGAAAATAGAAATAACAAAACAATAAAAATAAGGAAAGGGGCAAAAAATATAAAAAACAACATATTGCCGCAACCCGTTACTGGCGCCGCCTAGTAGTCGCGCTCAGGAGGCTGGAATTCAGGAGGAATAATTCGCTCTCGTGCCGAAGCGAATTATTCTACTACCGAAAAGGAGTGCCTTGCTATTGTTTGGGCGGTGACAAAATTTCGGCCGTATTTGTATGGTCGGCCGTTTAGAGTGGTCAGTGATCACCACTCTCTCTGCTGGCTAGCAAATCTTTAAGATCCTTCTGGCCGGTTAGCCCGCTGGAGTCTCCGCTTGCAGGAGTTCGACGTCACTATTGTGTACAAGTTCGGCAAGAAACACAGTGACGCTCACTGTCTATCCCGAGCCCCTATCCCGTTTTCTTCACTTGAAACAGATGACTCCGTTTTTCTCGGCGCTCTCACGACGCCTGATCTCGCTCAACAACAGCGAGATGACACCGAACTGCGGCCCCTCTTCGATTACCTCGAGGGAAGCGCCTGATCGCCACCTCGGCTTTTTACGCGTGGCCTGTCGTCGTTCTCCTTGCGGGACGGCGTCCTTTACAAGAAAAACTACGCTTCCACAGGCGTTCAGTACCTGCTGGTGGTCCCAACGCCGCTTCGTCCCGACGTTTTGCAGGCATGCCACGACTAGCTTTCTGGCGGCCATCTCGGTTTCTCACGGACATTGGATCGCGTACGACAAAAGTACTACTGGCCCAAGCTTGCTGCTATTGTCCAGCGCTATGTTAAGACGTGCCGTGATTGCCAACGTCGGAAGACGCCGCCTGTAAAGCCGGCCGGCCTGCTGCAGCCTCTTGGTCCTCCTTGAGTACCCTTTCACCAAGTCGGTATGGACTTGCTCGGGCCGTTTCCTACGTCATCATTGGGCAACCGCTACATTATAGTCGCCACTGATTACCTGACCCGCTATTGTGAAACGAAAGCTCTTCCCAGCGGCACTTCTACTGATATTGCGAACTTTTTCATCTTTAACCTAGTCCTTCGTCATGGTGCCCCTGCGGTTGTTTTAACTGACAGAGGCACTGCATTTACTTGAGCTCTAACCCAGGGAGTTATGCGGCTCAGTGGCACTTGTCATCGCAGAGCAACAGCTTGCCATCCTCAGACGAATGGCCTTACTGAGCGACTCAATAAGACCATCGCCGATATGCTTTCAATGTACGTCGACGAAGACCATAAGAACTGGTACCAGGTCCTACCGTATGCAACATTTGCGTATAATACCGCAGTCCAGAAAACGACCCGCTTCACACCGTTTCGTTTGGTGTACGGTCGCGAAGCCGTTACCATGCTGGATGCAATGTTACTGCCTGATGTCGCCCTCCCATCAGTTGCCGGCGCTGACCAATTCGTCCAGCACGCTGAGGCCGCCCGTCAGCTAGCTCGAATGAGACTCCAGACGCAGCAGGTTAAAGACGCTCGACGCTATAACCTTCGTCACAGGGAGGTAATTTACAACCGTGGAGATCAAGTCTGGGTGTGGGTTCCTTGTTCGCCAGCGGGGTCGCTCCGAGAAGCTTCTGCGCCGCTACTTCGGCCCGTACAAAGTGCTGCGCAAACTCAGCGACGTCACCTACGAAGTGATTCCGCAAGGAACTGTTCGTACGTCCCGACGGCAAACACAGTCGGAAGTCGTACACGTTGTCCGGATGAAGCCCTTCCACGCCCGCTAGGTCAAGCTTACGGTTCTGCTTGACCTCGCCACGCAGCATCGGGACGATGCTTTTTCCACCGGGAGGGGCAATGCCGCAACCCATTACTGGCGCCGCCTAGTAGTCGCGCTCAGGAGGCTGGCACTCACTCTTCTTCGCCCGAGAGCTCGCTCGCGTGTCGGTTAGCCGGCGGGGCCGTTTCCGCTGGTGCTGGGACGTTGTGGCAAATATAAACCTTGTTGCGAGGTACGGGCTGTGGACTCGGTGAAGGCACTGGTGAAGGAATTGGGTCTTTATTCACAGATTTTGACCCGAAAGAAAAAGAGGGCCCCAGGCCCTTGGAAGGTACAGGCTGGCTCCCCGAGCAGCTGCACTCTTCGGCTGCTAGAGGACGACTCCCCTCGTTGGCTCCCGTGCGTTCACTCCGCTCCCTCGAACGCCGTGCCCACGAGACCAAGCAGCGCGTTCACGGGAGGAAGCGTCCCTAGGCGCTGACGGTCGTGTTCTCGAATGCCGTGTCCCCGTGTTCGCGTCCCTCGGCTTTTACGTTCACGTTTTCGAACGCCGAACATGAGACCCGCGTCCGCGACGAGGCCTGCATTGTGCGACGCCGAGTATAGGTCGGAACGCGACACAGCACAAACAGTTTCCGGATCTCTGGCCCACAGGCCAGCAGTGTCTTGCAACGTAACAAACTCCTCCCCCCGATGAAGTCCTTCGCCGAGGCTGCGTCCGCAGATGCAGGGTCGGGAGAAGACGTTCCGGACACCAACAGGGCAAATGCATGCGCTCACTTTGCGCTCGCGCGCGCACACACACACACAAACACACACGTTCGCGGAAACCCCTGGCTGACGGTGCCCAAGCGACGAACGACTGCCAGACGCCGATTGCCAGAAAAGCTCTCCCTGCCTGTTTTTGCTAAACAAGCATTCTGCTCACGTCAACACATGGCAAAACACACAACAACAAAAGCGACGCGCAACATTGCATTTCAATGTGGTCACAGAAGAAAACAATATGCACAAGTAACCTCTCTTTTGTGCTCATGGATTAACATTTCAGCCGAGCCCTTCGATGTCGCGTCCGTCTGACCACTTCAGCTGCGGAAGCGCGACGCATGAAGTGATCTCTAGCGTTGGACATTCCTTGACCACTGTCTTCGTCTCTGTGCCCTGTCAACACACTGTGAACGCCTCGGTAGCGCGTGCAGTGCCGAACCCTATTATACAACAATGGTCTGCGAGCAATACGATTGCCTGTCCCCGCTTCACACTTTGACCCGGCTGCACTATTCCCTTTCTGACCCGTTTGCCGACACGGCAGACGCGAACGAGTTCCCTGTGCCTCTTCCTGTAGCCTGGCGCCACAAACTTGCTGTGGTAGCTTTCGACGTCGTCTTTTCCGGGTGATCTTCTCACACTCACTAAGGGTACACTTTTCTCCGGGTTGACGAGTAACTATCTCGCTGGCGTTGCAGCTACGCACTAACTCCATGCAAATGACCGCCGGACGTTTCACTGCCTCTGGGTTATGCGACTCGTACCTCTGAGGATTGTCCTTTTGCGTTTGCGCGTCTGCTTGACTGCCTCTGAGTTCGCCTAGCTCATCTTTGCCATCCACCCTGCGGAGGGACCGTTCTGCACTGTTTTGTGCACACTTCTCAAGGCTACCCTCTGTTTCACTTTCGGAACTTATAGATTGAGGCGCATCTACTTCTTTTTCACGCCCGTGCCGCTTGGACGCCCGAACAAACTTCTTTCTCGTGGCGTCACGCTTATCCAACTCGGCCATGGTCTGGCGTTCCTTTTCTTTATGCTTTCTGAAATCGTCCCCTGCCTTTGTTTGAGCCTTTTGTCCACTGCGTCAGGTTGTCGTTTTAAGTGCACGCAAATTCCAGAAAACTTTCATTATGCTTTTTTCTGGATGTCCGAAATCTCCTCCTGAACTCTTCTGTTGAGATCATGTACATCGCGAGCAAGCTTGATTTCACCAGATCATAGTTACCCGCTTCACTAGAACTCAAGCGAGCCACAACCTGCGAAGCTTCTCCCGGGAGCAACGCCATCAACTTTTCTGGCCATATGTCGCGGCTAATTGACTGTCTCTCGCACATCCTTTCGAAATTGACGAGGAAGAGAGCAATGTCATCGCCTACTTTGAACGGCTGAAGCAAGTTCGTCATCTTAACATTACCTCCCTGAGGTCTGACGGCACTTTCACCCCGTTCTAACCTTGCGCGTTCGAGCCTTGCCTTCTCGATTTCGAGCTCAATCTTTTTGTTCTCTCTCTCGGCTTAAAACTCCGCCTGTTTCTTTTCTTTCTCTTTCTGCCTTTCTCGCTCGTCAGCCTTCTCCTTCTCCGCTTTTGCTGAAGTTACGCATCCTTCATTCTTTACTGCTTCTCGTAGCATCTCAACTTCAAGCTGCAATCTTTTCAATTCCCGCTCCTGTTCCTCTATTTCCCGCTTCTCTTGCTCTGCTGCTACCCGTTGCTCTTCTTTTCTTTTCCGCTCATTTTCCTTCTGCACTCGGCATATCTTTTCCCAAGCATCAGTTATCTCGACCTCTTCAAACTCCTCCTCTTCAATTTTATGGCGAATCTCTGGCTTCCGCGTACGTTGGTTTACTTCTAAACCAAGTTCAGCTGCCAACAGCAGCAACTCGTCTTTACTGAATTTCTTAATATCCATGGTTGGCGAGAGCCGACTACAAAGTCTGCAAACTAATCACACACCTAGTGGTGAATAAATGCAGTCGATTGCTCAGATAGAACCCAGTTCTAAATCCTTGGCGCCGCCGCGGTGGCTGAGCGGTTATGGTGCTCGGCTGCTGGCCCAAAAGACGCGGGTTCGATCCCGGCCGCGGCGGCTAGAATTTCTTTGGAGGAGAAATTCTAGAGGCCCGTGTACTGTGCGATGTCAGTGCACGTTAAAGAACCCCAGGTGGTAGAAATTTCCGGAGCCCTCCACTACGGCGTCTCTCATAGCCTTAGTCGCTTTGGGACGTTAAACCCCATAAATCAAATCAAATCAAATCCTTGGCAATACGTAGTCGCTTCGGCACTCACCCAACCAGGAGCCCTCGATGGTCACCGTGTCTTCCGAAGACAGGAACTGCCAAGTCCGTCGATCCCAGATCACCGATGTCGCCGATGTTTAGCGGTTGTATACACGCCAAGGCTTCACGCTCCACTGCGACGAAGGTGACTCCCTAAGCCACGTAGCGGAGCTCCGCAGATCCCGGATCCTCGAAGACGCTCTGTCGTTAGCAGTTGTCCACCAGCCTTGTCCTTATCCCACCGTCAAAGAAGCCACACCATGTAGCAAGTCCGGCGATCCCAGATCGTCGAGGTTTCCTTTGAGCGGCTTTCTTCACGCCTGGCCTTCATGCTGCGCTGCAACGAAGGTGACTCCCTGAGCCACGTAGCGGAGCTCCGTAGACCCCGGATCGTCGAAGACGCTCGGTCGCCAGCAGCTGTCCACCGGCCTTGTCCTTATCCCGCCGCTGCCAACCAGTTTGTTGCGAGGTACGGGCTGTGGACTCAGTGAAGGCACTGGTGAAGGAATTGGGTCTTTATTCACAGATTTTGACCCGAAAGAAAAAGAGGGCCCCAGGCCCTTGGAAGGTACAGGCTGGCTCCCCGAGCAGCTGCACTCTTCAGCTGCTAGAGGACAACTCCCCTCGTTGGCTCCCGTGCGTTCACTCCGCTCCCTCGAACGCCGTGCCCACGAGACCAAGCAGCGCGTTCACGGGAGGAAGCGTCCCTAGGCGCCGACGGTCGTGTTCTCGAATGCCGTGTCCCCGTGTTCGCGTCCCTCGGCTTTTACGTTCGCGTTTTGGAACGCCGAACATGAGACCCGCGTCCGCGACGAGGCCTGCACTGTGCGACGCCGAGTATAGGTCGGAACGCGACACAGCACAAACAGTTTCCGGATCTCTGGCCCACAGGCCAGCAGTGTCTTGCAACGTAACAACCTGCCTACCTGCTTCTGTGACAATATGAAAAATAAAAAGTAAATAGAATTAAACAATGCGCCAGGAAAGGCTTTCGCCTTGCAGCACTTTAGAGAGCCAAAGTGCCCCCTGAATTATTTTCGTAGTTTTGGAGCAGCCTTAAACCGTAGCGAGTCTCTTTACTTGAAGCATTTAACCAATGCGGTAGGTTATGCTATGGTTTGTGCGATTGGAAGTCACTTAGCTGCATGCGGGAGGCGTCATAGTCATGGCTTCTGGATTAATTTCAACATCTTTGAATCCCATCATATGAAAATCTGGCAGCCGTTTTGGCAATATTGAGGGTTTTATCATACGCTTGTTCTATAAAACTGACCAATAAGTGGAGTCTAAGCTAGCGCACTCTTTTTTTCTCCCCAGCGGTTCCTTGTCTGCCTCTTCGGAGCATCCAGTAGAGTACAGCCCGTCGAAGTAGAAGCCCTTCGCTTTAGAACAAATTCACCTTGGTTCCCTTGAAGCGAATCGTAAGTTCACTCTCTGCATTAGACTGTATTGCGGTACCATAACCTACTTCATTATGAAAACATCATCTGCATAACAAACAACAAAACTTTTCAGCATGTGGTGCCCGATAAAGCATCATAAGAGATTATAGAGGATTGTGAGAATAAAACTGACCAAAGGTATTTTATGTTCCTTCATGAGTTTTTAGGTTGAAATTGGCGAAAAAGTTCACATCGAGAGGCCACGTAGTTAGCAGTGATGATTATACCTATTAAATACAAAGAACTTTTGTAAAATTGAATTTTTTATGTTTTTTGTTTCAAGTACCCGTGTAATCTTTACAGGAAAAAAGCCCACTAAGATCACAATAACAAAAGCTACTTAATTCCATGGAATCTAATTATAGCAAAGTACGCAGCAAGGTCAGTCGCCTGGAAGGAGGTAAAAGAGCGCACCCATATTCTAGGCCAAACGCTCATCAAGGCATCCGGTAACGTCGGCTGTAATTTGTAGAAACTAAACACTATTGTTTTCTGGAAATCACCTGCGTCATTGGATATCACTCATCAGAAGAACTTTGCGTGCCTGATATAAACCATTACATGGTACTTTCGACCTTCATTACCAGATGCTGGTTACAGAAATTATCTTTGCAGGATTTGATTCTGAGGTACTTGCGAACATATCTAACACTGTGAAGTAATTTGTTCATGGTGCAAAACAGCTCTAAAATGACGGATCACAGAAGAGAAAGGAGAGGCCACACTGGACAGCGCTTGTGGTGTCTGATTTCTCTATTGATTTGTATCTAGTTTGCGAGTTTTTTGCCAAGAATTTCGCAACGAACGATTTCCCATGTTAATGTTTTGCCCTAATTCGATTCCCAATAAAAGGAATAAAGACTGGCAGGGTTGTGTCTAGTGTGAGCTGCGCACATGGAAGTAATTACATTGAAGCATGAAAATCTATACGCCGACCTTAAAATAATTAAAAGCAGAAAACAAGACACTTGGGCTGACACACAGGAGCACAAACTCGACTTTTCTTTTCCATGTTTAATCTCAATTAGGATGCTGTTTGGGACCCGCAACTGCCTTTGTTTTTTGTTTTGTTTCTTTCATGGTGGACGTCTGCATATCACGCCTTCTCAACGGCCAGAATGTCCCCGTAGAACTGTCTTCTTCATCAAGGAACCGTCAGTTCGTGTCCCTAATCACTCATGCCACATAGTTAAAAACCAACGTTCAGTACAACCTAACGAGCAAAACAATCTGTATTGAAATGTTTTGCGATGATAAGGATTGGCTTTGAGCTATAAACCAAGATTAACTCTCGACTGTTAGCTAACTGACCCCTACGTACCGTCGCCATGGCAACGTGATGAGAAAAGAAGCTTCGAATTTAACAGCTTGTGAACTGCAGAGTCAGACGAAAACTAATATGGCGGGCGACAATCATTTTGAATAACTAGAAATGCAGGCTTCGACTCGAAAATAAATTGAAAAGAAAAGGAAAACATCTGGATTCTACGCGAGGCATTGTTCACAATTATCTTTTTCTAATAGTTTAAACAATTTGGAAAACGAACGCAGGGAGTGTCTGTGCACAGGGCTCAGACTTCCAGAACTGCGACTGATGATGTTATTACTCGTATGTGTGAATAGTGTTTGCAGCTGGAGGCAAGGAAATAACTTTTAGATTGCTAGCAGGTGTTCCCAGCGTCAGTCCATGTCATTGCCTAGTGAGGAAAATGTTCCGGTTGTATTAGAACCAGCTTTTTGCTTTGAACCTCTTTACAGCACTCTTTTAGCGTTTCTGAAAGTTCCAAGACTCTCCAATGTATACGGAGTCGCAGCACGAACACAAAATGCTGTAAACACGATCAGAGTGCGTTTATTTTGAAAAACGTCTTTTTAGCTCCCCAGCACGTGTAGTAATTTTATTGTTGGAACTCGGGCGAGATTACCTTTGAATGAGCGCGAAATGCAGGCGAAAGAGTGCCGTATTCCGGGTGGGTATGGAACAGCGGCATGTTTCATGGGGGACGACATGCAAGTTCCACGAGCTACTCGAGGTCTCTATTTTTTCACGGGTGCCGCTAAAGCAATGTGGTAATCGTTGCGACAAATACGTGGCGCCAAGTCTCGAAGCAACTTGTTCGATCTTCAGGAGAGCTCTGCTTGTGTTCTGCTGGGTTGATGAAAGTTGTTTCAACTAATGCCTTTTGGCTAGTTGAACAGATATGAAGTTAAGTGATTGCTCGCCGGGCAAAAACGAACAAATTGAGGACTATTGAAAGAAATTTTCTTTTGTGAGAATCGCCAAGCGCATTGCAGATTGAAAGACACAATTTTGTAGCCTATTAGTTTATGCTTTAAACGAAAAAAAAAACCGCCAGAGTTAAGCTTGCAACACGTTCGAAAAATTTATTCTTTAAATATGCTTGTAACCAAAAAAGCGCACAAGGAAAACAGAAATTAGCCGCTGCACTTAACCAGGGATGGACTGAAAAAAGAATGATGTGTGCAAAATGTAGCATATTTTTTTGATTACCATTCTGCGATTTTCAGCACTGCACTTAACGTAGCCTTTTAAGTTAGGCAGTATGACTGCTGTGCCACTGGAGGAAACAGTCGTGCAAGCATACAAATGGAGGCAGATGCGGGATGTGCAGCCCATTACACTCGTTTTGAGTTCTGTTTTGGTTTTCTGATTTAGTAGTGAAGCTTTCGCTTCACTACTATCCTGCGAATGCTTTCAATAGAAGAACAAGAATTTTTTGTAGTATTTTTTATTTCAGTGCATGACTCATCTGATGTAATAATACACTTTTATTAAATGCGCATGTCAGAAAACGTTGGTAGTTTTAGATAGGCATGGCATGGAAACCCACTGGTTGCACGATACTCCTGCGGCGGAGAGAGATTCCACCATCTAGCCGTCACAGCGGCCAGAGTGGTCGTCGCAACGTGCTGAAGCTCCACTGGATGATCCGCTGTCCTGGCGGGCTTCGGCAGTTCCCTGGTCACTGCGCCCGTAGTCGCCGCATCTTGCGGACTCGCCGTGGCCTTCGCCACCGCAGGCCGTAGTGCCTTCCCCGAGAGAAATAAACGTCGATATAAGGGATGCAGGGAGTATATTTAAATTACCATAGGAAGGTAGCTCGCAGTGAGCGCCGCTTCTTCCCAAGTTGACCTAGAAGTTTTCTCAGCATTGTAGTAGCACAAATTGTTGGGCCTGTTAAAAGTGCGAAAGAGCATTAAACGCTCCCAGAAGCCTTGAAAAGATGAAAATATCCTAAAACAGCTGGACGTGAAGAAATAAGATGCGATTGCGCCATTCTTATTGAAATAAGTTAACAGTAATACCAATAGAATATGCAGAAAATGCGTGCCATCACCCGCCGCGGTGGCTAAGCGGCAATTCCTCTACCGAGCCGGAGTACCCGGGTTCGAACCCGATGAAGGCGAGACGCAAGAGGCTCCAGTGTGCTGTGCGATGTCAGTGCACGTTAAAGATCCCCATGGGGTCGAAATTATTTCCGAGACCTCCACTACGGCACCTCTTTCTCTCTTCCTTCTTTCACTCCTACCTTCCTCCCTTCCCTTACGGCGCGGTTCAGGTGTCCGCCGAGATATGTGAGACAGATACTGCGCCATTTATTTTCCTCAAAAACCAATTTAACCAGTGACACCTTAGGACTATTTCCTGGGTGAGTACGCCAGTAGTCAGGTGCTGACAAATATTTAGTATCTCTCAGCTTGGTTACCTTTTTAAATGAAGGATTTTAATATCCGCTGCCGTTGGACTTGAAATCAATCAAGTGCGGCAAGTTCATTTCCAGAACTCGTGGCAGTTTTGTTTTTGTGCTTTTCATGCTTCAGCTACGTGTTTTGTGGCGCTTTCTTTATCCAGTATTTTCTGCAGCTAGATTACAAACTTTTCTTTGTTGATATCAAGTCAGGTGAGAGTTTAACATTGATTCTTCATCCATGATTGAGAACGAAAAAAAAAACTTTTAGGAAGAGAAAGCTTTCAACAGCAGATAATGAGTGCGTTTGCTTAATCTTTTTTTAGCTAGGTCATTAATGTTGTGGGTTGACGACGATGTTGTTGAAAGGCGTTAAAGCGTTCCGAGACGTGAAAAGTGTTACATGCCTTACAGTAAATATTGCGATAAGGCTTTTGTTAAGTGGGGTTGTGTCGTGGTGTGTGAATTTCTCTTCATTATGAAATATTATCACCAATAGGTATACGTCGCTAAATGGCATTTTAAACAGACGAATCTAGAACGTGATGCTGGAGATTTTTAAAGCCATTTCTTTTTTAGACCCCATTTTCCAAGTGTTTTTAATAGAAGTTGGCACCAATATGAAAAACGCAGAAGGAGAGCCACAATAATTGGTTAAAACATTTTGAAACCAATAAACGGAATGCCGTCGAGGGCAAGAGTGCGTGCACCTACTTCATTTTCTATTTCTTTGGTCTGGAAGCTTAGAGTATAACTCGGCACACAGCGACAGAGTTCAAATACACTCACCGGCTGCAAGGAAGGCAAAGATTGCCAGAGTTACCAGGAATGTCTTGGAGTTCATGGTTAACTGGCGGAAAGGAGCTGCGTTAAATAATTGGTATATATCAGCAACACGTCACAACTGTTGTCGACTAAAAGCACCCTCTCCTAAGACCTGTTTTCTTTCAAGTTCAGCAATCAGAGGGTACTGCATGGGCTTTAGAAATAAATGAGCTTGAAGGGGTCGAATGTGTAAAACTTACGGGTAAAGCATGCGAATCCTTTCCGGCTAACGTTTGAAATGGTGTCGTAGTAAACGATGAAAATCGCGACAAACTTCAAGCTTCTCCGCAGTGCACAGCACCAAGTGGGGGGCGGCATGATGACCCCATCGACAGTACCGGTGCATTTCCGATGCTTAAAAGCTTGCTTTGAATAAAAAAAACCAACGCCTACGAAGGAAAAGCCCGCCGAGGGCTGTTTCGTAGCATCCGAGGCAAAAACAGGTTGTGGTCGACAGAAGGGGAAATTTTAAAATCTTACCTTCCTTGACGTCACACTTAGCTCCTCCAGACTAATCAGGTGTTTTGAGGAGAAGCTTTTATTTATGGCATTGATTACGCCGTTATTTTGTGTGCTAGCGGAAAACATTTGCCATCATTTACCTTCAGCCTATATTGGTTTGAGTCTTTGAATATTGCAGAATTCTCCAAAAGTAGTGTAGTTACCCTTTGAGATAGGCTATCAAAGATCACCGTATCTGGGCTATGAGACGCCATTTATGCGAGAGTTTACATTCAGCAGGTTCGTAGCTGAAGGAATAAATTTAAGAAACAAAGACCATGCAGCTGAATAAGTTCTACTAGATTTGTAATTTGTCGCTTCCAAATTTTGCGCACTTCAAGAAACTAGCGATAGGGTTTTGAAAGCGACGCTCAACATTCTAAGCTTTAAACCCGAGTAGAGGACAATTGACTGCAAAAGGGTCGCTTACGTTTTCTCGTAGCAGAAGATATTACAGGAAGGCTATCGTACATATCACTATGAACCGGGTTTTTATAGCGTACTGTCTCATAGAAAACAAATCATTATGAAGTGGCCTTCGTTATCTTTTACCCAATCACGAGCATGAGAGAGGAGTACGGCAAAGGTGTATCGAATTTCCTACACCATGACTGGTGACAGTCTCCCAGAAAAGTCACGCCCGCATTCAAATAACGCACCTGCGCAGGAAACGCGCCAGATGCTGCAGCAAGCATTAGTGAAAAACATTGCAAATGCGTTATCTGATGCGCCAGAGGAAGTCGGACACACGCACAAAAATAGTCTTGAGATGGCCTCGGACCATCAACGACACTGAACTCTTTTGAGCTGAGCTTGGAGGTACGGGTCAGCTGGCGCTGTGGGAACCAATTAATGCACTTGCATTCGAAAAGTGTAAGACACGACGTATCTTCTGTAATAAAACGAGCGTTTGCTTCAGCAAAACGTTTTATAAAACATACGCAAAAGTCCGAGATAGGGCAAGAAAAAACGACACGAGAAAGATCTCAGCTCATTTTGAGCACATGTTCAGAAAAGAAACCTTGCGTTGCGCTAAGGCAGACATAGAAGGGGATAATGAATTTTAGGGCTTTATTCATGTTGTGTTTATTGCAGAATTGCCGACCTTCTTCAGTAATTTTTCACTAAATGATAATTTTTTATTAGCTTGAAAATTTCAGATTACACGTTGCATAAACCAGCCATATAGGCAAATATTTCAAGTGTTAATTTCAAGGATAACTTACACGTTCGGAAGAAACGCCTTCTACAACAGTTGGTAAGCATTGTCATGTTGGGTTTCTTGTCCCATAGCTGCACATTGGCTGTGAGAGGCGCCGTAGTGGAGTGCACCAAATATCCCACCGCCATTTATTGTTTAACGGCGAATAACAACTTATACCTGACGGGAGATTTTGCATTGCGCCTGTGCCGAAATGCAGCCACCATGGGCACAATTCAACCTCATTTCATTCGGCTCAGGTGCCGATCGCCATAACCATTTTGGGAGAAGCGCGGTTCGTTCTCCTACAGCAGTCGTACATTACGCGTGGTGACCAGTTATTAGGAGAAATTTAAAAATAACATTTAGACATTGTAAGCTGATAAAAGAGGTTGCCAATAATAATGATGATCATTTAAGTACTCTATATTTAGTAAAGATAAGCGCTGCAACTCCGCGGGCTTTTGCATTTCTGCACAAAACCTTGAAACCTGCACAAAAGCGTTTAAATTTGTATTTCATTCGAAATGTGATTTCCGAAATTTAAGGCTTGTAAAGGGAGCTATCATGGTCCACCGAATACTGAACAGCGTTCACTGGTAGCTCCGGGAAGACCAGGACCATCCGAAGGAAGCCTATATTTGAATGTCCTGCTTCTTTTGACATCACAGATACATGGCGACAGTACTTGGCGTCCGCATAGGCTAAGAACCTCAGCATACTGCGGGTTCAGTCTTAAAAACAAATTAATTTCATTCAAAGAACTGAGCGGTGGGAACGATGATAGGTGCAGAGAAAGCCTTATTCCCGGTATGAAATGGGCAAACTGGGGACTTCTTGAGACGAATATAAATAGTCTAGGAACTTCAGTACGATAGTAAATTTACTCTCTGACTAAATGGCTGTGCAACCGACCCTAGTAAACGCGACGGGTTCTACTCAAGGCTCATCTCTTGCACAGGCCTGAGAAATTTTAGACTAATTAAAGCAAACTTTCATATTGCAACAGTTCGCATTATGAAAGTTTCTGAGACATGTCCACAGTTATGGATTAGTTACCTTGGAAAATGCTGTTTAGTTAAACCTTGAACAGGACCTGTCAACCAATTTGCAGTTTCGATGTGTAGTTTGCGAAGGTGAAAATAAAAAATGGCTGAGGCTTAGCTAAGGTTAAGCCTAGTCAGATGCGAAGCATATTAATGGCTAGGCTTGGTAATACATGGCTTTCCTTGGTTGACGTTCATCCCGCTCTTCATCGGTCGCTGTGGCAAGCTGAAGCTTTCGCTTCTCGTTCAAATCAGCCTTGCTTCTAGGCGGCATCCCAACACCTGGCCGCCTCGTAAGTGCCCGGAGAGCGAGGCAAGCTCAGCTTTATACCGCTGCTGTAGCGTCACGTGGTCAGCTGCAGCGCCTCTGATGTGGAGCCTCCACCGCCGCGGCCGACCGCGCGAGCCGGCAGCCCATCTCTCCTCTGCTGTGACGTCATGTTGCCACGTGGTCAGCCGCCGCGCCTCTGATGTGGAGCCTCCACCGCCGCGGCCGACCGCGCGAGCCGGCAGCCCATCTCTCCTCTGCTGTAACGTCATGTTGTCACGTGGTGTCACGTGGTCAATAGTAGCTCCACCGCCGCGCTCGACGGGCTGTAGTGTAGCTCAAGTAATATGCTTCGCATAAATGAAATCTAACATGCAGAGGTGCCGCACCTAACAAACAGTAAGATATCTAACCAGTGCGCAGTGAATAAAAAATAAATGATCGAGACCGCGCTTTTGAGCAAGAGTCAGCAATGTATACAGTACTGAATAATAAAAACAAATCTTTTTTTTTTGGTTCTAAAAGTTTTATCTGGGTGTTTATAAATCAATGAATCAAATAAAATAAAAACACGCACACTTCAGGACACGATAACAAACTTGACTTGTGCAAAAAAAAAGATGTGCTTTGAATGAACAATTTAGAGAACGGTTGCGAATAGGAACGCGAAACAAACGAGAGAAATTCTGAAACATCCATCTGATGGGTGTTCAAGTTTGTGATGAATGATAGGTTCTTATGACGGTTCTCAACGATAAGATAGTGAGTGTTTAATCAGTGATCGCGGGACAGACAGAAAACACAGGTACTAAAGGCGTGAGCATTGTAATGTAACATCCTAAAAAAAGAGAAAATAACTAAAAAGATTTGTTTCAACTGCGTAAGTGTGAAAACAAGACTTTCTGTTTTTTAGTATGCGCCTAGATGAATGGTTATGATGAAAACTGCAGTTTGTAGTTACTATGAAAGCGGGATGTGGTCCATAAATTGCTACACTGTGTGCATTCAGAAAGAGTTATTCGCATAAGACTGACGATACCTCTTAAGTAGTACTGAAAGAACAGTCGAGAAACCGATAGAGCGCGATTTTTTTAAAATTTACTCCTATGGTCAACAGCTTTGACATTCTTCATTAGGAAATCATGTTCAGTGCATGAGAAGCCAGGGATGCTTGCGATGTGTTGGCCAATCTTTTCTTGTGTAAATTTTTCTTGTCGGATGTGTCATTGTCTTAGGCATGTTCACAAGATAATCAAATAATGTTCGATGTGTTTCAGTACATACACAGGCTGGAGAAATATTTCTGCATCTTTCCATTAGTACAGTGGACGTCAACAGCCCATTATAGGTCTTGTTTAGATGCCAATGCCAGATAAAGAAAAAGAACAAATTCACAACAAGCATTTTGTGTGCTTGATTCACTTCGATTTTCGTTATAATAGATTTTTTTTCTTGGCACGGGGGTGTATTTTTTAATGCGATCATTTGGGTCATAATTCCAAAATCTTCTTGGCTTTCCTTGAAGGTGATGTAAAGTTATCATGTTAAAATTGCCCTGAACGGATATTTAAAATGAGCATTTTCCTGATGTTGTGGGCCATTTAGATTGAAAACTTCGCGCTTAAGTATCAATATTAGGTTAACTACTGTAGAGAAAAGACACGAAGATTGTATCGCCGTCAACACGAAGCTAAATGAACAAGGACTGAGGGCAGGGGAGAAGGTTCAGTCGCTAGCAAACGCTTAGAAAAGAGGACTTTTCTTATCAGATAAGGCTTGTTCTTAAGTCCGAACTTTGGAAAACACGGAACCTACCTCTCGACATTTGCACATTTATTACAAGGTTAAGTAATTAATCTACCTTCTTTAAAATACAAGACGCAGGTCAGTAGACGAGAGCCTGCAACTAACACACCTACAACTAACCTACAACTAACTACTAACCTACTACTAACTACAACCAACTAACCTACAACTAACAGTAGGGGAAACTTCATACTAGATACCGGAATTTTTTCTTTGGTTCATGATCCTAATAGATAGGAACAACTTGCAAACAGTGTTAACAACATGCTCCACCATTCTTCTTGCGTGGTAAAAGAACACTGTATTTTGCTACTTTTTCAAAATTTTATTTCCGTCAACACAGCCATAATCAAGAGTAGTACGGCTTAAGTTATAATTAGTTAGAGTTGAGTTGTTGTGGGCTTCTAAACCGCAACAATGCGAGCACGCAGTTTCGCCATTTTCAATGCGCCAGGCCAGTTCTCGACATGCTGCATTCGTTAAACACAATACCGAGATTGTTGTGCGTTGTAGTTCTTTCTCCCATAGCTCCCGACATGTGGTGCTGAGAACCTGACTGTTCTATACTTTGAGGTACCGTGGCCTGTAGAAGCCACTGTTTCTATCAACTTGTTACTAACACCAATATTATATTTCCACTGATTTTCGGAAACACATCCCCATTGACTGCCCTTCATGTGGACGCTGCTCGAGGCATCTGTGTGGGCCTGTAGCCACACTGGTGTCATGGCGGCACAGGCAGGCATTGATTCGGTTCCTCCCGGTTGCTGTAAAGCCTGTTGCTCTAGCTTTTTGCCGGGAGTTCTTGGATCTAGGCCCCGTGCAGAGCCGTGGTCATATTGACATGCGTGGCTGAAAAAACCAAGTCGCTGTACGTGCCTGGGGGGATATAAATAGCAAGTCCTAAGAGCCTTCTCGCGAAATTGACTGACAGATGTTGAAATATTTTGCACTTGTTGTGCATTTACAGTTTGAAATAATTGTACTGATTCAATAAGTAAGAATAAAACATTTTTCCTCATCCACTTTTCTTGCAATAGTAGATGTTACAATAAAAGCCGTATTCGTTTTATGAAGAGACTATGTAGTGACAATGTTATGTGCAAGATTATAGGGCAATTTCCCATCTTATAAAATAAATACTGAATGGCGATTGTGTCAGACATGTTAGCAAAAAGCTCTCGCTACCTTGGCACCCCTGGGAGCATGGGTTTGCACCGCAATGAGCCGTTAATCATTGTTTTCAGCGGTGGTCAAGCGGCAAAAAAAAAAATACTATCGTGCGAAGGCTTTCAATAGCAGAACAAGAACTGGGTGCATTGCTTTTGATTTCAGTGCCCGACTCCTCATATAAAAATGGGACTTTATTGCATGAACGCGTGCGGAAATGTTGGCAATGGTGATACGCATCGCCGGCAAACATAACAAATCGGCGATGGTGTCTTTGGTTTAGACATCCTCAATTTAGCCGTCGCAGCGGCCAGATTGTTCGTCGCAACGGGCTGGAGATCCCCAATACGCTCCGCGGTCCTGCGGAGCCTCGGGGGTTCCCTGGTCGCTGCGGCTGGGGTCGCCGCATCCTCCGGACTCTCCATGCCCTTCTCCACCACATGCAGTAGTTCCTTACGAGAGAGAAATTAAGGTCGATACAAATTATGCTCTAAGTGTATCTCACAGCGCATGCCGCTTGTCGCCAACATAAGGTAAAATTTTCCCTGCATTTTAGTAGCTCGATTTTTTGGACCTGTTAAAACTGCGCAAGAGCATCTAACGCCTCCATGTGCCCTGAAAAGATGGAAATATACTAAAGTAGCTGAATATGAAGGAAAAAGATGCGATTGTGGAACTATTATAGCAATAAGCTGAAACCAATCGGAATACAATGAGCAAACGATCCGCACAGCTGGTGATAGTTAAGGAGGGTTTCCTGTGTCCATACGCCAGAGGTCAGGGGCTTCACAAATATTCAGTGGCTCTCTGCTTGGTTAACTTTTTAAACTAGGGGATGTTAAGATCAGCGGCCATTATACTATACATGTCAAGGGCGCAAGGTCACTCCCAGAATTCATACTGGTTTAGCTTTTATGCTTTCAGCTACCTCAGTATGCCTTCAGCTACGTGTCTCGTGGCGCTATTTTCATTACGCGAATAATATTTGCTTCTACTTAGAAACCATTCTTATTTGTTGGTCAGCCAGATAAAAGTACAAATTTGATCCCGTATGCTTGACTAAGAACGTAAGCAAAGCTTTTACCAGCTGTTTAAATATATTACTGCGTTTGCTTCATATTCTTTTAGTTAATAAGTTCGATGATTCTTAATCAATAATAAGGCCGGTCGATGATGCTGTTGTTGAAATGAGCAAAAGCACTTTAGCATATCAAAGTAGAAGGTGTTGCATATTCTACAGTAAATATTCCATGATGTATTGCGAAGTGCGGCTGTGCCGAGGTGCTTCAATTTATACTTCACTCTGATACCTTTTGGAAATCTGTCTAAATTGCAAAAAAAAAGTTTTTTTTTTGAACCGGTGATGTTAGAATGCGTTACCGGTGCTTTTGAATCGTTTTCTTCTAAACCCCTTGGTTTCTATGCAGTTATGGAGGAAACGAGTTGCCCCAAAATTGTCCATCAAGGAAGAAAACAGAATGGTTGGTTAAGACATTTCAAATGAAGAAAAGGTGTCCGATCGAGGGGAACAGACGCTTCTCTCAAGTTTGCTTCGATTTTCTTTGCGTGCAAGCTTAGTCTATGATTGCACAAAACGATGAATTTCTATTTCACTCACCTGCGACGAGGAAGGCAAAGCTAGCGAGGCTTACCAGGAATGCCTTGAAGTTCATTGTTGATTGAGCAAAGTGGCTGGGTTAAAAAATTAGTAATATATTAGAACCACTCCAAAGCTATCGTCGTCCGAAAGCGCCGTCTGGTAACGCAATCTAATTTCGCGCTCATCATTAAAGTTACATCATTAAACAGCCATATCTGAGCCCTGATGTACCACTTCAGCGGCATCTGAACTTTTTACTGCCAAAGCTCGTTTCTTAACTCAAGCGACACAATCAAAAACACAAAAGAATACACCTGAATCAGTTCACCTGAATTCGTCGTTTCAAGCGCCGAAATTTTGCACTATTTAAAAAGTTATCGAAAATAGCAGTGAACATTGTGCGCTTTGAGCCCGACTAGATGAAAATGACGGCAAAACGGTCGCTTACGGTTTCCTCGCAGAAGGAGAACAAGATGATGTTTCAAGAGCAGTGTAGTAGCATTCAATATGAAGAGTGCTTTTATAGCATTTTGGCCAATCCTTTGGCCAATCACAAGCATGACAGAGGAGTACGGGAAGAAAATACCGCATTTCCTGAGCCATGATTGGTAAACGAGCAAATGCGGGCCCCGCCCGCATTTAACTGACGCACATACGCACGAAGGGAGCGAGCTGCTGCAGCAAGCATTAATGAAGAGCAGTACCGATCCGTTGCTGCAGCGGAAGTCGGATGCAAAAATTAAGGGGTAACTTTGTTGACGTAAAGTGCGATGAGGCGAAAGCCCTAAGCGCGGTGTTGCTGCTTGTGTCACTGATGTGTGGTTAAGATGTTAATTAAGTACACAGCTGTTTGTGAATCTTAAATGCTGGAGACATTGGAGGGCATTTGGGAGGCATCCGTCTGATTCGACACGTTTCTGCAAACACACTACAGCGTCCAAGACAAGGAGAACTACATAAGCGTTGGCGGGAAAACAGGCAATAAGACAAAAAAGGAAGTAGCGTAGCCATTAGCACGCTCGGCTTCGGAACGGAAGGATGGTGGTTCGAATCCCATCGTGCACAAATGTTTTTTTCTTCTGGTCTGACTAGAAAAGCGTAAGAAGCGTGACACCTCTGCTGACAACCTTCTGTCGCCAACGAGGAGGCATTAAGGGCTTTCGCCTTAAAAGAGAAATAATCAGATGACCTCGAATTATCCTTATCATGAACTGTGTTCAATTCGGCGTCGATTCTTGTTTCTTTTGTGATAGAAAAGAGCTTATTGAAATTTGTGTAACACCAGCAAAGCAAGCCAACTGAACACCGCAAGCTACCCTGTAATTCTTCCGGGGAGGACGTGCTATGGCGAATGCCTGCGCGGGTAGCCTTTGTCGAGTGAATGTCGGTACCAAATTATCAGTTTGTTGATCTGTCTGAACCTATATGCCAAACACAGTTTCATTTCATTTCATTTAATTTAATTTATTTTTCCCTTAAAGGCCCGAGGGCATTACATAAGGGGGGAGCAAACTCAAGATTTGTACGAACAAGACAAGAACACTACAAAGAAAGAAAAAAAATAACATTGAAAAGGAATAGAGATGTACAACAGGCAAGGGGCGTCGAAAAGGTTATACAATATGTAACAAGTAAAAAAAAAATTTAACACATGAGTAAACAAAGGCTAAGGAATAATACTCTTGATTTTTTGCCGCTATAATCGTGTCAAAATTTATTAATTTAATAACGATTATATATACACTTAACCATCTTACACATCGGGGAAATTATGATACCACCAACTTAAAGTGCCAGTTGAGGGAGCACGAACTGTTCGCCGAGTTTTTTGCATGTTGGGGGTGAGGCAGCTCAACTACACACGGCCTAAGAACAGAGCAGAAAGAAGAGTAGTTGTCTCCATTTCTACTTTTTCTTCTGCTCTCTTCGTAGGCTGTGTGCGGTTACGCTGCTTCCCGTCCATCAGCTGAGAGAGTCATCGCGAGATTCACCCCATGCAACAAGGACAAAGCCCAGGCTGGTTCAAAGTCACCGTTTACTTCTTTTGACGCCAGCGATATGCGGGCAGCTGTGCTCTCACTGCGCGGATGGTAGATGTTCATGTGCTACGGATTATCAGAACGTTGCTGCATGCATAGATACTTTGAGTAAGTGGCTGTATGAGTTATGGATTATTCTTTGCTATAAGAAATTCTGTGAAGTTCGAAGTACGTATGATCGCTATCTAGTTCTGTGAACCTGGCTCACAGTGAATACATTGCTGCGGCGTCACTCTCACAGGACGGCACAAATCACTCCAGATCCATTAATATGCAAGTAGGTCGGACCGAATCTGTGTTCCTTCATTAATAATTTATTTCATTTGCATCCTCTGAGACGAACCGAAACGCTTGTGAAAGGTCTACCTCACGCACCACTGCGTTCTGTAGATAAAAGATCTCCAGATATGTCGGTCGTGTCCAGAAACCAATCTCATTTTTTCCTGGAACTACGCTAGACGTAGCCAGATTCCTCGGTGAGAGTTTATCCTAGTGTAATCGTTCGGTTTTAATTGTTTTTACTTGATAGCTTGAGTTGTTCACTCTGCCCTGTTTATGTAGCGTAGAATTTACTTTTTTGGGTTTTAGTGTACTGAATTGGCATTTTTTTCTCAGCACACGTCATTAAGACAAAGCAACATCCCAAAATTAGTTTACTTAACTCTCTGCATATTTAAATAAGAAAAAAGATATCAGCCATGACACGTCGCTTTGAAGTCTTTTACCGCTTTTCGACTATGTTATTTATCAAAAAATATAAATTCATTTCCACCTGTTGTTTTTGTCAATATTTCTCTAATGTTTGTAACAGGTGCCGTCGCTGCGGGAATGCGCTTGCAGCTTTCAAAATAATTATTGATTCCATGGTCCATAGAATGCTACTTTCTTCACCAGTTAGAAGCAGACCACAATTGGTCAACCAGTGTGGCGCGTTTTCAGTGCAGTGGGGACACCTGCTGAAAATTAACAGGGCGTATTTCATGTTTCTAAAGATGGAAGTATTTTTTTGCATGCGACTGCTTCGGGGCAATTTTTTTATATTACAGTGAAATTAATATAAAGCGTGTCCAATTAGAATACAAATGGCGTTTAAAAGTTTATAATCTTTCATCATGATGTCATTTGTTGCGAGAAACCTGAAGACTTAATTCTAAAACGAATTTCCGACGGCCTTAGCTAACCTCAAGTACCTGATGGCGGCTCTCGGGTGGAATGCAGAATCACGAGTGCATTGCAAAACAGATGTTTGGAACTTCGCTCGAGGAATCCTGCGTCTGGTGCGCTTTCCCTCGATGCTGTCTCCCTGCTAAGAAACAATGGGTGCGCGTTTGGCGTAGAAATTATTTAGAAGGATATCGTGACAGTGTGAACTGAATTACTGAATGCTAGCTTCGCTTATGCGCTTCATTTGTTCGCTTATCTTCGCGGTGCTTTAGATGCGCGCCATGGACCTAGCAGGTTATAACAGCGCCTGGACGCTGTCGCACTCCGTGGTGTTACCTAGTGAGGTGCACGCGGAATCACTCGTTCATGTACTCCTGCTCAGTGTCCCACCTTGTACCATCCATCGCCGTAACCCTACTGCCTTAAGTTGGCGTTTGGCGTTTGGTGTTTGGCTCGCACTTAAGTTGATAGCGTATTTAATCTGTTCGGCATATAATAAGTTTCATCTAATGAGCAGTGAAGCGGCACTACTATCATGGTACTTAATCGACCAACTCTGACCGCGCCGACAGCTACTCACGTTTCAATTCATAATAATGATCCGGCCAGTGGTGGCTAAATTTCGGGGGAGATGAAATAGCTATACCTCCATCGGATGTGATATGTGCACGCAAGTTTGAAAATAGAAGGGGTTGTAAAGAATCAGGAAGACGGGACTACGGCGCCTCACATAGTCAACATGCAGATACGCGTAGCTGAACCGCAAAAACCATTGCATACAATAACATACTATACACGTTAACTGAATTATGTGCTGACACTGGGTACGGATATGTGGCTGCTCTGAAGCCACAAAGATACCTTCCTCTTATAGACGTACCTTTATGAAAAATTTGGAGAACCACAGTTTTCCCTGTTTTTTTACCCTCCAGCATTCTTGGACAAAAAAGTCTGAATATTAGAATATTGCAACGTAGTGCTATTGAAATATTCAAAGTAATTGTCCATTATTCAGATGCGTAGCGAAATCCTTGTTTTAAAATTTTACATAGCACCCAACTAGCATTTAAGACTGCGATAGAAAACCAAAGGAGAACATTTTTGACGCTAAAAAAAACGTTAAGAGCAAAGCACTGTATGCCCGCGGATGAGAGATTGCGGATATATTAACTGTTATAGCGAAATCTTAGAAGATGAAAAAAAAATGCGTTTATAAGTTATTTCTGTTTGAAGAATTGTTTTGTCCAGAATTGCCAGAATTGCTAGCAGGTTTTGTACCTGCTCCAGGGCATGGAGATGTATAGTGTAAGCTGCGCTCGTTGCAGCTATTGTACTGGAACGTGTAAAAGTGCACACCAAATATAATATAAAGAAAAGCAGAAAACAAGACATTTCGGCTCCTGCACGGCAGCCAAAACCACGTTTTTGCTATTCTTTGTTCTATGTGAAGAAGGATTCGGTATGGGAGCCGCAAAGTGTTCCTTTGTTTATGTTCCAGACCAGGGGAGTTTCCGTCAAAATGTCGACTTCATCAATCATCCGTCAGTACTACTTGTCTTTGCTCACCCGTCTGGTATCGTGGAAAGGTAGCTTCTAGTTCAACCTGAAGTGCAAGTCTCAAGCTCTTATTTCAGCACCTTTTTTTTATGCCTCCACTCTGAAAACAGTTCTGGCAAAGCGTTGTTGCCGAACGTGAAGTTCCTCTCCTTCTGGCCCGCATACTCTAATGCGGCCTTCTTCCCTCATCGCCACATGGAATCCGCCTTCCTGTATTAATTTGCCAACATTCAGCTGCAGGGTAATCATTAGGCAGCAGTGCTGTTTCTCTGTGCTGAGTTCACTCGCAAAATGCAAGTTGCATCAGCTTCTTCCACAACCATCAGCTACTGCAAAAGTTGCACTTACAACCATAGTCCACAAAGTTTTTCTTACAACTGCAATACCATAGTGCTTCCCGTTATAAAACTAGGCCGCAATTTCAGCACCTGTCCTAACCTAGATTACAAAAAAATATGCGTCTGGCGTGAAAAACGCAATTATTGAGCTGGAACCTTCGTGCCGAGATGCAGCACGGATTCGTACTGTCAGCGTCATCTCCAAGTAACGTTGCCCTCGGTCCGCCAAACAACTAGAAGCTGTTAAGTGCCTTCGCAAGAACAGGGGTCTCGTTGCACCTCCCGTGGACAAAGGCAACACCACAGTTCTTATAAACTGGACGGACTTCAGAATAAGACTGGAAAGCCTATTGCAACTTGATGGCGCCTTCTCCCTACGCGACAAGGTCTTAACCACAAAAATGCACCGTGGGGTCGAGAAACTTCTGCACGACGTTATCCGTTTCATTCCTCCCACCGCATGCCACGGTTCTTATGTTTTTGGGCACAAACGGTTCGGCCCCGCTACCTTCGAGCTATCCAAGGTTCGCAAACATAGCATGCAAATGTGCCTCATCGAGTACTACAGATGTCCTCAATTTTTCAGTCTAGCCAGCTAGCTACCTTCACCTTGTCTTCTCACCTCTTGTCGGTCTTGGATCGAACCTTATATGCAACTCCACTAACTTCATTGACAAGGTAAGGGACGTATATGCACCGGACGATGACGTGGTTATGTTTTCGTTTCGCGTAAAGCCGTTTTTTACATGCGTTCCCTTCGGCCTGGCCGTATAAGTTTTCCCAGAGTCTCTCGAAGCTGAAAATCTTTAACGCAGATAGCCTTCATGTATGTTCTGGATCTCTACAGGCTCCTACAGTTATGCCTGAAAGTTATTTGTTCTGTAAGGAGGTTTTGGTCCACAACTTCAGGGCATGCCAAAGGGTGCCCATACTTTAGTGACCCTTGCAAATCAGTCTACAGAATGAGTCGAACATCGTGCTGTTAAAATGGCCGCATCACAACAAATATTTTTTTTCGAAGTAGACGACTGTTTTTGCCTGTTTTGTTAAGATGCTTTGGCCGCATTTCGGTCTCATTTGAATCACACAAAAAAGCTATTGACTTCACCCTTGCAAGCGCCTTGCAAATAGCGTCAAGAAACACGGACAACATTTCTTTTTTATGACCAAACATTATAACTGCTTTTTCATTTACTTTTCAAAAAACTTTATCTTCCTAACTATAGCCAAAAATGGTCAGCATTAAATACAGTTATTATTTGCTACTTGTCAGTTGTCACGGGTTTTTCCAAAGCGACAATAAGGAATCTGAGGTCGCCATTGTTTAATCCTTGTGAGAAGTTCTCAACATGTGGGGCTGCAGAACATGCATCGTGATCTGAGAGCGTAGTCGTCCTCGCATCTTCCACTGCGGTAGCCACGGCCGGCATCGCAAGCCATAAACATTTTCGGAACTCGACTGTTATAGACATTCAGATACCCTGCGCTGCAGAAGATGTAGTTGTTTTATATCACCAGCTTCTTACACCAATGCCAAATTTTGTTCTTTTTCGTTCTTTATTTTTCTTTCTTTATATTTCTTTATATTTCTTTACAGTTCTTTTTCTTTCTTTATATTTCATTAAATTCGGCTCAATACAATATAACGTCTATATAACAAATACTTAAGTAGGGAGTCAAAATATTTCAGCGTGTCGTTGATTCGCGGTTTGGATTGATTTTACAGCTTGAAAAAGAAAAAGGTGAAAATAGTCCTTGATGCCCTGTTCTCCTATAGAGGAGGAGGACCTGTTGAGTGAAGAACAGGCGCATTCATTTTTAAATAAAGTAATTAGTGGTAACATCACGTCAACCATTCTAGTTTGCAAATACTGCTTGGGAAATAGAATCTGAATGATCATCCCCTAAAATACATCTCAAAAAGCTCACTCCACCAACAGAACGTCGTCTTGGCACCCCTGACGGTATCTGTTTGCGGCACAAAGAGTCGTTAATCAAGTATCTATGCCATGGTGAAATGGTGAAAAAGGCCTTCGTGTGAACACTTTCAACAACAGAACCAGAGTTGGGTGAATTGTATTTTATTTCATTGCATGACTCCTCTTATACAATAAGCCGCCTTTACCCCATGCACGCGGGAGAAAACATCGGCAGTGTAAGACAGGCTTGCCCTACTAGTGCAAAGCTTCCCCGATACGTCTATGGTGAATAGGGCTTCCGCCACCTAGCCGTCACAGCGGCCAGATTGGCCATCGCAACGGGCAGATGCTCCACTGGACGCTGCGCTGTCCTGGCGAGCCTCGGCGGTCCCCTGGTCACTGCGGCCGTGGTCGGCGCCACATCTTCCGGACTCACCGCGGCCTTCTCCACCGCAGGCGGAGGTGCCTTACCACGGAGAAATAAAGGTTATTTTCCAAGAATGCGTGCAGCGGAGAAAATCATGCCCTGAACTTGTCTCATAATGCAAAGAAGTCAGCAGGAAAACCAGTCGAGTGACATGGAAACACATACTAAACATTCACGAGCGTTACTTTTTCACATCCCGCAGCACCAATTTGTCTGGCATTATACTCTCTGAAAAGTAGCACACACCGCGCACCACTTCTTCTGGAAAGGTGAAATTTTCCTCTGCATTTTAGTGCTATGAATTATTGGGTCATTTAACTATGCACAAGTGCATCCAACTCGAAATAATTGCGAAAAGACATAAATGTAATATTACTGCTTGATATGAAGCAATATGATGCTCTTTGGTGAATTTTATTGCAATAAGTGGACAGCAATAAGAATGCAATGAGGATTAAGGCGCGTAGGCAGGGATTTCTAAGCGTATACGCCAGAGGCTCCGTGTGCTTAACAAGCACTCGATGCCTGTGTGGCTGCACACGTTGTTAAAAGGGGGATTTTAAGATCCACTGTCGCTTTACTTTCCATTAATCGAGCATGGCAAGATTATATCCGGAACTCGTGGCGAGCAAATTTTATGCTAGTATTCCTTCAGCTGCCTGTGTTGTAGCGCTAATTTTTACTCTAATAATTCATGCATCTAGCTTAGCAATCTTTATTTGCGTTGCTCTGGCAGGTAGAAGTCAGACTTCGATCTCTAGCTCTTGTCTATTGAAGATATCGTAACCTTTTGTGAAAGTTTAAAGAAAGTGAAAGCGTCGGCTTTGTTTCTTTAAGCCGGTTTGACGATTACTAGTAACGCCTGTTGATGATGCTGATCTTGGAATAATTTAAGGCACTCTGACATGTGAAGAATGTTACCCTCCTATAATCACAGTGGGCCTGCTATGAAGTGCGTCTTTGTCGTTGTGCTTGAATTTGGTCTTTATTGCGAAATCGCACTGGCAAGGTGTCTACGTCACTAAAAAAAGGCATTTTGCTACTGGTGTGATAACGCGATGCCGACCCTTTTTAGCCCAGTCCTTTGAATTCACTTTTTTTTCTGCCGCCGCAGTGGCTCAGTGGTTATGGTGCTCGGCTGCTGACCCGAAAGACGCGGGTTCGATCCCGGTCGCGGCGGTTGAATTTCTTTGGAGGAGAAATTCCAGAGGCCCGTGTACTGTGCGATGTGAGCGCACGTTAAAGAACCCCAGGTGGTCGAAATTTCCGCAGCCCTCCACTACGGCGTCTCTCATAGCCTTAGTCGCTTTGGGACGTTAAACCCCATAAACCAACCAACCAACTTTTTTTTCTGTGCTGTTATGGGGAAGTTAGGAGTGCCACCAAACGCTACATCACAATTATAGCCGGGATAGTTGGTTAAAACAGCTCTAATATAAAAAGGAGGTGCGTTCAAGGCTATGACGCTGTTGTTGAACCGTCTAAAAGCATTTGGAGATATGAAAAGCGAAAGGTGTATACATACTTTGGGATTAATATTAAAATGAGCTTGTTGCGATTGACGGCTCTTTCGCAGCGCTTCAACTAGTGCATTATGAAATCTTATTAGTAAGTTTTCTACATCGCTGAAAAAAGCGATATTTCTAAACCGCTAATACTAGAACGCGATGCTCGCCCCTTTTGAAGACACTTCTTCTTTAGACCCTTTTTTCGATGTTATGGGAGAATAAGTGGTGCAACCTAACTCTACGTCACCCCGCCGCGGTGGCTTAGTGGTTACGGCGCTCAGCTGCTGGCCCGAAAGACGCGGGTTCGATCCCGGCCGCGGCGGTTGAATTTCTTTGGAGGAGAAGTTCTAGAGGTTCGTCTGCTGTGCGATGTCAGTGCACGTTAAAGAACCCCAGGTGGTTGAAATTTCCGGAGCCCTTCACTACGGCGTCCCTGATAGCCTGAGTTGCTTTGGGACGTTAAACCCCAATAACCTAACCTAACCTAACTCTACGTCACTAGAGGAAAAGTAAAATGACAAGTTAAAACATTTCAAATGAGTAACAAGTATGCTGTCGAGGTGAAGGGTCCTTATCTTAAAGGGGCACCGCGATGATTTCCTCGGTACCAGTTAATATCATTAAATAGATTCATCATGCTTTCCAGAGACCAGAGCAAAAAGAATTATTGAAATCGGAGCATGCAAACGAAAGTTATTCCACTCTGAAAATTCGAAATGAAAAGCTCAGACGAAAACGCACTTCACTCGCCCATTTCACTCACCCAGTACCGAGATTGGGCGCTACCAATCAGAACCGCGCCTGGCGCACACGCAGCGGAAGCGTGCATGCAGTTGTTGCTTTGTCGGGGCTGTAGACATCCGCTCATTTTGACGGCGTCTTCCCCCCGTGTACGCGACGCCGTACTCAGGGCAGGGGTGACTAACAACAAAGGAAGCTCCCCGAAGTTTCTTTTTTAGTCGGACTGGAAGGCGGTGGGCAGTAGCTGTCCTCCCCCCCAAACTCGACTCGGGTCTCCTGTCCGGCCTTTCTTGTCGATTGGCTTTTTTTTTCGCTGCCGTCTTGGTATGGTCACGGCCGATCTCGACGCGCGCGCTTTCTGGTTTGAGCCAAGGTTTTTTGAACAGCGCTGGCTGCCACGAAGGTTTGAAGCGGAATGGAAAGTGTCGCCCCTAGCTGTATTCTTGTTAGTTTTCATTCGCTTTCCCTGCTTCTTTCCAGTTTTTGTGGCATGCGAAAAGCTTTCAGTACTCAGAGACATAATATTTTGGATTCATTTCGCAAGTATAAACGAACAATATGCAAACTGGACGCCCAACCAATGAGAAAGGCAGCGCCCTATCTGGATGCCGCTTCATTTCCGCTGCCGCAAATGGCCGCCGCGTTGCGACACCATCGGCTCGAAACAAGCATTTCTAGCGAAGATTAAAATATCTAATATTATGATTTCGGTGATCTCATTGCGCGTTCGGGACTCACAATGTCCCTTACTCTGCATACAAAGAATAAAGACCCCATGCTTTATCTACGTCGCAGGGCACCTTTAACTATAACTTAAATTTTTTTTTCTGGGTGTGGATGGGGAGCATATGGCTTTACATACAACGCCAAAATTCCAATTCACTCACCTGCTACGAAAAAGGTAAAGATTGCCAGAGTCACCAGGAATACCTTGGAGTTCATGTTTAGTCGAGAGAAAGGAGCTGCAATTAGAAGATAAGTAAAATATTAGCACCAATAAACAACTGTCATCGACTGAATGCGCCGTCTCCTAACATTCGTTTTCTTCCGCACTCAGCAGGGAAGTTGTGCATTTTATGTGAAATGTGTTTGAGCTGTATACCACTCCAGTTCCAGTTCAACATTACTCTGATGTACTGAGCGAAAAGCTGCAATCGTAACTCAAGCACTTTTTACAAAAAGGATACATCTGCATCATTTGGCCTACATCCCTCATGCCACAAATCCCAATTTTGCTAGTTTTAAGAAAGTTACGGTAAATTTTCAGTCTTCTTAAATGGAAATCAGCGGCCCTCCCCACTCAGCCCAGCACCTCGACTCACAGCCGTAAAGCTCAAGTCGACGCCCTCACTTATTGCATTCTTCACAATACCGCGCTCCTTCTCTCCTCCCTACCATGTCCTTAAAGACATAGCTCAACCGCTCTTTAAACCCCTGAACAAGAAGGTGAGCCGACTCCAAAATGTCCGGATTTTGGATTGAAAACGATTAAACGATTTGGGGGGAGATATCTCGCACTTTCGGAATCATTATCACCCTGACTACGCCCACTGCAGGGTTAAGGCTTCTCTAATGTCTCCAATTAACTGAGTTTAAAAACTCAGTGACTGCGTTTTCAATATGCCACGTAATATTCTGCTCTGTGAGCTTTTCATGTGGACAATCACTTCAAAAACGGCCGCTTACGTTTTCCTCGTAGCAGCAGAAGTTGATATTTGAGAAACACTGTAATGCCTTTGAGTAAGCATACCGTTTTTTAATGGTTTTCTGTCAATAAAACAAGAAGTTTCTGAAGTCTCTTTTAAGTTCGTGGCGGATCACGAACCTGAGAGGAGTACGGCAAGGGACTATGCCATTTCCTCCACCGTGATTGGTCAATCAACCAAAGAGGCCACACCTGCACTGCTCTAACGCACTGATGTGCAAAAAAGCGCCAGCTGCTGCAACAAGAAGAAATGAAAATCAGTGCCGATGCTTTGCCCGTTATGCAACCGGAAGTCGGGCGGAAAAACAATTCATGGGACCCCAGAGTACCGCTGCCGGAGCTGAACTTACTTTAATGGTTCGTATTATGCTAGTTCATAGATTCCAGAGTGCTGGTAACAGGGGGCGCAGTAGTCACCCGTCCAAACAGATGACAAGTATTGCAACAAGTGACGTATCGTACGGAATAAAACGATCATTTAGCTGTAGCAACAGTTTTTATATAACATATAGCAGGGAGTGGAATTAAAGTGTTCATGAAAAGGAAATAAAAGCGACACAAAAAAACCTGAGCTCATCTTGAATACATCTCCTGTGAAGAAACTGTGTGCTACTCTAAAGTAAACAAAGTGTGCCTAAAATATGAGGTCATCGTTCATTTTGTATTCAATAGGAATTCTTCGCTATCGTCACTCGTTCATGCGGCATAATTTTTACTAAGCATCAACTGTAAGTTTCTGAAGCTAACATAAAACAGTAATGTAACTAAAAAATTTCTGCGCTGTTTTTAAGGGCAGCTTTCTTCTTCAAAGGAATTACCTTCTACACCAGATGTTACGTATTGGTACGTTCGGTTGAAAATCGTTAGGGTGGTCATGGAGTGCGAATGGCGCCGTGCAGAAAAGCTTTGCATTAATTCTCTGTTACTGTATCAAATGTTCGTTTAGCTTTAGAACCATGGGGTACTCCTCCACTTGACGTGTTCGCGACTATTGAAAGGGCGTAGAATGAGTGGGCGTAGAAGCATGCACTTCGCTGCTGCACGATGTAAAAGTGTAAATAAATTTTTATCGATACTCTTCCTTTAAACTCCCCGTCTCCTCATCATTGCTCCCGCCGGTCGACGGCTGCGGACTCGAGTCCCAACAACCGCTGCGGACCTGCGTCTTAACAACTACTGTGGACTTGCGTCACACAGTAATGTGGCAGTCATGTATAATTTGGTTACGAGCGTGCATATTACAGATTTTAAAAGCGACATTTCGCTCCAACCAGGCAGCTGCAGCCGAGTTGAACCATAGCCGATTTTTTTCTCGTGACACACCTACTCATTAGCACACAGTCGTGAGGTAACACATGCACTATGTTCACCTTTATTTGACAAGAAACAAAGCGACTTTACAGCAGAGTGGAGCTCCCTCGTAGTGATGCCAGCGTAATTACCTCCCATCTAGTGCTCTGTTAGGTGTCTTTCAGGGGGTTCCATAAAAGCTTTCAGTGGGTTCCACAGCGCCGGTCCTGTTGTACTCTTTTTCGTTGTCCTTCGTCTTAGCGCTGTTTTTTCCAAGAAACATGTACCAACTAGCTCAACTCTCCGTTTTATTCAAAGCTTTGTAAATGGTTCATGTGAATAGTGCATATTTTCAGTGTAATAAATACCATGTTAAAAAAGGGGGTTTTGTGTCTCATGGGTTGCATCCTCCCTTCTCAACTCTGAAAGTTCTTGAGTAAATTCCCCATGGCTTCAGAAGACTTTTTTTACTGATGAGGTCGTTGGGGGTTTGCTGTGAAACTTTATCTGAACGCCGACAACGACTCTGGATTTCACTGCTATTGGGCAACAGAAGCCTCTCGCCTTCAAATCGCTCCACTCGTTCATGTCAGATATTTCTCTAACCGTACGTAGAACAGACAAAACAATAGTTTGGGCTGTGATAAGACTGTTCCTTGCTGAAATATAAAGGTTTTATTGCTATGTATGGTGCGGCTTATGCGATGTTTTGTGCCGCCTGACTTCGGAACACCGTTGGTCTAGCACATCAAGGTTAGCCTAGTTGCAATAGCTGAATTTCTAAACTCAGTTGAAATGTAAGTGCATGCAAGAAACTAGTGTGAAGAATGCGTAAGTACAGAACGCATTCTTCGGAATATGAATGACATTTAAGCTCCGCGTTAAGGGTGTGTTGTGAAAGCATTAGTGGCCGTTTTGAGGGGCCTGGGGTCCTCTTTGCGTATCCTTCGCCTAGGTTCTAACAAAACCTCTATTTACATGCTCATATGTGCGGAATCGGAATATCTATCAATCTCGGCCGGCACGCTGTTAGAAAAGGCCGGTTGCACAAAAGACCAATAACTGGCAGAGGCTTAGCTCGTGTAGTGAAATTTCGCCATAGCGGTCACCAGTATGGCGCTTTCCGCTGGGGAATATAGCGGCGTTCGTCAGAGCAGGACGCCTGCACTTCGCAGCGAATTCGCCTTCGTCCGTTGGCTGTGTGTCGCTGAGCGAGTATTACACACAACGGCTAAATTTGGGGTGGGATTGGCCAATATAAGTGCTAGCAAAATAAAAAACGACCTTGCGGCTCCCGTAGGGCACCCTTCCCTGTTGAAAATTCCAGCAAAAGTCACGTTGGAGAAAACGGTGGGCCGAATGGAAGTGTTGGTTTCCATGTTGGAGAAAACGGTGGGCTGATTGGAAGTGTTGGTTTCCACGCTGGGTGCTGTTGGAGCGAATGGGAGAGATGCTGGATGCACTAATGGCGACTTTGGGCCACCCTGGATTGAGTGGAAATTGTGGTGGCTGCACTGGCACTTTCAGTAAACAATATTGGGCTGAATGGAAACCACGCTGGACACTTCAGTGAACACGATGGGACGGGATGGGCTTGGTGGTATCCATCGTGATTATCTCGGTGGGCCTGGCAGGCAACACTGGACTATGTGGAAACCACGGTGGGAGCCTATGGATGTGTACAGTCGCGAGCAAAAAATATTAGCACAGATCACTGGCGATCAGAATTCGTATATCTCACCACGCGGCGCTGCGGTAGGCAGAACTGCCTAACGGGCCGTTTCCATGTTTGCAGCCTAGGGGGGGGGGGGGGGGGGACGGCAGGAAGTAAGCTTTATCAAGCGTGCACCGCCCGAGCGTTGAAGTGCCGACCCTACATGACTGTGCTTGCGGAATTTATTTTGGCTCGGTTATCATGAGCACAGATGGCTTCTTTTTATTACTGTTTTTTTATGTCCGCGATGGTTTGTCAAAAGGAACTCGCGGGAACAATAGATGATAGCGCTGCTTTTAGTCAGCAGTTTTGCTGTCCGTGGCAGTCCGCTAATTTGCTGTCCGTGGCAGTCCGCAGTAATTTTACTGTCCGTGGCAGACCCCCTTAATACTGTAGAATGGGAACGGCCCGGCACTCCCGTTATCAGCCTCTCCGCCACCCGCAGTGCCAGGCGTTGTCATTCCGGCGCTCTGGTGTTCCGTCATGTGTGCTAATCTTTTTTACCCACGACTCTACGTACTTGTTTGGCATGGCACAAACCATGGCTGTATTTGAATGGCCGATGCTGGGCAGCAGATACTGCATGCATGTGCCTATATGGTTGACAAAATGAAACTCATCAATGCACTAACAATCCCAGTGGGTCAAATCCATCAAACGTAGTACACTTGGCACTTTATGCTGTTAGAATAAAAACTGCAAGACAAATTTCTCTTTTTTACACGTGCATTTGTTGACTTGACAGTTTCAGAAAATTTTTTTTAAAAGTAATGACTTATATACTTGGGCTTAGATTATCATTAGCAAAATATTTGAGAAAAAGTTTAACTTCATTGTTCACAAAATAATAAATTGCAGGTTTGCAGAGCCCTGCATGCCTGAATCCGAACACTCAATTTCATTCAGAAAATTTTATTGAGCGTGCATTTCAAGACATACTAATTCAATTAACAAATTGTTAACCACATAGCTGGCCACACAGCTTCTTTGTAGAAGGGTTACGAATACAAATATATACACAGAATATTTCGACAAGGCTGCACTCTTATACATGCACCTTGGTACACAATTACCAGTACAACTGTTTTTCAAAATAGAAATGCAGATATATATAAACACAATATGAGGATATAAATTACACAGCATATTTCATACTAAGAATTGATTTGGTTTTCACGTTGGATGAGAGAACTCCACTATAAAAAATGCACACCTTCACTGTAGTCTCAAGAAAGCATATACCATGGAGGTTCTCTCGACGCGCGTTTCAACGCTGCCGCCTCTCACGTCGTGCTGCCGATCAAACAGCGTCACCATGTTTTTACGACAACCTACTCTCTACGACTGCTACGTTGGGTATTTTGTTAGCCTTGCTGATCTCCCATCAATATAAAAAAAAACTTCCCCATACAAACAGAAATCGGCATGTAATTTCGTGAATGAGCAAAGCCGCAAGCCATACTGCCGTGAGAACTCAGGCATTTTTCAACCGCAGCGCAAGCAACAGGTCGTTAATTCGCGCGTTTCTACCAGTGGTAATTGCTCGCAATCGCTGCAATTTCTGTGGATGCCGATACGGCTGAATACCCAATAAAAATACCAAAAATAAAATAAAAAGTAGGATACAAGCTTTTTCACAACGAAACCGAAACAAAAACTGGTTGTCACCGCCAGGTGGCTGCCGGTAGCTGTTTTTCTGTATAACCCTCATGGCGGTTCGGGTGCTGCGTCGCGTGCATCGCGCTTCGGCGCTTGCTACAATTCGCTACTTGGATTGTGAGCCGTCTTGAACTGTGTTGTGGTTTGCGTGTGTTTCTTCTTGCTCAAGGGTGCACAATCGCGCAGTGCTGTCGACGTAGCCTATTCGAGGCAAAGTGTCATTTTTCTGGTCTCTCTAACTTTTCAGTCTGTGCGCTTCTTTGTGTAGTCCAGGATGGGTGTCCAGGCACAAAGACGCGCGGGCAGTGTCGCGGTGGAAATGTTCCAAATAAGGCCCGGAATATTTTCTTCTGTGTGACTACGTGGTAGAGAGTGCCGGCTACGTAGCACTCGTGCTGAAATCTCACTGGTTGGTGTAGTGCCCGTGACACGAAGGCAAACAGCGTTCTGCACGACTACGCAATCATCTGAAAAGGTAAGCAGTGCTCATGCATTATCCGAAGCATATAATGCTGGAACGGTGACCTGTCGTACTGCTGCAGTATTCGTGTTCAATGCTATAAAAAGCGTTTAAGGCGCTTTTGTTGTCGCCGCGGTGAGTTGCTCTGCCAAGAATTGTCGCTGTCGGTACTTGTTTTGGCAAAGGGGATGCGACCGTGCGTGCGCTAGCTTTGCATGATTTTGGTATGCGCATGTTTGCGCGTTTTGTTTCTTGTTGAGCACAGATTTGTCCTCGTATATGCCTCGTTCTACGCGTTTCTGCCCATGCTTGTTCACACCACCGCGCACGTTTCAAGGACCGGCACTTTGGCTGTGCGTAAAATGTATGATTGTCTTTCAAGATAGCGTTAGCACTTTGAGGGGGATTGAAACACTTTTTATTCGCCGCGGTTTTTGCTTGGCCCTAGACTGTTGAACCTTAGGTCGTGGGGTCGATCCTGATGGCAGTAGCCGCATTTCGATTTAGGTGAAATGAAAAAAAGAATGCCCCTGTGCTGTGCGATGTCAGCTCACGTTAAGAAATTCTAGGTGGTCTAAATTAATCCGGAACCCTCCAATACGATCAGTGCCCATTTTCCGCATCTGAATTCAAA
Organism: Amblyomma mixtum; assembly: GCF_055824585.1. Lineage (NCBI taxonomy): Eukaryota > Metazoa > Arthropoda > Arachnida > Ixodida > Ixodidae > Amblyomma > Amblyomma mixtum. The sequence continues at coordinate 216,974,989 of NC_143013.1, read as the reverse complement.
CCCCACTATAAAGAAAGCACTGTCTCAGGTTGCAGTTACCAACGAAAGTTAATTTCCGGCCGTCAGGATCTAATTTTTAAATGAGTATGTGAAGATTTTTTTTTTATGATACCGATAGCGTTTCTGGCTACCCAGAGTATAGGATCTTGCATTTCGATCACTCTGCTGTTTGAAAATTGGTTTCTGAGGAAAACAAGTGACGCAATAATTGTCTCAGTTATTACGAAGTTTATCTACGCTTTCGAACGCAGATTTGTTTTGCTCATAGCAAGATTCCTTTACTAGTGCTAGGGGAACTGATGCATTTTAAACAGGGTAGTTTTCCTTTGTATTGAGGCGTATACTTGGGCAAGTATATTTTTCCTGATCTTTTTACATTCATGTGATATTCACTGTTGGACCGAGTTCGCATGCTTGTTTTTGTACTCCTGTCATAGTGATAATGGGAAATTGGTATCCGCAGGTGGCACATCTGTCTTCCAGTCCGAGTCAATGGCGTGGATTTTGTGGCCACCAGATGAAGTCAAAAGCTGTGTTGTAAGTTGTTACTGCATTGTGCTTTGTTCTTGTGGTTGCCATGAAATGTTCTCTTACTTTCATTGCTCTTTTCCTTAATGCTACTGCTTGGAGCAGTTTGGATAGCTCTGGCCTGATATGTTTACATGTTTATATGAGTAATATTAGTTGGCTGTCAGAATGGGCCGGTTGCAGGCCATTTGAAGTTTTACACTCAATATTGCTCGTCTTTTAACCGTTGCATTCTATGCATGAAGTGCGAAATGTCTGCATGTTTTTGGCTGCATTATGTGATACTATTTGACTACGAATATTAACATTATGATGCATGTGTGTTAACTTAAATATGTGTTTTTATGCCACTCATCGCAGGTCACAGATGTAAAAGAAAAAGTGCACACATGAGAACTGGTTTCATTACTGCTGCCTTGTTTTTGCTAAGCATGGAGAGCTGAGCTAATTGGTTCTGGGTAGAATTATGAGACATCATTCCAGTGTACAAAAACACATGAACGAAGAGAGTAGACTCCATAGACCCCATACTTCAACTGAGGTTGATTCCACAACATGAGCTTTTTGCGTGCAAAGTGGTACTAGTGACCCCTGTGGCTGAAAAGTGTTTCCTCGACCAGGTAACAATTATTCAAGGTTGCAAAAACAAAAACATAGGCGTAAGGTTAGCTTGTCACTCAAGTTGAATGCATTGGCGTGACTAAACATTGCCTACCTGGCTGACCCAACACACATTTGCGTTGAGATAATCTATTTCTTTTTCTGCCTGCCTGCTCCAGTCGCCTTACTTCGGCATTGACGCTGTCACGACTCTGTGACAGCATCAATGCGCAAGTAAGGAGACTGGAGCAGGCAGTTTTCACAGGAGAAATTGTAGCCTTAGTGGTAGAAAGCCAGGTTCGAGAGATGAAGTGTGCTGGGCAGCGCAAGCCGGAAGACAACGCACATTCGCAACAGTGACCTGTCATTGTGCCCTATTGCCATCAGGTGTCACACCGCCTCAAGAAGGCCAGTGACAAACACGATGTACATGTCGTATTTCCAGCTTGGGAAAGCTGGGATGCATGTGCCACCTGATAAATGACGTTACGAAAAAGCCTGCCTACAAAACTAAGCACACCAAACCCCTCGTTAAACATGAGGTTGACATGGTGTACAGCATCCTCCTTGCCTGTGGCAAACATTACATTAGACAGACGAGGCTTGCATCAATGAACGCTTGCTTGAACATTGCAGGACAGCTGATTCATTAAGTGGCAGAGGTCATTTAGCTGAGCACATTCGCCTTTGCTTGCACAAGCGAGCATGCAAGGCAATTTTGAAAGAAACACATGCCTTGTGCAAGTTTAGCACTTGAAAGGGCTGGGAAATTTTTTAAGCCTTTTGTATCTCTGCTGAAAAAGAGAATTACGTCAGCAGCCCTTCTGCAGCGCTCCAGAAAAAGAAATAGATTATCTGGAGGCAAATATGTTTGTTGGGTCAGCCAGGTAGGTGATGCATAGGCGTGCCGATGTGTTTAATGTGAGTGGCAAGATACCTTTACCCCTATGTTTTTTTGTGTTTTGGTTTTTGTCGTCCTGAATAATTGTTATCTGGTGGCGGAAATACTTTTCAGCCCCAGGGATCACTAGTACCAATTTGCACATAAAAAGCCTGTGTTGTGGAATAAACCTCAGTTGAAATATGGTGTCCATGGAGTCTACTCTCTTCATCCGTGTGATTTTGTGTGCCGGAATGATGTCTCATAATTCTCCCTTGTTTTCAGTGAATAAGGAGGGCTTCTGGTGTCTTTTTTTGTATGTGATGGTTATAACAAAGTGGCTACCCATAAACTGTCATTTTGGGCTTAATTGAAGGATCCTTGGGAATTTGTTTGACAGCATATTCCATGGGCACTTTTCTTGAGAAAAATCAGTTATTTGTTACCCATTTCACTGCATTAACCATTGCTTCTCATCATGTCTCGAAAGTCATTGATAAGCACAAGCTTTCGAGTACCTGAGGACTGTGTGAGAAGCCTTCTGACATACTTTAAGCTACTGAGGATATCTGAAGACAGATTTTACCAATAATTGTTAGCCAATCCAAACCTCTTGGTTCTATCCCTGACAACCTGAAGCTGACCTGTCAATAATTAAGGCTGGAAACCGTTCTGATCCCCAAACTGTTCTCCTATTTTATTGATGTGCATTTTGCATGAACTGTTAGAGCACGAAATGAGTCCGCATATTACTTGCCACCATAATTCAAACTAATATTTCTATACCAGTCATCACGGCTCCCATTCTCTTTACTAATGTGCAATCCAACTTTTTGAATTCACAACAGATTTTCACCCAAATTTAGATTCTTTATTTTAGGCAAGTGTCATCGACTTCAATTTCTCCCAAGCTTTTCATGTTTGTCATTATAACCTTTTAGCTACTCTCATGCTTGAGCCTTCATTCTTTGATATTAGTGTAGATTCATTGCTTCCTGTTCTACGGCTGGCCTTAAAAAACTATTGTACTTCTTCTCTTATGAAGCCCAGCATATCAATATGCAAAATCATAAGGCGTCCCTCATCCTGAGTCACTTTGGGATGTTAAACCCCCATAAACCAAACCAAGCACATTACTAAAGTACATTAATATTAGCCATTCAATAACAGTCTTTGTCTTTATGTCCCAACCTTGTCTTTATGACTGCATTATTCAGAAGGATGCCCCAACTATCTCAGCTACTCTGACTGTATTGACTTTTGCAAGACGGATGAATGGTCTTGTTTGTAATTCATCGTGTCAAAACAGCGCAAAGAAGAGAAAGATGAGGAAGGAATGCGACGGTGCGAGTGCTGACTTTCAAGAAGGTTTATTGGAAAGCACATCAAAATATGTACACTGTGGCCTAAAAAAAGAATGAAGAAAGGGCGCCTTGTAACATTCACTTTGGATCTGTCAAAAACAAAACGAAAGTTGAATATGAAGCATTTAAGAGCATGAACTCTTTCTTAGGGAGCGATAAAGAAGGTGTGTTAACACATTGATTGCGTTTTTTCTACAATTTCAGTGGCCTCGATCATCTCATGCACAAACTTTTCTGTGTCTGTGTAGCACAATGCAGCACAAGAAATTACGCCTCACAGCATAAAGGATGTGGCAAACGACCGCAGTCGCGACAATGAAACATCAGATTCCCCCTGCTAGCTTTGTTCACATCGTAACGGTGGTCTTTTGACCTCTCATTGGCACCTCTGCTAGTTTCTTGCTGAAGTTGATACATTAGCCAGATGGTTCAACTTTAGATTATTACATAGTTTCTTGGCTCTGGACATTGCTATTAACAAATCAGCTGTTGTGTGACACTTGAACTCAGAATTAACTGCCTCCGTTGCCTTGGACAGAAAGACGCCTTTAGACATGACCACAAAACCACCTTCTTTATCAGCAGTTGAATGCGATAGGGCCCACCGTCTTAAACCCGTTACAGTTCAGCCTGCGGGCAAGTTCCTGGCATGGTTCAAACCACGACACCCCATCAACCAACGCCCCCTGAAACACACCTGTCACGCTCAGGTCCAGGCACAGGAAGGCAAGACGTCAAAGTATGGCAAACAGCTCCAGAATAGTCCTCTTCGAAGGAACAATGGCAAATTTTGGCCCGTATATGCTTCAAGCAGCAGACGAGGCAGCAACTCAGTGTCGACATTGTGCACCTTGTTTTCAGACACTCGTGCCTTGGCCTCTCTGCTCCGGGCTAGTGAGCGCAAAGTGGCTGCAAAGTGGCATTCCAGATGGCTTTCACCTGGTCAACGGTGCGTGACACCGTCAACCAGCCACTCCCTGGCTTGTTTTCAGGCACAAGAGTTTGACAACAAGGTGCACACCTTCAGCTTGGAGTTGCTGCCTCGTCTGGTCCTTGAAGTGCTTATGGACCAAACTTTTCCGTTCCTCCGAAGAGAACTATTGTGGAGATGCTTACCATGGTTTGACGAGTTGCCTTTTCCACGCACAGACCTGAGTGTGACAGGTGTGTTTCGGGATGTTTTGATGCAGTGTCACGGTTTGAACCCTCTTTAGGAACTTGCCCACAGGCCGAACTGTGTCGTATTTAAGAGGGTGGGCCCTCTTGCTTTCAACTGCTGATAAACGGTGGTTTTGTGGTCGTATCGAAAGGCGCCTTTCAGTCCAATGCCACAGATGCAGTGTATTCTGAATTTGAGTGCGACTTACTATCTGATTTGTTAAAAGCAAAGTCCAGTGCCAAGAAACATTAACAATCTAGAGTTTAACCATCAGGCTAATGCCATCAACTTCAGTAAGAAAAATTGTCCAGCTATCTTCTTTACCGCAAAGACCCATAAAGGTGACTGCTCCTTGAGGGTTGTAGTGAGAATGGAACCTGTCAGAAACAAATCGCCTTCTCTTTGCGACATAAAATTAAGTTGCTGAGCATTGATGACTCCTCTCGTGTAAGATCTGCAGAGAAAGTAACGCAGTTTCTACACAATAACTCTCGCACCAGTTTCATGGGGTGCTATGTTGACATCAAGGATTTATATTACGCCATCCCTCAATCAGGATCAATAATGTGTTGAAGAATTCATTAACCTAAATGGAGCAGTGGCATTCCAAACGTCTCAGGCGTTTTGGTGAATAATTTTGTCGCACTTTTAAGCTCATACCTTCAGTCCACCTTTATTACATTTCAGAATAGCTTGTTTTTGCAAAAAAAACTATTAGCGCCGCTGTTACGTGGCTTATTGCAGGATCTCCAATCCTGACGAAGCATTGTCTAAGGTGAGAGAGGAGTTCAGTCAAAGCCTCAGTCCACTTTGAATCACCACTGAAATTATAGAGGATAATATGTCATCACATTTATTGGATCTCAATCTTGGGTGGTTACACTTGTTGGGCTTACGAGCCAAGGGAAAACAAGCTACTTTTACCATTTTCTTCGGTTCAGTCTAAGCTGGTCAAGAGGTGTCACTAACCTTTGCTTCAAAAATTCCTTAATGAAATCCTGTTTGATTGCCATGACATCCAGTTTTGCCCAGCTCATATGCCGTTTGTCCTTTACTGGATATTGAGAACCTTTGTCAGTGTCTTTAGCTGATTGCTTTAAGCAGAAGTTGAAACATTCCTTTTGTGCCCCCGTTGAGACTGTAACTCCCAAAAGGAAGTTTGTACGTACCTTTCCCTACATCCACAATTGGTCGCACCGGTTAAATAGGCAGTCGAGTTGGCGTCGATATTGTTTTTCTAACCCTATGAAGTTTCAGTACCTGTAGTCAACCGAGATTATCCATCAGAGTCTCTTCGTGCACTGCACAGAAGACATAGTGTGTTCGAACGCCTTGAAATGCGGCTATGTTTACATTGGGAAAACAGGCAAGTGTGTCACTGAGAGGTTTAAAAGACCACCACGACGATGTGAACAAAGCTTGCGGGAGAACTTTGATGATTCACTGTCGCAGTTGCAATTGTTTGCCAGATCCTAAACGCTGTGAACCGGAATTCATGTTCTGCATTTTGCCTGACAGACACAGAAAAGTTTTGTGCGTGAGATAATCGAGCCCACTGAAATTTAAAAAAAAACCGCAATCACTGTGTTAGCACACCTTTTTTATCGCTTCCTAAGGTAGAGTTCATGCTCTTAAATGCTTCTTTGTCAGTTTTTGTTTTGTTTTACACTCATGCAATGTGGTTGACACAAGGTGCCCTTTGTTCGTTGTTTCTTTAGGCCACAGTGTATATATTTTGACGTGGTTTCCAATACACATTGGCGATAGTCAGCACTCATGCCATCATATTTATTCCTTCGTTGTCCTTGTCTTGTCTGCATTGTTTTGTCACAACGTATTGACCTCCTTTCCCACCTCTAGGGTTAATGGTATGGAGAAACCTTAACCAGATGCAGCCCCACATACTTGGAGCATGTCACGATACATGCTGCTGGCACCACAAGGGCACTCGGGTTTATCAGGAGATGTCATGATCTGTGTGCTCTTGCCATGCTGCGCAGTTTATGCATAAAAATTTTATTGATTCCAAACTGAAGTATTCCCTAGCTCTTTCAATTTTGCACCAAACTGTTTGATGCTACGCCACCAACTCCCTTTAATCCAACAGCGACACTTGGTACAGCATATGTGTAATCAGTCATCTCATTTGACCACCAGACATCACTGCATAAAAGGGGAAATCGCTCGTTTAGGTGTGTTCCATATACTCTACAATACTTTTTCACAACTTAATGTTAAATGTTGCTGCCCCGCTTCAGACCAGGATGCCATCACAACTAAATCAAGAAATGTTTCCTGTTCCCATTGAAGAATAAATCAAATCAAAGTTTATTTCCCATCTAGCACTACAGATGGAGGAATCGTAGAAAAAAGCTGCCCTTGGGCAGCTTGACGAGTCTACAATCCTAATTATTGACAGGGAGGCAACACAAGAGTTTATACAATTTTAAAAAACAAGCAGATCAAGGAAGCACCGGAGAATACACGAAACAGCAATATGTATACATAATGAAACTTAAACAATGTTATGCAAAAACAAATTATGTAGTTCATGACGTGAAAAAGAAAACAAATCGAGGTTAATGTGGATATACCTATTTAGAAGAGATGGAAGTGTGTACTGAAGGCATTCCCTACCAAGATTTAGTCGAGGTGTTGGCACTGTCCATTCTTCGCCACGTCTTGTTGGATAGACTGATTCTTTTTTCCTTAGTTCTGCAAAATTTTTAGATTTGTTACATTCTTCATGATTTCTGTTTTAAAAGTAACACTGAGGCGATATTTATAAAGATTATGTGCTTTAATAACTCTGGAATGACAAAAGAAAGCTGCACTGGGATGTCGGAACGGTAAATTATATGCATTTCGGAGATATCTTTTTTGCATTAAATGAATACGTTCAAGGTTAGTGAATGTTGTAGTGCCCCACACCAACTGGCAATAGTTTAAATGCGAGTTGAATATTGAATTGTATACCAGCATCTTAGTTTCTGTGGGATGTATTTTAGACGGCCTATAACACCAGTGATTTGAGCTATTTTTTTCAAGATATAATTGACATGATAATCCCATGACATACTGGCAGAAAATATGACCCCAAGGCATTTAAACTGCTCAACAATTTCTACAGCCCGCGAGTTTAATACAATATTATCGTGCAGTGGGATCACTTTATTTTTCGGCCTAAATATGACAGCTTTGGTCTTACTCTCATTTATTTGCATCAGGTTAACTGCAGACCAGACCTCAAGAGCTTTCATTGTGGCATTACATTGTTTGATAAGTTCGTGAACATTTTCACCCGAAAAAAAATACGCTCGTATCGTCTGCATAGATGAAAAACTTTGTATTATCGCTAATGTTGACAATATCGTTTAGGTAAATATTGAAGAGTAGAGGCCCTAGCGTACTGCCTTGGGGGACACCGTAGAAGAGCGGCTTCGGTTCAGACTGTATACCATTTATGTACACCACTTGCTGTCTAAACGACAAATAAGAACTTAACAATGAGAGCGCTTTTCCTCGGATACCATAGTAGTGTAATTTATTTAGTAAGATTTTATGATTTACAAGGTCAAAAGCCTTTGAGAAGTCCACAAATACACCAATGACAATAGATTTGTTTTCAAGTTGCTTTATTATATATTCCTTTTGTTGGAGTAATGCAAGTTCAGTGGATTTGCTTTTGCAGAAGCCAAACTGAAATGGTGTTAGCAAGTTAAATTTATGGATGAAATTTAACATTCTTAGATGCAGCATTTTCTCAAATGCTCTCGAAAACACTGGCAAAATAGAGATTGGTCTGTAGTTGGCGAGGGCGTTGCGATCTCCTTTTTTGTAAAGAACAACAACTTTTGCTAATTGCATTTTTTCCGTAAAAACTGCAGTTTCTAAACAAATGTTAAAGATGTGAGTAAGTATGGGAGCAATTATGTCAACTACATGCTTGACTGGCCGTATTTGGATATCATCAATGTCACAGCTACTGCTATTGTTAAGATTTGTTATCACCGACACTACTTCGTCTACCGTGACTGGGTGCAGAAAAATTGTTTCATCATTCTGAATTCGAACATATTTGCAAGCGTCAGATCCGGCAGCACGTGTTATAGCACGGGTAGCCAAGCTCGCTAAAAAAGTATTGAATACATTAGCCAGTTCGACGCCAGAAACTTCCTTTCCATCAATATTTAATTTTGTTAATGCAGTGCGTGAACTGTCCCGCTGCAGAAGTGTATTTAATCTCGACCATAGTACACCATTTTGAGCATTCTTAACATCTAGAAGTGACACGTGATAGGCTGTTCGTGCAGACCGCAGTTTTTTAGTCAATTTGTTCCTATATTTCTTAAATACCGCAAGGTCCTCAACCTTCCGGCTGCTCAAAAATTTTCTGTACAGCTTGTCTTTCATTTGTATTTCTCCGCGAAGCTCTGGCGTTACCCATGGCTTGCGGATTCTGCGACTTTTCACACGTGTTACAAGAGGAAAGCAGTCGTGATATATCTGTTTAAAGCAATCGACAAACGTATTATAGGCAACATTTGCTTCATGAAGTTCAGCTATCTTACTCCAATATACTTTCATGAGCGCATCCCTAAAGGATTTCAATGATGATTCTGTAATAGCTTGGTATGTGATTGATGTGGACTTACTTCCTATTGTACTAGCGTTCTCAATGCAAGCAAACACAGGAAGATGGTCACTAACACAACAAGATAAAACACCAGAAAAAGCATTCAGCTGTATAGAGTTAGTAATAATTAAATCGAGAACAGAATGGCCTTCGCTTGTGACTCTACCTCACCACATTTTCATTGCATGTGGTCCCTCAAAATTATGGAAATAAGTGATATCGCTTGGAGCATTGACACTGGTTTGTTTTACCTTTTCTTTGCTGCTGTTTTTATTTTTTGCAACTGATGTATCAATGGATTGTATGCCTCTTTTCGCAGTGTATCGTCTGCGACATCTCAGCTGTGCTACTGCAGTCACCCTTCTGATGTTACCTTTATATTGTCCCTCTTATTAATACCCCACTAAAAGCCTTCAGAGAACAAAAAACGATGGCTTTTTTATTTTGCTCATTATGGCACACGTCAGGCTTATGTTTAGGGATATAGGAGAGGCCTTTGTCTTGCAGTGGTGCTAGTTATGCTGCTGATGATGGTACTTAATGACGAGCATATGATATATTGAATAAGAACCTCAAATTATTTTTCTTTTTGAGTGCGAATAGCTTCAGTGGTTCTTGATTTAGGCTCACTTTATTCCTGTGGCCACAATACGGAGTTTACTTTTTTAGCACTCTAATACTGGCAAGAATAAAAACTTGTGGATCCTAATTCTTTCATTTCAATCTTTTCTGCAGAGTGCATCGCCCAGTTTTCCCAAGCCCTCATGCACAGGTGGTACATCAACAAGGCTGTTTCATGGGGCCCAGCTGCATTGACAAGTGGCTAAAGAAGAGCAAGAGGAGCATGAACACAAAATAAAACTGGCTCTAGGAGCTTCATCTATTTTGAAATTTGCTGTCTCATTGCGACAGACATAACATTGCCTCATGGCCCCTGCCCCAACATCTCCCAGTCATTCCAACATGCCCAGTCATTCCAACCTGCCCAGTCATTCCAACATGCCCAGTCATTCCAACATGCCCAGTCATTTCAACGCATTTTCCATTACCATAATCCACCAAGGTTTCCAGTGTTGGTTTCCAATATTTACATCATTGCCTTTTTTTCCAATAGGGTTATTATTGGGAAAAAAAGAAAAGCAAAAATTGAGGTTCTGGCTGCCGTACGGGAGCCGCAAACCCTTGCTTTCTGTTTTTCTTTATTTTATCCTTGGCGTATACATTTTGACCCTTTAACTTAATAGGTTCTCTCTGCTCACCTTGCACAAGTTGCTCGCCTGCCTGTTTTGTATTAGTTTTATTTTAAGCTGAATCTGGGAGCAGAGAGAAAAAATGTGACAGGAAGAGATCTCTGGTGTTTTCATAGAGCTACGCTGACGAAACAAAAGTATTTTCGTAGTTTCAGAGCAACCTTGTGCCGTGCTGTCATTACTTGAAGCAGTTAACCTTTGTGGTACGTTATGACATGGCATGGTTTGTGTGATTTTAAGTTGCGTAACTTCAAGTAGGCTATGTCGGATACTGTCACGGATTCTGGATTATTTCTGATTCCTGTGATTTTCGAACTTCCATGCACATACGAGATGCTATGGGGGCTGCGATATTCAATCTCCACCGGAATTCCACCACCATGGCCAGAATCATTACTCACCATCGGAACGTTAACGGCTATCGCGATGGTCACTTTTCGGTAAACTGCTACGAATATAGCGGCGCTTCGCTCCTCATCAGTGGAACGTTGCTAGCGTAGAAAAGTGATCATGGGAAATTTTATATATGCCGAACTGTTTGCATAGTAGCAGGCAATGCGTGAGCATTACGTGATTCTGCATTCTGGGTTTTTTGCGCAAAAGACACGACACAAAAGAAACGAGGTAGAGAGGACAAGCGCTTACTAACAACTCAGGTGTTTATTGACGGAACATTTGCTTAAATACAGCAGCTGCTCTTATCAAACAAGAAGAGGGAAAGAAGAGACTTCGCATACATGCATATCACACGAATGAATGCATGTTTCCAGCTCTAATTCTGCGCAAGATAACTGATTTCTTTTTGAGAGCAAAATTGAGGGATTGCTGACACACGAGTTACTCGATTTTTCTATCTCATTAGCCTCAATTATCTCTCTTCCAAGTTGTGTCTTGTACCGGCGCAGTACTGACGTTTTTTCGTGCGCGGAAGTGCAGTTGCGGCAATTCCGAATATGGTCAATCATTTTGCTACCTGACTTGTTCCTGATATCTCTTGCGTGCTCCCTCAGCCTTTCATTAAGACACCTCCCAGTTTGGCCAATATACTGTTTACCACAAGCAAGCGGTATCCAGTACACAACGCTCTTTTTCTGCGCGGTGATCAACAGTACTACAGAATTCCTGTGGCAACGAACACTTGCCTTCCTTCGACGGTGCGTATCAAAAGTGAACGCTGGACCTGGGAACAACGTCCACACGTTGGAGAACGTGTCACTTCGGAAACAGACCAAGCAGGTACTCAGCCTCGGACCAAAGTTCGCCACCGAACTTCGGAAGTCCCCAGCTGAACTATTGGAAATGGTCAGGCAAGTTTCACGACGTTCAGGGGCTGAAGCCGAGAGGTGTGTCTTCGATGGCGTTGACTTCCTCCAACGACGCAGGTCGTCAACTAGTACCCTACCTGTTGAAAAGACTATTCGGTACCTGAAGGATAATGCCTGGAATATCGTACCGGCCGATAAGGAGGGAGGCTTCTGTGTCCTGGAAAAAACGATGTATCTTCAGAAGGCTTCAGAAGCGATGGCTACAAATTTCAAAGAGCGTAAAAAGCTTTCACTCGCGAAAGTTAAGACAAAGGCAATGAAGTTTATCGAGACGTTAAAGCTGGATGGGCTAGTGCACTCTGTAGAGAAAGCTGAGAAGTTATCCTTAAACATGTTCTTCAGTGGCAAGACACACAAGGATGCGTGCCCTTTACGAGTGATTGTTTCGGAAAAGGGGTCCTGGCAGCAAGCCGTAGCAAGGTTCTTGCAGCAGAAGCTGAGGGTTTTAGAAATTAACGATCCCTTTAGGGTAAAAAATTCGGACGAAATAATTGAGTTTTTAAAATCAAACAACAGCAAACGCATGTCAGCCCTGTCAGTAGATATAAAGGACTTGTATTATTCCATACCTCGAGATTGTCTCTTAAAAAATGTCCGCGATTGTATTGACAGCCATGGTGCAACAGCCTTCCAAAATAATGCAGATTATCGGTTGAGAACTTCGTCGAACTGTTAACAATGTACCTGACTTCCACGTATGCGCAGTGGAAAGATATGACATTCATTCAGAAACAAGGAGTATGCATTGGATCGTGCCTAGCACCATGTCTTAGTGACATCTTTTAGAAACCATTAGAATTGACGCACGAGTTACCGGAAGATAATTTCATCAGGTTTTTAGATATAGGGCTTCATTTCTCAAGTGAACACGTATGTTGGGCCTTCGAGCCCAGAGGCAACAAGCCCCTGCTTCCCTTCAGCTCGGAACACTCCAAAGCCGTAGAACGAGGCATTGCGAAATCGTGCCTTTCCAACGCTCTGAGCAAGTCCTGCCTGCATTTGGTAGGACACAGCTCTGCGCCTTTCGAGCGCAGGCTGCCAGCCGCCCTTGCTGGCATCAACTGCCGAGAACCTGCTGAAGAAACCAGCCAGCATACCCGATCAAATTGATCGGAAGAAAGTGGCGGTTATTCCGTACATTCACGGAATCTCGCATAATATTAAGAAGATCGGTGCTAGGGCTGCTGTTAGAGTGGTTTTTAACGCTCTAGAAAAACTCTCCAGGATTTGCAAGAGAGTGAATGCGGAGGATGCGGCCGTCGCTTGTTCGAAGCGGCACCAGCAGCGATTCGTAGCCTGTAAAAAGAGCGTTGTGTACTCGATACCGCTTGCCTGTGGTAAGCAGTATATTGGCCAAACTGGGAGGTGCCCTAATGAAAGGCTGAGGGAGCACGCAAGAGATATCAGGAACAAGTCAGGTAGCAAAATGATGGACCATATTCGGAATTGCCGCAACTGCACTCCTGCGCTCGAAAAAACGTCAGTACTGCGCCGGTGCAATACACAACTTGGAAGAGAGATAATTGAGGCTAATGAGATAGAAAAATCGGGTAACTGTGTCAGCAATCCTTCAATTTGGCTCTCAAAAAGAAATCAGTTATCTTGCGCAGAATTAGAGCTCGAAGCATGCATTCACTTGTGTGATGATGGGATCTGTGCTGATCTGATATGTATGTATACGAAGTCTCTTCTTTCCCTCTTCTTGTTTGATAAGAGCAGCTGCTGTATTTAAGCAAATATTCCGTCAATAAACACCTAAGTTGTTAGTAAGCGCTTGTCTTGTCTACCTCGTTTCTTTTGTGTCGTGTCTTTTGCGCAAAAAACACAGAATGCTTAGGCACCAACTAGCCTCCAAAAGCATACTCGCATTTCGTGATCATTGCTACAATGGGGCCAATAAACATTTTTCTCCGTGGCACGATTGTAATGTTGTAGCTGTAGGACTGTATTTCCGCACCGTAATCTATGCAAATGAAATGTGGCGCATTGTGGTTCATTTTCTTTCTTCATCTCTCTGTCGAATCTACAATGCGCAATATCATATTGTAACGCGGCGGCCAGCCGAAGAATCAGGCGTGGTGAACGATGGCTAGGAGATGATTTTAATGGCCGCTGGCCTAGCGCGGGCGCTCCGTCCCGCGCCACTGCCAGCTTCGTCTTCGTCACACTACCCGGGGCCTCCGAGCGATCGTCCCGATCGGTGACGAACAGACGACGAAATGGCGATGGTCTTGAGTGAAGGATCGAACAATATGTAGAAGATGGTGCAGTGCTGGCCGCCACGATGAGAAATATGAGAGAATGAGCCCGGTCCACGAAGCATCCGGGCCGTAGGGTGCCAGGAGCTGACGGCCGAGGTCTCTGGACGCACCGAACGGCAGGGCAGGGGGGCGGTGTCCTCACGTTTGGGTCTTGGGTCAGTGGGGTCTTGGGTCGGTGGGGTCTTGGGTCGGTGGGGTCTTGGGTCCGGCGGGTCTCGGGTCGTCGTGTTGTGTGGTCCGGGCGGGGGACGGGGCTGGGGTGAGCGGCGAGGTCGATTCAGGTCGGGCGGGCTGGGGCACGGCCGTGCGGCGCTGACCAGGTACTCACGGCCGACGTCCACGGCAGGCCCAGGACGCCGAAGCTCCGTGACCAGGATGGTGATGAAGGGACCCCGCACCGTAATCTATACAAATGAAATGTGGCGCATTGTGGTTCATTTCCTTTCTTCATCTCTCTGTCGAATCTACAATGCGCAATATCATATTGTAACGCGGCGGCCAGCCGAAGAATGAGGCGTGGTGAGCGATGGCTGTGAGATGATTTTAATGGCCGCTGGCCTAGCGCGGGCGCTCCGTCCCGCGCCACTGCCAGCTTTGTCTTCGTCGCAATATAATTAAGAGCGGCACGTTAAAATTTTTTGTGTTTGCTCTATTTCCATAATTTATCGAGGCTAGTTTGTACGTAGCGCACTCTGTTTTCCATTCGTTCTTCCCGATTGCGTCCTGCATGCGTTGCATATTACCTTCCCCTAATTAAGCGCAAGCCAACGGGGTTCCAGCATTTTAGTTTTACTCGAAAGGATCTCCCTAAATTTTTCGGTACTCGGACATTGGTCACGCTGTAAAGCTTCCCCTCTTACTCCTTTAGGACTCTTTGTGGACAACTGCCTACATATTGAACTCGGAGCTTTCTTTGAAACGATGCCATGCACAGAAATGATTTCCTTGTTTCAAACTCGATACCATTCCTATCACAATACTCCCCGTTCTCCTGTGTTTCTCAAATAATGAATGGCAGTCCTATTATCAAGACAGTGAGCTTGACAGCACTTTGGTGGGAATTGTCATGAAGATCAATTTTATGTGATTCTTTTACAGGCACATAGAGTTACCTGCAGGATGGAAAAGATTATTTCATTGCGTGGCCTCTGGAGTGTACGTTTTCTTCACCGAGAACTGAGCGCCTCGGACGAAATGAGATACAAAGGAAGCCTTAAGCACCAACGACAGCTTCAAAAGAAAACTTTCGACAGAGTGCTTGGTTGGCTAAGGATTACGATTTAAGTTAGAAACCACGCTTAGAAAAAAATACAGAAAAACGAGAAACACGACGTTCCAGAACCTACTAGGTTCTTTCATCAGGTGTGACTGCGGGCGAGTGCCAGCTTGCCTTTGTAAGCAGTCATTAAGTAATCCGCTGGGTTACTGAACGCGTACCTTGGATATAAGAGGGGGAAAGGGTTCCTAGGGAGCTTTTAACGTTGTCCCGCGTCTGCGGTATATGCAATGAGTCAAGTAAGCGCCTTCTTCGCGGGCGTGCTCGGTGTCCCGAACAATTGTATCCTCGAAGTCAATCTTGTGGCGAGATATCTGGCAATGCTTCGCAACCGCGCTGGCGGAACACTGGCAATGGCATATTCACTAGACGAGGGGCAATGTTAACGGCTCCCTAGCCACCGTTTCGCCCTCTTACATCCACTTTCTACGTTTAGTGATCCCGCCGGATGACTAAAGGAGGACTTAAAAAGGCAAGCTGCAACTCGCCCACTTTCGCACCTGACGAACGCACAGAGTAGGTTTATAAACGTAGTGTTTTAGTTTATTTTTTCTTTGGCGGTGTGTCTAACTTTAGTTAAAACAATTCGTGGCGCAGAAATGTTCTACGACGTGAAGGGGACAAAGTGGACACTGCTTGGGACCAACGCCAGTACCGTAGCGAAAACTGTGCCGTTTTTCTTTGCTTTACAGCGGGAGTGAATTTACAAAGCAACAATGTCCTTTCTTGTATGTGCGCAGTTATTTCATAATGACGAAGCAGCGATTTGTCCAAAATACAACGCTCCTGAGCAACAATGAGAGCTCGGAAGCTCCCCACTCTGCAGGGCTCTGGTTAAGTTCTCGAGATGTGAGGTTTGTTAAAAATGCGTTGAGATCTCAGTGCGTTGTCGTTCTTGCATCTTCGAGTCCTGTCGCTGTGTCGCAAAGCCTCGATAAGAAGAGTCAGAACCTGGCCGCTGTACACACACACCTCTATATTGTGTCGTGTATATGAGATTGCTTGTTACATCACAAGCTTGTTTCTCACAACAGCGCCATATTTTATTCATTTATAGATCAAGTCCTTTATTAAACGCCCTTAATGTGCACATTGCTCGAGGGATCTGCGCTGGCATGAGGCACCATTTTTGTCATGGCGGCCGAAGCAGGGGCTAATTCGGTCGCCACCAGCTGACGTAAAGATCGTTGCACGAGCCTTCTGCCACGAGTTGTCTCATCTTCGATCAGAGCAAAGCGATGGATGTGCTGTCTTGTGTGGCTGGAAGAACCCAGTCATTGTACTTGGGCGGGAAGTTCTGGGAGTTTCGTGATCAGATTCATCAGTGTAGATACTGAATATTTTGGCTGTTGTATATTCACAGATTGAATTGATTACATTACAGGATAAGAAATTGCGAAAAATTGTTCTTTTGGTTTTGGGGGTGACTAAGTTATTATGTTGCTTGGCTGCAGACTCGAAGGATGAGGGTTTCATCTCGGCTACAATGGTCGTATTTATTGTCGCAATGGTCGTAATAGATACGATTGCGAAATTTTCGTTCGAGCAAGGGAGCACGGGTGAGAATATAGTTAGGAACAACAAGAATTGCCGGGGATTGTTTGCGAAAAAGTTTGCAGATACGCGAAGGGTCGTATGCTTGAGGAACATTCAATAGCTTTGTGTTTGGCACCTTCTGAAAAGAGAGATATTAAGATCCTCTGCAATAATGGATTCCAACAATGCGGCATGACAAGTTCATTTTCACATCGGTTAGCGGGTAAGCTGTTACCGTAGCCTTCCTTCGCCTACGTGTCATTGGCTTGAGCTATATTGTTTATTCTCTTAAGTTGTGTGGTACTTCAGCTCTCTTTTAATTTTTAGAGTTAGGTAACAGTCGAACGCCGTGCTCTAGTGCTTGACTAAAAACGCGGAGTTAACGTTTTGAGACAATACAATTTACTTCAGTTGCTTTCTATTTAGGTAAAGTTTGATGGTCCTTAGTCGCTAGCAATGTATTTTGACTATATTTTTGTTGGAAGGAGTGAAGGTGCACTCGCATGTAAAATGAGAAAATTGTTACATAGCTTGCGATAGAAATTCCGTGCAGCCTCTAGCGAAGTACGCCTAGTATATGGAGTGTTAGTGTGGTTCTACTTCATACTGACCGTTCAATCTGATTCAGCAGGTCTCTACGTAACTATGTACAGTAGATTGAAAACTGTTGCATGCGAAGGCGATGTCGGTGCTTGTTGAAGCCATTTCTCTGAAACTGCGTTATTCCTAGTCGCACGGGGAATATGAGCAGCCGTCAAATTTACGTCATAAGAGAGGCTGGAATAATTAGTTAAAATACTGCAAAATGACAGAACAAAATATGGTCGAGGTGAACCATATTTGTCTTACAGGTTGTGTGTATTTTTGTCTTCAGGCTTCGCTTAAAACACTGCATAGAACGACGAAGCTCTCACCCACTCACCTGCAGAGAACAATGCTGAGAACGCCAGATTTACCACGAACACCTTGAAGAACGTGCTTCATTATGGGCAAGAAGCTGCGTTGAAACTGGTGGTTTATTATCAACGCTCCACAGCAGTCATTGTGTTAAGGAATTTTGTTCTAACAGCTGTTTTCTTTTAAACTGAGCGTGAAACTAAAGCGACAACGGTTGTCCATGTCTGAGCCTTATAATGCCCGTCGTGCTACTGCTGTACTTGCCACTCGCCAACATTCATAACAGGCAGTGTTCATAACACAACCCATCTTAATAGAAATAGTAAAAGGAACCGCTGTTGCGGTGAGCCTGCTTTCGTGATTTGGCGGATCCGAATTTTTCGCACCTTAAAGACCTTTACCAGTATGTGTTTTCAAAATTCAAGCAAAATATTCTGCACTTTTGAGCAAGGAAAGCAGTGGATAGAAAGGTGCTACTTGCAGTGTCCTTGCTGCAATTGAAGGAGCAGATATTATAGGACAAACTGTGGCACCTTTCAGTACGAAGTTAAGTATTGTATCATATTCTTGTCATAAAAAAAAGTTTCTAGTCGTAAAAAAGGGCGACACAAGGGAAGAAGGTGGCAAAAGATTGACGCCATTCCCCGCGGTGATTGCTCCCAGAGAAGCCTGGTATGCGATTAACTTGGACGCAGCGACAAAGACGACGCCGTCTGCTGCAACAAGTAGCAATGAAAAACACTGCATCTAAGTTATCGCCTGTGCCACCGCAAGTGGGACGCAAACAAAAATCGTGTGATAGTGTAGCGGATGAGCGCCGCCGCGAAGCATTTTTTGCTGGTTCGTACCACGCGATTCTATGAACTTTAAAGCACGGGTAACTGGGGTTGCAGGAGCCTCCTTTTTCCACAATATTCTGTTTGGGAGCGCAACTGCATGACCTTGTAAATGACTGGCAAACGGCGTATATCTTTTCAAAGACGACGTCTCTCTTCAAAGGGCACTCCTTATCTAGCCCGAAACTTTTACCAGCGCTGAAACCGGAGACAGTGAGAAAGAAGAGACGGAAGGACAAGCGCCAACAGGGTACAGAGAACAAGAAGAGAAAATTGCCACGTTACTGTCCCTTTTATAGCAGATGTTATGTTTGGTTGCGCGCGGAGTAACGTCCTGTTGGTTCACGTGGACTATGAGAGGCGCCGTACCAGCGGCCACAGGTTTATTCAGATCCCATGGAGCACTTTGATGCGCCCTGCCAACGTACAGACATGAGCAATATGAAAGGGTACAAACTTTTGGTATAAAACTGCAAATTTTTAGGTTATTTCCCCGCTAAATTTGATCCAAACATTTAGATATTATACAGCAAGAGGAAACTACTTTCAAATAAATGTCATTTTTCAAATAAATAATTTTTATTATTATTATTATTATTACTTAAAAACAGAAAAATGGTCTTGAAACACATAATTAAGGTATAATTAATAAATGACTGCTTAAATTTTCTTCCCTCTCATATATGGGCCAGCATCTCGTATGGACCTGCTTCCAAACGCGGCCACAGCGGCCCCGATTCGATCCCTCCTCCTTGACCTCTGCAGCCGAACGCCATAGCAAAATACAAAGCCAACGCGATGAGGTCTTTTACAGCAGTTGAAAATAACTTGCGCAATTTAACTTTACAATTACTGCCCCGATCATTATACTAAAAAAATTTGCGCTGGGTTTCGCAAATTTTCTGCACAATAAAATAGTGACTTCACGTTTATACCATCAATAATTGCACTGAATGTGCCCATCTGATTTACTATGCTCAAAAATTGTACAAAATGCACGAAATATTATTAAAACATTTCATACCCGCAGCACATCCGTAAACGAACTCTCACGCTCTCTTGTTAGCAGCCTTGAAAAATTATGCGGTGTGTTTTATACAGGGACGCTCATACGCAAAGTGCTTTTGTTTCAGTTGCGATGAGGGCCTTGCCGCGTGCAAATGCGGTGAATTAGCCAGAGTTTTACATCGCTCATATCGGCTCTTCATCTGGGCTGACATCTTCTAAGGCGAATGGATCATCATTCAGGCGTAATCTGTCTTTTACAACACCGCTGTTAATGGACTGCCTTAAACTGAGAGGCGTCACTGGCTTGTCCACGGACAGACCACGTGACTCGCAAAAAGCGTCTAATTAGTTTTAAGAAACGTGACGACGTCACCTACATGACCACTAAAGAACCTCTTATTGGTCATCAAGGGTATACATGGCTCGCACTGACGTCACAGGTGCCGCAATTTGAGACCTGAAGAGCAAAAAATATCTGCATGCTTTCCTAATACATTTATGGTTAACTGCGGCGGCTCTCACTTTGCAAGCTGTGCTCCGCTATTGAACATTATGCCACTGACATTACCTTGTAACGTATGTGTGCATTTCGTGGCAAGGGACAGCACCAAGACCAGGAAGGCCAAGTTGGGGTATAGTCGAGGATGAAAAAGTCGGTTCAAGCACTAACGCGTTTAAAAGAAGTGCAATTTAAAGCTATATGGAGAGACCATCTGAATTGATAGTATAAAACTCGTTGAGCTCGTAGACTGTGCAACGATACGAGTCAGAGTAATTTTAAGTGTTCGAGGCTGCGGGATTTACAACCACGTAAACTTCATGAAGGAAGACGTATGCCCTCCTTATCATTCAATCGCCAAAGTCACTCACAGGTGCTGCGCTATAATAATGCATTACCTGACGTTGCAGTCAATCTGTCATAAGTCATTACAAAGTGTGAAGCCCTGATGGTTTCTTTGTATTACTCCCGTCATAGACGTGCCAAGGCCAGTGCCAGTACGGGTAGCTGTCTATGTTGTGCATGTACCCGTTCGTGTTTTCGCCAATGGAAGTCGTATACCGGAACATAATATTCATGCTGATGAGGCTGAATACCAGATTTTCCACACACAGATGTAATTGAACAAAATTTTAGTTAACCAAATGGGAATGACGTGGACGTAAGATAAAATGTATAACCGGCTTCACAGTGAGTATGTGAGTGCCCAAGCGGTTATTGAAGAGGACGGTGGCTGGAGCGCATGTGGGTGGGGCCTCAGTCCAGTGCTCCGGAGGCTTCTTCCGACCCTCTGGCGACGAGAAGGAGCGCTTTCCGGTAGTCGAGACGTGCTCTGGCCAGCTTCACCGCCCACAACTCCAGGGTCGCATTGCGGAGACATGTCCATGTGACATGTGTTAGGGTTGGGGTGTCACCACACCATGGACATATGTCGTCGTAAAGTGTTCGGTGGAGACGATGTAAATAGTGTGGGTGTAGAAAACGCCAGCATAGTGATCCATCAGCTGTGATATGAAGATGGAGTAAAAAATACATCCAAACTGGTTCAAAGGTAGCGCTGTTTTTTTCGCAGTAAGGACACTGCGTACACCTGCGCTCTGATTCGCAGGGTGATTCATTTTTCGCCCCTCCGGATTATGAGAGTTCTGCAGCAAGTGTCACATTCACCAGTATGTCGAAATCGCATGCCATAAATTTGCTCTATCTTGCGCTTGGAAATTTCTAGCTGTTTTAGGCGGGGAGTTAGGGGGGTTTCTAAAACGTTCCACGAAACTGGGACATAATTAATGTCGTGCTATGGCGGTACTATCACAGAACGCAAGAAGAAGCCTCCTAACCCCGTTGTTGTACCTACGTCGCATCGAAACTATAAACATTCTACAATAATTTATCCCACTGGCATCCGCTATAGAAGGTGGAATACACTGTCAGACGTTGTACCTCAACCACTGTAATATAGTTTATATGAATGACTTCCAGTGATGTCAGCCGTTTCCAAAGAGCAGTTGCATTAGTTTTTTCTCTATACGCACTAAGCTATGATGGGCCTCGATGAATGTTTTCGCTAGAATGGTGTGCTTTTTAAAACTGCGTCCCTTCGATTGTTACACAAAACCACGCGCATAGAGAGCGAACCACTATAAGTTGTATGCTAAGCATTGAAAAAAACTAGCAACACAGCGATGGTCTAGTTGTTCAATTTTAGTTACAATCAATTTTTCTTCAAAAAGCAGCTCTCTGGCAGCATTTTTTCCCCTACATGATTGCGAAGCGCTGCCTATTTGCTGAATACTTTTGTATCGAAATCAGCCTTAGAAGGAAATTTTCCCCCGAGAAGAAAATTTCCCTTTTAAAGAACCCGTACGCATACGTAGTTTTAATTGTTTTAGAGGACAGTGAAAGCCGATTAACTATATACAACTGAATAATTAATGTCTAAAACGGCATAAAACAGCACCTATATCTCAAATAGTGTCACTGGAGAGAGAGATGTTTGAAGATTTCTGTGCTAGGTAAACAGCAGAAGCACTTCATATTCACCTACAGCTCGGGAAAGTAGTGCCCTGCTGATTTCATAGAAGTTAAGAACGGCCGTCAACCCAAACTAAAAGCCAAAAAGTTTAGTTCCTCACCTGAAAGTCGAACAAACGATACCTATGTACTCTTTGCAAAAACAGGAAGGTACAGACTTTGCCAAAAGTAACCAGACTGCATGGTTTGCTTCTTGTTGGTATAGTAGAGCCCTTACGGCTTCCCTAAAGATAAAAAAGTTCTTTGAAGGTGAGGACAGGGGTTCTCCTTGCCACAGAGATTGAGAGCTTGAGGGCTGGCATAATAGCTTTAATATACGACTGAGAAACAAACCGTGCAGCCTGGCTACTTTTGGCGAAGATTGTACGTCTAGTAAGGCAGCATACCGAATAAAGCACGAACGCGCACCGCACGAAGCCCAGGAACTATTCCCAATGAACGACACACCATAAACTTCTGTAGTTCATCGAAAACTGATAATACGCGACGTCGGTTACCTCTAGAAAAAAGAACGGTCTCCTAGAAAATGCCCAGCGTTGGTTGCGATAGAACAATGTGCCTGTCGAGGCGTTTGTCGTCATTTCTGGTTTGGTGTCATCGCATGGTATGTGATATCGCATGCCTTGACATGCTTGGCATGACTGCCCATCACGTGTCATGCTTAGTCATAGACCTCATCTACACACCGACCATGTTGAGCGCGTGACCTGACATTTGGCATCGAGACAGATGTGACACCGCACACCGCCAAACGAGCGGAAGAGCTCATGCTGTCGCATAAAAAAAAACGCGCAAAAACTTCGCGGACACGCACTAAGGTCACATCCGTCATCTCTTACGAGCTGCAAATGCACTTGATGGAACCGAGTCGGCCCTTTTGTAAGGTTCGGATGAGGTATTATAACAAGTATTTTTGTTTCGGCTTTTACGTCTGTTTGTATAGCGACAGGAGGCCGCGCGAAAAGTCGAGGACAAAAACGAAAAGCCCGAAGCGCTTGTCGTGTGTGAATTTCTTATTCGTCTTGGTCTTTTCGCTCTAATGTCCTACGCCATGCACGTGTTAGATCTAACGTCGCCCTCGTTCCACCGGTATAGTTTGTTCAAAGTTTATCGCTGGATTGAAAAAAAGGATTTCAGGACGATTGCGATTCTCCCTAATATGAAATCTGAGCGCAGCTCTGTCGGTGTCTCAAGCTGTGTAAGTTCATTGTTCTGCTTTGTTGGGTCGACGGCACGTCTGGAGACGATATTAGTTCGATAATAGTACTAGTTGCCGCCGCGGTGGATCAATGGGCTCAGCTGCTGACCCCAAAGACGCGGGCTCGATCCCGTCCGAGGCGGTCGAATTTCGATGCAGGCGAAACTATAGCGGCCCTTGTACTGTACTATGAAAGGGCAGGTTAAACAACCCGAGGTGTTCGAAATTGCTGGTGCGTTTCAATAAGGCTACCGCATAGCCTGAGTCGCTTTGGGACGTTAAACCCCGATAAACCATCAGGAAAAATTATTAGTTGCTGAAGAACCCACCGCGGTGGCTCAGTGGTTACAGCGCTCGGCTGCTGACCCGAAAGACGCGGGTTCGATCTCGGTCGCAGCGGCTCAATTTCGATGTAGGCGAAATATTAGAGGCCCGTGTGCTGTGCGATGTTAGTGCACGTTAAAGAACTCCAGGTGGTCGAAATTTCTGGAGCCCTTCACTACAGCGTCCCTCATAGCCTTAGTTGCCTCGAGACGTTAAACCCCAATAAACCAATAAACCAACCAATTAGTTGCTGAAGACGCCGATGTGCAATGCACTGCGCACGAGAATGTGTGTATTAGTTCGATATTAGTATTAGTTGAAGCAGATGACGATGTGGAATGCACAGCAGAAGTACGTGTTGCAGTTTAACACGGGAAATGATGAGCAGCGGAGATAGACTAGTGCGTGTAAGAACGGAGAAGGTTCATGGTGGGAACTTTTTTATGTTTGCGCGCAGCACTTTGTGCAATGTGTTTTTTGTCACCAAACTGTGGTATGTGCTAAGCAATCTGCACTGCTCACGCGCCAATGTACAACAGTTGCACCGTGTATTGGCCATGTTTGTGGAGGAAGTCGGTATGGGAGAGAACAAGCCGTACCAACCTCTTCCGGAGAATGAATCAAGGAGGCCTGGGCTTGTCGCATTTATTCATTAGGCAAGTGGTCATCCGTTTTTGTTTCCTTCGAGATGTGAAGGGCCCGTTTTTGCGTACTGTAGTACAGATTAGATTGAGCAGACTTTTGCCGGATTTGGTGGTATCTACCGAGTGTATACCGGGAGGTATTCTTGGCTTTCTGAAGGAGGTTGTGGCTTCCTGCAACTTTCAAAGCGCGCGATTTTCATACAAATATCTTTCAGGAGTAAAACGCAAACAGCTATACAAGGACCTTGCAGACCTTGTTTTTTCAGTGCCACCGTATCGAACTATGTACAGCACCCATCCAGGCAGCGATGTTTTAAAGCGTGTGAAGTATGTAGCTCCGGGAGCCAGTTCCTTTTCCTTCAGGCTGCACACCGGAAGGTTACAGGTAAAAACTTGAATGGCAGAGAAAGGATTGCATGTTCCATGGGGTGTTCATTGCTTTATATGTAGGAAGCCAGAAACTATTGAACATGTTTTTTTGGAATGCTGGGGAGGAGTGTTTTTTTGGGACATTCTTCAAAGAGCACTGAAAAAAGACCTGCCTGTAGATACCGGCGAATTCGTTTCCTAGCTGTTCAAAATGAAGAGGGAGTAGTACCATTTGACACAGTAATGCTCACGGGATTGCACTGCATTCGGAAGGCCAGCATGGCGGCGCGACATGCTGACATCGATGCAAGGTCGGCGCGGGAGTACTTTCGCAAATCTGTAGGCAGATTCGTGAAAGCCTACAAAACACTGAAACAGGTGCCTGAATGGGTACCGAGAATTAAGCCCCTTGTACATATGAAACGGTTTTAGCGCCTTACGTCAGCCAAGGTTTGGTTGATGGTTTTAGCCCATGCCGACGCCATGTACCATGTCCTTAAGTGTGTGTGTACTTCTCTTGCTTTCATGTGATGCATGTGTCTAAGCAGGCCAAGTGTTCACGTGTACTGGCCAGCGAAGCTCACCAGTTCATGACGCTGCGGGTTCGAATCGCAGTCGCTACCTCGGCTATTTTTATTTACGTATTTATTTATGGTTGGTTCGGTTACACCGATGGCGGCGACGCGCCTCAACCAATGAAAGGGCGCTTAACAGCTGCGCTCTAAACAACAAACCGCCTTTGTATATGCATGGATCCCTCTTTCACTGAAGAGAACTGTCGCGTGCTCGAATTATCCGAGTTGACAGGCAAAAAATATTAATTACGCGGAGCGCACATATGAGAAGCAGCAATCATCAAACACACCTTCCTGCACTGGTCCCGATTACGAGAAGTTCAAATTTTGACTCGGCATCATCAGCCCATTAGCTCACAGATGCCACTTGAAGTGAGCAGTGACACAGTTTATATTCCAGGACTCATTAGGTGATTCTAGTGAGCTTCCGCATAATTCTACCTAGCGAGAACGACAAGTGGGCTCTTCACATTCTAAATCCCCTCTTTCCATTACGTCACTCATACCGAGGAAAGACGTATGTTGCAGAAGTTCGGGTGCTACATAAGAATAACCGACGCTAGTTTTGCTTCAGATATGTTCGGAGCTGAGGTTCAACGAGAATTTATGCGGACGGAAAAAATGCTGACGTAGAAGAAATCCAGGAGTGGCATATAAACGAAAGCTTTATAGGTGAAGAGGACGCGCCGGTGGGCACGGATCTTTCCCTTCATATAACCACCTGAATAAGAGTTTTGAATATATTTGGGCGGGTTTTGGTGTCGATTTCGGATCACCTTTTGCACGGCCCAACATGTCCTAGGAATTAAAATTGTAATCGACCTGGTCGTCGACATCAAGTGCCAGCACAAAATGCATAGCAGGAAAAGCATGGCCCTTTCAAAAATGTTTAGTAGGTGGTGATACCTACATACGGGCATTTGTAGGTGCTGAGGTTGCTGAAAGTGCACTCACCTTCGCCCACCTGTGTTCTCGGGCCTTTAAAGCGTACGTGGCATTCTTGGTTTCTTTCGTGCCTCCTTCGCCGCTGTAAGCACTTTATGAGCAGCAGCGTTAAGCTGCTTCTTGCTTTAGTGCCGCGTAGAGCGCTCAGCTTTTCCTGCTGTTTTGGCTGCCACACGCGCCATAGCCAATCTCCTCCCCGCCCGCCCTGCTTGTCAGCGCCTTTTTTTTTTCTTCTTGGAGAGAAAAACCATGCTAACGGAAAGTTTCCGAGTGTTATGGATAAGTTCGCCTTCAGGTTCGCCGTCGTTTCCGGACGATGTTCGCATTGTTTTCCGAGAATGGCAAATAAAACAGTCTTATTCTTGAGGTTCTTAAACTGTGAATTGATTGCATTAAGGTCCCTATGCCACACATAGGCTACAGGGTGCGCCACATTAGAAGATTCAAGGCTAATTCATACCACCAGGCGTTCTTTACTGAGTACGGAAAATCCACAGCATGCAGGCGTTTTTTTATTTCACCTCCAAGAATTGATCCAGCGAATTTGAGCCAGTCAGCCACCGCAGCGGTTAATGATGCCTTTGAAGTGAAATCACAGCCTCCCACATTATTTTCCAAAATAAAAATTGCAAGATGCGGAACGCCACGTTGTGACGTTGAAAAGCGATAGCGTTAAAGAGTTAAGAGACGGTAGTGTTGTCGGCGTCGTTGACCGAGAGCGAAAAAAGCAACGAAAACATCCAAAAAAAGCAATCTAGGAAGCAGGTGGGCTACCTTGGTAATTTAACCTTGTGGGGTCATCACAACCTGCTTAGCGGCTTGTAAGCAAACTGCGCACCGTAGCAGGTGGCACTTAAATGAATAACTGGTCGCGGGAGGTTCTTCACAAAGAGCAACCTGGGTCACGCAAGCTTCACCTGCGGCAGCAGCTCCCATCGCAGGGCAGGGGCGTATCGCCTAACCGCTGCGCAAGGATTTTATGGTGACTACTAGGGATCTATGGAAGGTATGTTTAGAATGATGAATTCTTCAAATATGGGAAATAACCCATTAATACCCTTGTTCCCTGAAGGCGGAGCGGAATGGTTTGTTCCATTATTGCAGGTGTTATGATAACATACTACTCACCTCTTGTCATAACTAGAGACGCGGGTTTGTAAGAATTAACCTTCGGATGCGAGTCACGTTAGAATGACAGGTGCGTGGAGTAGCGACACTTCCGAGCGTTGCCCTGAAATTTTTAAAGGAAAAGGACTGACAGAGATAGTGAGAAATATAAAAAATATAAAATTGAACATTTCAGCCTTAGGGGAAACAGTAAATTGAAAGTTGACCATTCCTTTGACTCGTGTCGCGTGGCTTCTTTGCCATTCATTCTTTAAAAACTCGTTTCAGTGCAAGGCGAACATATATTGACGGACAAATACAGTAAGAAGCGGGTGAAACTGAACTTGTTAGTTAGCGTAAGCGTGGAGCCAAGGGTCGCTTTTAAAACAAAATGCGAATAAATACACGAGGAACCCCGCTGAGTAGCAACAAGCCTTCCTGGAAACTCCAACAAAAGTGGGCAATACGGCTGGATTGCAGACGAAAAGCAAATTTGAACTAAAAAAAAAAATTAGCCGGGAGTAACTCCGCTTAAACCGATGTCTGCCGCGCGAAACGCGGTGACGTAAGTGATGACGCCACAAACGACACCGTAGCAACGAGAAGGCTCAAGCCGGAACGCCGTGAACTATGTTTTCGGGGTACCCCGGGACACATTTTTGCAAATGACCCGGGTGAAATTCGAAGGTCGGGCCCGCTCCTTTGTGGTTTAACATCGATTTTGGTAGAAATCGCCCCAAGTCAGATTTCGGGGTTTCCCCGGACTATATTATACAAATTATCCGGGCTATATTTGGCGGTCACCATCGTGGCTGGCAAGCTCAGTTGTTGTTGGACATCGATTTTGGAACAAATCGGCCAAGGACACAGTTGCTATGGCAACGACCGATGCACACGCAAGATACACGCAGTAGCTATACACACTTCAAGGAATACTTTGGCGCGGCAGAAAAGGACATGACGTAGAACAAAGACAAGACGTAGACGTAGACATCCGTTTTTTACGTCTTCTCTTGCTTGCCGCGCCGAAGAATTTCTTGAAGTATGGATCACCAATTGGCCTACAAAACAACGCTTCTTAGGTATACACATTGTTGTCACAGTTGCTATACAACTAGCGATGCACAAGCAAGACTTTCCTCAACATTGGGGTCTCATTTGCTATAGCAACGGGCGGCGCACAAGAAAGATATTTGCTCGGCTATGACGATCGTATCAGTGCTTTCTCACTAAAGACCAACCGGGCGAATGAAGCAATAGCGACCAAAAACATTTTCCTCTCACGTACAGCCTAGAGAACTGTCTCTACAGGACTGTAATAGAGATGTCAGGTAGAGCCGCAGAGCTACGCGATGAAACCGAACTTAGTCGCCAAATGAACACAGCAGATGTTCGGGAGTGTATGAGGCGTAAGAAGTAAACTTCCGACCTAGCTTTCCTCACGGCTGTACCAGGACTTCCCAAAGCGCTGATTCTGGGAAATGTGTGCTAAAGAATGAATAAGGAGAGCGCAACAGCGGCGTGAACGCCGCCGCGGGAAAAGTTTTCGCCGATTTGTTTTGCTCAGCGACACTTTAGCCGATGCAGTTTTCACACACCGTTAAACGCTCGCTGTAACCGTCCCGCAACAAAAACGCTATTGTCACAGAAACAATTTTGACAGCAAAAATCAAAGCATGTGCAAGAACCATAAAAGCACACGATAGACCATTTAGCTCTCATAATCCGTATTATAAGGGGTGTGGTTGCCATTTAATTGTTTCCTGATTCTTTCCGTGTAGGAACCCTTCATTACTATAAGTGATGGGTTGCGACTTCCACTCTCGCTGCTTCACGCATAGTAGTGCTCCATTCGCGCAAGAGGGTTCTGATTCTACAATGACTCAAAGTTACGACTGTAAGTTGATCATATTTTGAACGAGCATTTTTCGGATCCTTATTGATATTGTTGTGATCTAAATCAAGTGGCTCTTAAATTTTGCGGGTTAGTTTTTTTTGTCCTTTCAAAGAGGCTGGGATTAAACCATAATTTCATGCCCATGCCTTCTGTTTCATCATCATCATCATCATCAGCCTAATTGCGCCCACTGCAAGACAAAGAGCTCTTCCATGTCTCTCCAATTAACTCTGTCCTTTTTCAGAGTCTGCCATCGTATCCCCGCAAACTCCTTAATCTCATCCGCCCACCTAACTTTCTGCCGGCCCCTGCTACTCTTGGCTTTTCTTGGAACCTCCTCTGTTTTTGTGGATTCTGTTTAAGTGGATGCTAACTACGTCGGCGTAATTTTTTGCCCTAGATTTGTCGTGGCCAGAGCCTGCGGGGGTAATATATTTTAAAGAGACGTCCGATTTTATTTTCGGTGAGAGGAAGCTATGGCCTTAACAGGATGGCGATGCTGATTAGATGATTAATGCATTTCTTGATGTTAAATAATCCTTCTTCTTTCTTAATTGGGCCGCAATTATCCTCACATATCTAAATGTGCTTGTGGGGAGGTCCGTCGACTGGGATAGTACAAGGCATGTGAGGCCGGTTCAATGACAAGATACACATGTTTTTCCAGCGAGAGATACAGGGAGCACTTGTGGCCTCATCGTCAATGTGATGGATTTTCCGGTGCTGCAGAATACAGAAATGCTGCGCAGGCGTGACCCTTTTGAGCGCGTGGAATACTGCCGCAATAAATAAGCCCTAAATTATTGCGCTAAAAGTTTGAGGAACTATATTAAGCTCTATATACACGAGTTGACATCACCTGCGAACATAGGACTCCCTGAAGGCAACACTATAGCGGCCTGGTCACAGGGCATGATATATTGCCTGGCAGTCATGTAGTATACCTATCAAAGAGACAACAAATAGTGCTATAACCATAACTGATGTGAGCTACATCCGCCGTAAACGCTGACGCATTCAACATTGTCATGCACCCTGTGCGAATGATCTCCACTAATGTCGGCCGTTGGAAAACAAATATGTGCATTTATTTTTGGGGGAATCTCACGTCATGTTGCTGGCGGCCTTGACCAGGCTGTTTCACAGTGTCCCCGCTTTTAGCTCCCTTTTGACAGCGAGGAAAATCAGCTCAAAAGAGGAGGATGAAAGAGGAAGGCTTCAGAAGAGGTAACTTGTGGCACCCATTGTCTTCCTCATTTGTTGAGCTGGCGTTCTTCGCACTAACTGAAGCAGCCACACGAAGTTGCTATACCAGATTTATTGTTTAGCACACATCTCTGGTTGTGTCTGTGAGAAACGAAGCTCATACTCCCACCTTGCAGTGGCTCTGAGAATTTGAGAGCTGCTATGTTTGTGAATTGAATGGGTCGTTTCTTTTTTTTTTGAAGACGTGGAAGGGTCATCCAGAGAAAGCCATAATGCTAAATCAATGTTCATGAAAAAACAGTAAATTTTAAACGTGGTAATATTAAAGATTTCTGTGCTCCCTCTGTGGAGTTCAGCTTTCTTTATTTTTCTGGTGTTCTTTGCAAAAAAATATATATAAGTGTAGCCGGCCTCTTTTTTTTTCGGTCGTAATTACGAACGTTTTTAAGATTCCTCGTTCTGAAAATGTTAGCATGTGCTTCAGCAGAAAATGTTTGTGGTTCTAAAATAAATATCCACATGTCACCACAAGATAAAAAATTCTCGCTGCTTTCTTCGCATTTTAATTAAAATAGAAGCAATACCTCATAGCATAAATTACAATACCCGGTAAAGCACTATTACAGCCGAGCCGTGCTGGGCGTTACTGCAGTTTATTGTAGAAGATCTCTTGTGTATTAGATTTATGATGATATTGAAGTATTGATGAGGCTTTCACAACTGAATCTGGCAGTTGACGGCGCTGCGCTTTTGCTTCTTCAGCTCACAAAGTTGTATTCTAGCGGTGCCACCAAAATATATCGCAATCACCCGTCGGCGAAATTTTTCTTTGCAATTACGCATTACCAGATTACCTAATGGTGGCTCTTTCAGCCCTTTTTTAATAACTAATTTCAGGGGATTGTCGAACTGTTCATGCACTGCAAAACTGTTTTCCAAGAACTGCTCATAAGTTGTACAGATACCCACAAAAAGCGTCCGAGGGCCGCTCCGAACCCATATACCGAAGCGGTACAGCGCCACAGATTCCAAACAAGAGGACCCACCAATAAATATAGGGAGAAGATTAATTAGCAGAGATAAGAGCACAGTTAACCCTTTAACGCCAAAGTTATGAAATAATCAAATAAATAGATAATTGCCTACACGTTGTATCAGCTACCGGCATTCATGAGTAAAAAAAATCTGAACTGAAATGTTACATAAATCGGTATGCCACCAATGTGAAACAACTAGTATTTGGCTCATTTCATGCAGACAAAGCGAGTATGTGAAAGGCCCAGTCGAAGGCCTTGAACGAACTCGAAGTTCAAAAGGCAACACGTAATCTTTTTTTTTGTGCACTCAAAGTAATGTGCCCTCTAAGCAGCCAGTCTGAATCTTATTAGCGTTTACCCGTTTCGAAAATTAAAGGTGCCAAGAATTTTTTTTTCAGCGCTGTGTTGTGTGTATGGTTTTGCATGGCCAGCGTACCAAATCAATTGAAGGTGGGCGGCACTGCCATTCGCGATCCTTCAATACTGAAGATTTCCGAGCACGCTGCTGGAGCCCCACTACGGAGATAACCGTTGGACACGTTACTTCTGGCATAGAGTGTAGTTTGACGCTTCCATAGTGCAACGACTTTATTGCTTGTGGCTAGCGCCATGCGGAGATCCTCTAGGTGGACGGGAAGACCGTGTTTTCGGAGCAGAAATCTGTTTTTGTGTAATATGTTCATCATCTTTCATTTGTGATAGCCTGCCAGAAACATCTCTCGGGCAGAATTTCTGTTTATTGTTAAAGAATACATTGACAACCTCCTCTGTATGCGGTGGTGGTGGTGTGACATTTTTATTCGAACATCCTTTCTATTAGGCGTTCAGTACATCCTTCGCCAAGGCGACGAGGGCACGTTGCAGTCTCAGATCCAGGGAGGCGAGCCAGATGGGCCACGGTGGGGGTGGGGGGAAAGGATAGGCGGGGGACTGGAAGGCTGCGTGGCACTGTGTAAGGCAGTGTTCTATGTCTGCATATGTGTGTGGACAGTTTGGGCACTGAGGTGTGGAAGTGTACCGGTATAGGTAAAGTTTGGCTGGTGTATGTAGGAGATTAAACTGTATTCGGCGAAGAATGCGAGCCTCACGGATCGATAAGGATGGGTGCGGAGGCTTAGATTAAAGTAACGCTATTGTGAAATGCGCTCTTTGAAACTACTGAAGTCTCTAAAACAAATTGAAAAAAATTGTGAAAGGCAAGTAAATCACAGAGTAGCAGGCATTGCTAAATATTTCTGTGTCGCCGAACACCAAAAGGTTATACTTTTCTCGCTTCGTTATGAAAGATAAGCAGGACTGGCAATTTTTTATGACGTACCTTCTATGACGAAACCTACATGTCGTGCTGCATTATGGGACGATATATTCAGGTTCATATACCCACTGGAGAGTGAATATAACAGAACAAGGCTCAAAAAATCCTTAAACAGTATTCCTAGCTACGCGATTGTGTAAAAGGAAAATTTCGTGCGACGGTTCTAAACAACGAGGCGCTAAACTGGTGAATTATCTTTTTATTTCAATGGTTGAATCCGCGTGTCCAAAACACTGAAATTGCTCATTCCACCCTTCGGAAAAGGTAGGTGATGTTGGACAGGGATGGCCTTCAAGTGCAGCTATTCCACAGCGCTGCTTTGCCGAAGAGTGTTTACTCCCTCTACCCGTCGCAGCGGACAGAGTGGCCATCGCAACGGGCTGACGCTCCGCTGGACGCTGCGCTGTCCTGGCGGGCCTCGGCAGTCCCCTGGTCACTGCGGCCATGGTCGCCGCCGCATCTTCCGGACTCACCGCGCCCTTCTCCACCGCAAGCGGAGGTGCCTTTGAAGCAAAAGAAATGTTGGCATGAATGATGTGTGCGGTGGACTTAATCCATGTTTCAGCGGCTTTCTTGCGTTTCGCGTAACTTATCCCCAAAAAGAAGTTGAAATTTTAGATAGTTTTTGTGGCCTCACTTAGAATATTCAGAAGGACATAGAGACTTCAAGAAGCCTCCGACTAGGAGCAAATGGATTTGATACGAATCCTTACGCTTTTCGTATTGCAATAAGCAAGACCATTAAGAATAAAATCGGGAGGACTGTGAATAGCCAAAGTGTCCTAAGCAGTATTTCCATTGGGCATAAGTGTCCTAAGCAGTATTTCCGCGGGGCATACTCGATAGATGAATTGCGTTCTAATATTCAGTGGTTTTGCTGGTGGCCACGGTCTGAAGAGGCGGTTCGCAAGATTCGTTGTTATACCTTGCAGCAACTAAGCAAGGCAGGTTCTTCGACTTGACCGCAAATTTATGGTCTTAATTACCAGGCGCCCACTTAGGTAAAAACGATTTTAAATATACATATGTGAGATGTGATACCGAGTTCTCTTTAAAGCAATTTATTTTAAAAAATCTTCCTTTTAAGCTGTATAGTGACTGGCAGTGACCACCAGATTTTGCATTACAATGAGAGCCAGGTTGGTTATTTGAACTGCATGAGGTCAATAAAAGAAAAGTTGTGAGTACTAAACCTTGTCTGAATTTTTATGCTTCATTTTTCGTGTGCAAGCTTAGCGTATGGCTCTAAACAGATCAGTGCAAATCTATCGAACTCACCTGCTACGAGGAAGGCAAAAATCGCCAGGGTTACCAGGAATGCCTTGGAGTTCATGGTTTAATGAGAAAGACGAGCTGAGTAAAAAAAAGCAGTATATTAGTACCACGGTTGGCTTCACAAATGCACAGACGGAAACATCGACACCGGACAGTGTTCCCCTTCATGCCACTGCTAAAGCTATAGCAATAAATATAAGATACAGCTGCATCAGTTCAGCCAGACTGATAATTTCCACGTATAAATTTTGCAGACTGCACAACTGATGGACTATGTTTTCAACATGCAAGTGAATATTCTGCACTTTCAGCCAATGAGAAAAGAATCACTGCAAAACAGCCGCTTACATTTTCCTCGTTTCAGAAACGATGATGTTACAGGAACACTGCAGTACCTTTCAGTAAGAACGGCATATTTATACCAGTTTCTCGTGTAAAAAAAAAAAAAACTTTCTGATACGCCCCAATTAATGCTGTGGCCAATCCCAAGCATGAGAGAGGAGCATGGAAAGTGAGTATCTCAATTCCTACACCGCTATTAGTGAAAGTCGGCCAGACAAGCCACGCCTGCACTCAGTTGTTGGAATGACGCATGAAAGGCGCCGGCTGCTGCAGCAAGCAGCAATGAAATACTCAGCAGATATTTAATCGGCTTGCCAGCGCAAGTCAGGCGCAAAAAGGAATCGTAGGTTAGCAGCGGATCATCGAAGGCGCTGAACTTACTTTAATGGTTCGCTTTAGTCAAGATCATGGGTTTCGAACTGCGCGTAAAGGGAGGCGCAGGGGTTGGCTGTAAGAACACGGGACACTCGAAATTTGTATCAGTCGACGTACCTTCTGCAAAGTAACGATTATTTGCGGCAACAGATTTTTGTGCCAAACATGATACATTAACTAAAAAGAAGGAAGTAAATGAAAAGACAAGAAAAAAATTAATGTTTTCTATGTGGATTGTATATTTTTCATGTAAAATTCACGTTTTCTAAAGAGACGCATGAAGCTGCAAAAAGAATTTTCCGGATAATATGAAGTCTTTATTCATATTGTATTTATTACAATGTTTTCACTTTTCGCCACACGCTTCCTCCCGGGGCATAGTTTTTAATGATACTAAACTTAGATATTTACTGTGGTCCTTCCAAGGCTAACATCGGTGTGGTCTTTCCAAGGCTAACATGGACAGCTCCGAATTGATTCCGACCACTCAGGGTTTTTCAAGGTGCAATGTCAACGTACAGCATACGGGCGTTTTTGCATTGCGTCTCTGTGGAAAACCGACCACCACAATGGAAATTTGATTCCATATATTTGTGCTCAGGAGTTCCACACCATAGCCACTATAAAAGAATCGTGGCAGTTTATACTAGAACATTCGAACAAAGCGAGCAATTTACTCGGATACAACTCAAGAAAGAAGCGTGAAAGGCGCCTCAAAGTAGCCCCTCATGCCAATGGCCTTGACAGATTTTTCCCATTGACCGATCTCATTAGACCCGCTAGTATGAATTTCCAAGCGATGCAGACGAACGGGGAATAACCACGCCGTAATCGGGTTAGCCGCGCCGTCATGAAATCGGTCGACGTCATTGGCTGGAGAGCTACCTCATAGGGAAATCCTCCATTTTGTTCTTGATTTCTATCCGACTATATCTAGCCTTATAA
Organism: Amblyomma mixtum; assembly: GCF_055824585.1. NCBI lineage: Eukaryota > Metazoa > Arthropoda > Arachnida > Ixodida > Ixodidae > Amblyomma > Amblyomma mixtum. The sequence goes on along the minus strand of NC_143013.1, from coordinate 216,939,349 downwards.
TTACTGTACTGACCAGTTAGGTCGAAGAAATTAGCGGTAAATATCGCGTTTCTTGTGGAAGGAAGTACTGATTCGAAGGTTGTTACCTTCAGAGCTAAGCATTGAATATGGACATCTGATTTTCGGTTGAAGTGCAAATTTGAGAAACATTGTTCTGCGGCGAGCCCTGATTTTCTGTGGGGCTTTAAGGAGCCTTAAAGAACGGCCTTCTGTCTTCTATGTGGGTTGTCCTCATGCGCACAAAAGTGTTTTTGTTGCAGTCGCCATGAGGCCAACGGTACGAGCCACTACACCGAACTAGTGGGAGTTTGACTTTGTGGCTATCAGCGCCTGATGGGTGATATCATCTTTTAAGTAACATCTCCCATCAAAACTTATTGATTGCTGTGGCAATTTTTGTTTTTACCTCAGCTGTTAATGGCTCTTGGCATGTTGAGCGCCGTTGGTGGTGTAGCAGATTACGTGGCCCATATTTGAAGACATGACGTCGGACCAATCCCATGATTTATTAAAGTGTCCAGCTGGTTGTCAGGCCTCTGGTGTTACCGGCAACGTCGCCTCTCCGCAGTTTCAGATTGGTTTTGTGATTTCATGACGTCAACACCAAGTGTACGCATGCATTGCACTAATGATATTGTCACGTTGTAGTGACGGCAGTCCAGCGGTCAGGAAGACACCAGAAATACTTGCAAACGAAGCTCTTTATTTGGGCTGACTTGCGCCCGCAAAAGAACTGAATCACTCGGCGGCGGCGTAAGCAACAAACGTGCTCGTCGGTCGTCGAACTACGAATGCCCGCCGCTCGCGGCATCGCTCAATTTAAATCCAGCAAAGAAACTTCCAGATAGCAGGACAAGATCATCTACAGTAATCTGGAAAAACCTAGATGCAGCCTTTCATGGCTGCGATCAATCCAGATTAGACTGGTCGCTTCTCGCGTCACGAACAAAAATGATAACAGCCCTTTCCTGCAGCCTTGAGCGTGAACGAACAAACACTACAATGATACGTGGCAATATTGTGGCCACCATGACTGGTGCGAAAGAGCAGCGAAGACCGGGTTTTGTTTCGGAATGCGTTTACCGCCACTACGCCCCTGATTTCTGCGGATGGCACTGTGGAAGCAGTGCTCTGCGGTCTGTCATGACGTCCGTGATGTAATTTGCACTGCATCTTCGGGGCGGCAATTCAGAAACAACACCACATAGACGACGTTGTAAATGGCCGAGTAAATAACAAATGATTCTAGGTGAGACGTCTAAAAAAAAAACGACATTGAAAGGTATGAAGACAGACCACATGAACTGAGAGTTAAGATCCCACCGAGTTTTTGATCCTCTACATCAGGCACACCATTACGAGGACAAGGTATGTCGTTCTTCTAGATCGGAGCTACTCAGTCGACCAACAAAAGCTGCTAGGACTCCGTTCTTATTAGCTGATCTCCGAAATGATTCACATGTACTGCGCCGGGGTAACCCATTGCCGAGTATTGCCCATTGCCAAGAAAATCGGATACTAGGTAAACGTAAGTCAATAAGCAAATGTAATAGTGACTATACCACTGTGCGGGCGCTGGCTAGAAAATTTCCTTCTTTGCCGGGCCTTGCGGGTCCCATTGAAGTTTTGGGCCCGGACCGGAGCCTGGAGCGTACATTAAGGGGCTGTGAGCAGGTTTTTATTCACGTATGCAGGGTGAAGTGCATCAGTGTGTTCTATCGCCGACACTGATGAAAGAGGGCCTTAGTGTTAGCTGAAATAAAAGTTACCAGGGTGAGTGCGCAGTGCGGCGGAATGGAGCGCTCGCGCTAGGCCAGTCTGCTGCGCAAACATAAACTAGTCGATTTTTGGTTTTGAAAGCACTAATCTGGAACCTCCAGATTAGTGCTTTCTGATTAAAAAATACTATCCCCTTATTCGCTTATTTTTGGTGTCTGCTAGAGTTGCATCTTCCTCAAGAGACCCAAATTCGAGTCAATGTTTATGTTTTGCTTCTCCCCAAACTTCATGTAGATCAAGTAACACTTGGCGCTGGTATTTTTTCAGCCGTTTATCAGTAAACGACTACCACTACTTTTTTGTTGACATGAGCTGGCACTGAACTGACGTAGAAAGCACTTAAGACATTCATACCTGGCCACTTTGAATGAGACAAGATAAATTAAATAGAAAATGCGTGAAATCCAGTGTCGGGGTGGTCTGCAGCGACATTCATGGTCGAGCGTTATTACGACCGACGCACGGCCATTTTCAGGAGTGCGCTGGCCATCTGAAGTACACAGCAGTGTGTACTTCAGATGATGATATTGATTTTTTTATGCCACAAAGGCTGCTGTGGCCAAAAGCGCCATAACACCATAGCGCCATAAGCGCCATGCACAACGTATTTTTCTTTACACAAGGTTTTGTCCGAGACCCATTTTCCAAGCATTTCACTCTAGTGAAGCAGTGCACCAGGGCTGCGAAAGCCTGTAACTATTACGGGCGCACGGTTCATTTCCAGGATTTTGTTGGATTTTGTTGCCTTGGGGGTTTTTCTAACACCTCTTTTTGTTTGTGTTTACATATGACTCTTCAGGATAATACACAGTACTGCTGGCCTGGGCTGTTTCAGCAATCAGCGAGCACAGGCCGTCGGATCTACAAGGAAGTGCTCGAAAAGAAGTGCTCGGAAGAGAAAAGGAATAAGTATAGAAAGTGAGCCTTCTGAGACCTCTGAACATAAGTGATGATATTGATTTTTTATGGCACGAAGGCTGCTGTGGCCAAAAGCGCCATAACACCATAGCGCTATAAGCGCCATGTACAACGCATTTTTCTTTACTCAAGGTTGTGTCAGAGACCCATTTTCCAAGCATTTCATTCTAGTGAAGCAGCTACTGGGGCTGCAGAAAGGCTGTACCTATTACGGACGCACGGTTCATTCCCAGGAGTCCGTTGGCCATCTAAAGTATACGGTACTGCTGGCCTGGGCTGTTTCAGCAATCAGCGAGCACAGGCAGTCAGATCTACCAGGAAATGCTCGGCGTTCGCTATTTTTTGTGCTGCCGCTCTCGACTGGACGAGAAAAACCTTCATTGGACTATTCGACGGGCAGCCGCCTGTTTAAAGATGGTATTTGGTTGTCTGCGCAAGCCTCCCAAAAATTCATCTACGAGCTACGAGAAACGACATTTGAGGATAGGATATTTGTCTAGGACATCTCAGGTGTTCAGACGCATAGTACGGAATGAACAGGCGCTTTCAGTTTTCATGTCTATAAAAAAGCGACCAGTGCGCATGAATTTAAACCTCGAAATCGGGGTCTTAAACAAACAAACAAACAAACAAACAAACAAACAAACAAACAAACAAACAAACAAACAAACAAAGAGGTCTTTGCTGCGGCTTTGAGGACATTCTACATTTAGACATCGTGGGCCGTAAACGATGCCTTTTTGAAACAGGTAGTACGTAACGCCAAGTTGAGCACGCTTGTATCCAACCTGTTCGTTTGGCTCTGGGAGCTTGGGGGCTGTTCAGACAAAATATCATGGCTCAAAAAGCAGAGTGGGCGGACCCGCCTGATCTTGTTCCCTTTTTGTGTTCACCAAACAAATGACAGGAGACTATACTCGGCTACAGTCAGCAGATAATCTCTTGAGTTGCGGCTGGAATGGGCACGGGTCTCAGTTCGAAATTGAATTGCCGGGCCTCTTCTGGATAGCGTGATAATGTAGCCGACCCGCGCCGGGCCCGACATTGATGCCGTGAGCTAGGGGTTTGAGTACCTGGCTCGCACCTCAAAATTCGGCTGGTGCAGCGCTCTAATAGTGGCGGGGATCATTCTTATTACGAGACTGTCAGAACTAAGGTGTATTTCAGTAAATGTAGTAATAATTCGGCCCAAAAAGTAAAACCGGCATTTGAGTGTGCCGGCTAGTTGACTCATCGGTGGTGACATCATCAGAAAAAAAGAGATAGATGAAGCCAGTTCAATTTTTTTTTCGCTTCTCAGGCGCCTGCGGTCTTTTTTTCGCAATGATGCATTTCGGGTCCTCCGGATTATGACAGCGTTGCAAGGATCACGACACTTGTCACGAGCCGGAAATATTAGATAATAAATGTGCACTATTTTGAGTTGAAAAACGTTGAAATATGTCCAGCTACAAATAATTGGCATTGCTGTTGCCTTGAAAATACCTTAGACAAGTCTATATATTGGAATCGAGTCGCTAGTGCGTTGTCATAAATTACCTTCTAGCCACGTATATATACGTACTACGTCGCAATGAGACTGTGCACCTTTAGCAATAATTTATATCTGACATCCGCTGATGGAGGTCGAAAGCACCCTCGAAAGCTGTATGTCAAGCACTAGAGTGTGCTATACAGAATGATCTCCCGCACCGCCGGTTGTTAGCTGAAAGTATTGTTTTTTTTTTGTTTTTATTTCTTCAGGACTTACTAGCGAAAGTTGGGAGAATCCTCGATGAGTGCTTGTGCATGAATGTAGCGCTTATTTATATTTCTAACCTAATTGCAAGCTTTGATTTCTCACCTCATTTCGTGCTTTGTATCCTTCGCTGAAATCATGTAGCAGAGAATGTATTTGCTGGGGTTTTGATTAACTTATTAGTAATTCGAAATATTGATAGAAAACACGCGCCTACAACAAAGGACCACGAGGTGTTGTAAGCTTTTAAGGCTTTCGTCTTAATTGTATGCCGAGTATGTCCAAAATTGATCAGCACAGAGATGGTACAGCTTTACAATTTTTGGGTGGAAATAATTTTTTTTTTCATTTTTTTTCGAAGACATTGACATGAAAGTGAGTGAGTCTTCGTAGGAAGTTTTCATGCGAGAAGCACGTCTCCCTTTCTAGAAAGGCATCTTCGTATAAAGTTTTGATTAATATATTCCGCGGTGGACAGCGATTAACTTTACAGACGTTATCGATCGAACTCGAAAACATTATAAAACAAGGCCTGCGTCGCAAACATCGTCACTGTAAAGGAACGTATGTTATTTTTTTCTGCGAAGTAAACTCCAGCAGCGTCATATCCTCATCTACGGTGCAGGTAAATATCACCCTTCCTTGTTTTAATGGCAGTTTCGAGCAGCCTTGAATGTAGTGTAAAAGAAAAATGATCACCTCAGACCTGAAAGTCAGAAAAGCGAGGCGTATTTATCCGAGTCATCCTGTCGTTGCAGAACGAGAAAGGTGCGTGCAAAGCTTCAAAGAAATCTACCGAAAAAGCGAAACCCTCTGCCCAAGTGATCACACCACACACATACTGGTGTTCATCGAAGTTTCCGAACACGCAGCGCTGGTCTTCAGGGGATTGAGAGAGGCAACGCAGAAAATATGCGCACGCGCACTCAAGTCACATCCGCCGCCGTTTAGTAGCGGCCAAAGCAATCATTCCTGGCCAGTGGGCCTCTTAGTATCGTTTGGCATAGGTTTCTAGCCGAAAAGACGGAACACTCCACATACGGAATCCACGGAGCAGTCCTTCGTAGGACACAGCCGTCATTTTCTCGGAAGACCGCAAATGAGAAACAGAAAATATTAATTGTTCAGATTGTACCTATGGGAAACACCACCGAGCTAACGCGTTGTTATGTAGTGCTTCCGCTGAGGAGACGTTGTAAATTTTACCGATCCTTGGTCCATTAGTTCGCACGTTTCACGCAACGTGAGCAATGACTTAGGCTTAACGAGAACGCCTCTTGAAGTAACTGGAACCAGGTGTAACAAAGCTGTATTGAGAAAAATACGACTATTAGACTCTTCCGCATCATAAATAATCACATTCCTCGTTAGTTCCTCTTATCGAATAAACACGGACGCTGCACAAGTTCATGTTCTGTATAAAAATAGCTGACGCTAGTTTCCTTTTGGTGAAGTGTATGGAGAAGCTTTAAGCGGAACTTACGCGCAACCAACAAAAGTTTATTGGAACAGAGATAAAAAGTAAAAAACGAAAGTCCGCAGTATAAGATTCATAAGCGATAACATATTGCACGCAGTTGTAGTCTGCTCAATTGATGAAATAGCCCTGAAATAGGACCTCTTTCAGAGTACAGGAGAAGTGCTGGCTGGTAGGCATGTTTGCCTTCACCCGACCACCTCAATCAAGGTATTGTTATTATCTCCTCTGCTCTGAGATCTTAAATTCGGTTTTTTATTTGGAATACACGCCTCCAGGGAACTAAAACTGTATTCTATCTCGTCGTTGAGAATGACGTACATCGAAGCGAAAGTCTAGCGGTTTGCAAAAGAGCTCATCGTCCTCAGTCTACGCCGGCTGCGGGACAAGCGCCTCTGCCACGCCTCTATAATCCATCCGGTGCTTTGCCAACTGTGGCCACTATCTCCTCGCAAATTTATTAATCTCATCCTCCAGAGTGACTCTCTGCCTTCTGGTGCTGCGCTCGCCTTCACTCAGAATCCAGTTTATTCGCACGAAGACCATCGGTTCTACTGGTTTGGCATTACATGCACTGCCCATGGCCATTAATTCTTGATTTCGACTGCGAAGTCAGTAACACGCATTTGTTTTCTCCACTGCTTTGATGAGGGCATCGTCAAGTCTTTTAGCGTTACTCCTGTCATTTTCCTTTTGAAAGCTCGCGGCGTTATCCGGGATTTCTGCACCTTTTTGTTTGCTTCCACATTTCTGCCCCATAGGTGAGAACCGGTAAGGTACAGCTGTTATGTACTCTTGACGGATGGTGGTAAACTGCCGTTCGTGACCCCATAATAATAGCCAAAGGCACTCCACCTCACCGTTATCGCTGTAGTTATTTCACTCTCGCGGCCTGGAACTGCAATCACTACCTACACCCTTACCATTTGGACGGTTCGCTACCTATAATAGAGTGCTGTTCCTTACAAGGCTGTTAAACATGGCTTTAGATTTCTGAATATTAATTTTTAGACACAGTGTTTTACTTTGCTTCTCTACATACAGTGCATAGGTGGCGGTATCGGCACCCGTGTATTGATAAGGTGTTCTGGTGGCTTCAAAAGCTACCGCTGGGCTTGTTTACTTGTTTGATTGCTCCGCTGCGGCCTCGGTTCTCGCTCTGGACTAGACTGTGGGATATATTTGTTAATTCTGCAGAGGGGATGCAGTTTTCACATAAAAGATCGCAGTCTTTACTTTGGGCTCAGGTTCTTCGCTCTTTCCGTACAGTGTTCGCCGGATTTTCACGAGAATGGCAGTCAAAACCATTTCATTCTGGGATGTGTTGAAGTGTAATAATAAGCTTCATTATTAGTTACTATATTACAAAACTACAATATCTAAAAGGGCAGAGTTATGAAAAGACATGAGTTCGATCCCGGCTGCTGTGGTCGTATTTCGATGCATGCAAAACTCTAGAGGCCGCTGTGCGAATAAGTGAAAATTAAAGAATCTTAGCTGGCGTAAACTGTTTCCAGACCTTCACTACGACGTTCCTCGGAGCTTGTATCGCTTTGGCACATAAACCCATAAATTATAAACCAAGTTAAGACGTTCTAAAAGTAACCCCAGCACGCAAATCCCATATTAGGCTTAGGTACACGAAGGCGTGCGATTTCGGAGCACATTCGTTGCATCAATAATGATAAAGCGTTGGCAAGAACATATAACATACAAAACCAATACAGAGATGCCCATATCTGAAGAAGTGACCTGACATAGGGGTTGGTTCTTTTCTTCACGTATTTATTGACAAAGAACGTCGCTGTTTCATGGGAATCATGGCCTGAATTTCGTACCTTAATTCATTTCCTCATGCAGCTTTTGAACCATTTGTTCACTTCAAACATGTTTTGGTGCAGGGAAAAATGTAACAATGAAACATTATTGTTTTCAGAGGCTGAAAGGTAGCTGTACATAAGTGAGCTGTACATAAGTAATCGTTACTTTCGACAGAGGAGACGATTATGAATCAACGAGGTAGTGCTTAGTAGCAGCTGAGTGCTTATTAGCAGCGAGTGAACGAGGAAATAGATGTCGAACAGGATAGTTGAAAGACACTCCAAATCAAAATGGAGCATAATTTATCCGGCGTTTGTTCGATCACCTCTTCTTGGGCATCAGCGATCACAAACTTTAGCTCTCTATTGGTGCGCAGCAATTCTAGGCGCGTGATGATGATAATGATGAAAGCTTATACAATGATTTTAAAATGAAGCAAGGCAGCACTTGGGCACGCGTCTTTCAGTGCACATTGAAGAACCCTAGGCGGTCGAAATTTCGAAGCGCTGAAATTCAACATTACTGGCTATCGTAATCGTCATTATTTTTTTTTTATCCTTAAGAAATATCACACATGTTCGTCTTCCTTGGGTAAGGCTTATGTTCGTTCAGGCTGAATTTTTATTGTTATCTGTCGAAAGGTTGGGGCTAAAAACCTCCAGGCAGGCCGGGAAGCGGAACAGCAAGTTGGGGTTCTGAGTTTCGAGAGAACAACTATACACGTTTAAAAAGAAATGGTTGTGTTTTACTACCGTGCAACCAGCCCATCAAAATGAGTTACGCGATGCGCGTGAGGGACGAGGTTCGCAGAGTGCGACCAAGGGGATGAATATTGCATAGCCACGTGATCAAGGTGCGTCCTAGGCGAAGACTGCAAAGGTAGCACGAGGCACGAGCACGGATCGGCCTCAGGACCTTATACTCCACCTCCGATGCCACTCAAACCAAGAAGGAGCCATTGTCCGCTATCCTTTAAAATGGTGTTTACTGGACTCCAACCCTTCTCTGCTGTACTGATCGTTTTGGACGAGTAGCAAATGTCAAAGATTCCGCAAAGTTTACATCCTATGCCATCGCTAGCCACCTTTGGTACAAGTATATGTGCGGTGGAGGCCTCAGGAAATCGAGTAAAAGGGGCCGAGACTCCTATTGTGGAATTCCGGCGAAGCACGCTTACCTCACCTCAGCCACAACAGGTGTAGCCCCAATGTATGCCATCTTACTGCAGACACGGAGGAGCTATATATGCAAATTGAGAACGTGAGCACAGCGTAATGAAACTAGCAGAAAACTACAGAGAAGAGAGGAAACACGTGTATGTATAAAGCGTAACTGGAATGCAATAGCACGTTTTTATCTGGCAGCCATTCTCGTGGGTGTGTCAACGACCACGGATTACAGCGCTCAGTGCTTACAGAGCGTGTTCGGAACATGACTTTGTCTCGCAGGAAGGACACTTTGATCTCACAAATGCTTTTGTTTCTTCACGAGTCTTCGAATCGGACCAGAGCCGGGTTTCTTTCATTTGAGTATTTACGTAGAATGCTCGTTATCTAACCGAGTAATCATTGTCTAATATAGCAGCAATTTTATGCCAATTTGGGTGTTTTTTCTGAAAAATAGTTTGTAGATGCGCAATATGAATTCAGTTCAGGTTATGCGCGCTCCGAGAACGGGAGCGCACTTCAGTACACATTAATTCGACAAATTTCTATTGTTTCTTTTTTGATTGGCTAGAAGGAAACGCTGTGGACAAAGAATATGAAACAATAATGAAGGTAAAAATTCAGAAGAGTGGTGCTGAACGCCGGTTTTATTGATTATTTTTGCCTTCCGTGATGACTGAAATGCTATAGCAAGTGCTAAAATAACCTAAAGAGATATTTTTGCATATATAATTGAGAGACGTTGAAAAGAAAAAGTCGGCATTTCTCTATAAAATGAAACCGCTTGTGGGGAGTAGACGGCTGAGGAAGTAGGGCTCTACATTCAAACCGCCACAGCTAGTAAATATTTTTGCCCGAAGTATCCTGAGAGCCTTCACTTTATTTAAGTGACAGAGAAATAGCACAGATAGGAAGACCATAAAGACGTCACCTAACATACACCACCTCAGCCATCATGCAATTACTCTCTCCCTGTCTGTGAACACTGAAACCAATAAACAAAAGGCTGTGACATGAGAAATGGTGTCGATGATCAAGCTTCGACACATGGCAGGGCGCAACAGAAAGCTGGATTTAGAGGGAGGTCATCAAAGTGACACCCATAAACTTGTTTGTGTCGCAATACGCATGCTGCAGTTTTAAGTTTCGACGACAAATATGATTTACGCAGAAATTTGTTGCAAGCATTGAAAAACTATTTCACATTGTCATCAAACACAAAGCACACTTTGTCGCTGTACCAGCAGTTATTTGGCTTTTTGGTACAGATTGTAGTAGACTAATGGTATCTCTTTGGCACGTCGTACAACCTGGTCTACCGTAGATTTAAAGTCGCCACATGAGAGCTTGAAATTCTAAATAATCGCACTTACAGACATGCGCCTATCTGGTGTATAAAAATTCAGGGGGGCGCTTTATTGACCTAAAGCGCGGAAAGGCGAAAGCCTTAAGCGCGATGTTCCTGCTAGTTTGGTTTGGTTTATGGGGTTTAACGTCCCAAAGCGACTAAGGCTATGAGAGGCGCCGTAGTGGAGGGCTCCGGAAATTTCGACCACCTGGGGTTCTTTAACGTGCACTGACATCGCACAGTACACGGGCCTCTAGAATTTCTCCTCCAAAGAAATTCTAGCCGCCATGGCCGGGATCGAACCCGCGTCTTTTGGGTCAGCAGCCGAGCACCATAACCGCTGAGCCACCGCGGCGGCTAGTGTCACTGATGTGTGGTTGATGTTAAGCTTCAACTCTAAGAGTGGAACGCGCAAGCGTCTAGCAACGCTGCCAGGGTCTACAAAACGCCATCGCCCGTTCGGCCATACGTCTTGCTTGTCGGTAAATTAGTTTTTGAGGAAAGGAAATGTATCTGTCTCGCATATCTCGGTGGACACCCGAACCTCGCCGTAAGGGAAGGCAGGAAGATGGCAGTGAACGAAGACACCGTATTCACTAGACGCGCCTCTGCTCATTAAAAACCATCGAGCTGGCATGGCGGAGTGGTTAGCGTGCACGTCTCGAACTCCGAAGACCCTGGTTCGATTCTCGAACTAGAACAAATTCCTTCTCGGTTTTATTTAGTTATCTGGTCTGACTAGAAAGCTTAATTAGGCTAATTGGTTAATTAAGCAATGAACTAAACTCAGTCCCACTTAGTTGGACCATCACTTTAATTGGTTGCATGGTTGTTACTAGCCAAAGTACAATTTGGCTCCGTTTGAAATTCGCGCACTGTGGCGTTACGACCATTTCGACCGATTGAAAAGCTTGAAATTTCTGTCGACAACTACTGCTTACAACGATGAGGCATTAAAGGCTTCCGCCTTAAAAGTAGCAAGAAGCGATACGGGCTTTGAAGGCTGGTTATCAGGCCAGACTGCACTGAAGTTCGCGCAGAGAATATGGGAGGAAAGGTGCATTCGTATTTAAAGTGGTTTCATGGTTCCTTGTAGTAAAAAGAGAAAAGGAATAAGTATAGAAAGTAGAGCATTCTGAGACCTCTGAAAATCAGTGATGATATTCATTTTTTATGCCACGAAGGCTGCTGTGGCCAAAAGCGCCATAACACCATAGCGCCATAAGCGCCATACACAACGTATTTTTCTTTACACAAGGTTTTGTCAAAGACCCATTTTCCAAGCATTTGGCCCCAGTGAAGCCGCGCACCAGGCCTGCAGAAATCCTGTATCTATTTTATCACCGGTGGGTAACCGGTGGAAATGGCGGTCGAACCTCACACCTTTCGCATGCGAAAGAGACCTCGTAACGTTGTCTCGTTGTAGGCGGCAGACTGAATCATGTGCGTATAGCACAATTCTGAGTTTTTATCCAGCCTCTGACTAATGTACCTCGAGGCAAAGTCTTTGAAAGCTGCTCCGGTAGTGTGCAGTGAACGCGTTCCTGAATTGCTCAGCTGCACAGACCTTACTTTCTCAGAATAATTGTGTACGATTGCTCAGTTCATTGCATGACAGGTGGTCTACAAGGTGCTTTACCCTGCTTAGATTTATAGTTATCAAATAGTGCATTAGGTTCTTCAATACAGCCAGGAGTTCATCAAATCCAATTTTTTTTTAAATCGCTTTCACTAAAATTATAAGAGCTAGCATTGGAAGCCATTGCAGAATAGTTTTGGGGGTAGCTAGATCAGTGGTGATCTGTCCAATGTTAAAATTGAAGTAAGCCCTCTGCAGTGACATTTATAGAATATTTGGGCAGTTGCGATCGGTAAACAGAATGAATGTTTCAAACTTCATTTTTGTATTTGTATTAGCAGCGCTGCAGCCGATTTTAACCCGTTTTAAACAGTAGTAACATGACGACACATTACACGTCACTTAATATAGCAACAGGCTTAAAGGGCTGCCTCAGTGTACACTGATATTGCTGTTGCTCCGATGAGAAGTTTCACTCTTTCATCATGCGATTAAGCAGATTATATGTTCAGTTTTGTATCATAACTTTTTGCTCTCTCACTGCTTGAAGTAAAACGTTTCTGTGAAATCTCTATTGCTTTTGTGCGCAGCTGGTAGCGTGCATATTGGTGGCGGTTTGTCAGCGATTAGTGCCAAATTCGAACACTACTCCATGGTACGGGATTCTCTTCAAACACTTTGGAATGAACACCTGAACACTATTTCGCTTCGAGTTCTTAATTCGGGCATAAACTAGCTCTCCTGGTTAGCTTAGCTGCTTCAGCCACTGCCTAGACCAGTGGTGGTCCCGAAGTCGACCTCCGGAGTGGGACAAATTTTTCTTCAAATATGAGCTTTCCGTGTAGCTGTACAGGTTTTCTTCACAACCGCATGGGTACACATAGATGGGTGCTAAAAATAGTTACTGGCTATGAATGAAGCAGCTCACGAAATGGCTCGAGGTCTTGCTTTCCGAGTCAGTATTCATACCTAGGGTTGCACAGACAGCGATCATATTGTTTGTTACACAGAGATCGCACATTACTGACTCAATAGAGCTAAGTACCCCCCGTTGATAAATCACTGACAAAGAGTCAGGCATCCTCTTGCTGCCGTCTGCAAACTCGTATATTTCTCAACCCGGTTATGTTTAGTCTTTATTATTCAGGACAATAGTCAAATGTGCACTAGCTCTGTAACGACAAAGCGCATCTCAATCATATTCTTTGCAAATGCCTTCTTGCTGCCTCTGAAAGGAAAAAAAAAAGACGCTTAACCAATGGGAGGCTCTCCTACTCAGCTGCGATCCAGAAACTCAAATGTCGTCCAAGTGGCCGAAGACACCGCCAGGAGCCGAGACCTTCTGGCCGTTGTTTATGCGAGGGGCTAAATTCTCTCAAACTGTTGGAAATAAAAGTTTTACGATCCAATCCCTGATATCCAATCTTCTTCTACCTGGGCGATTACCCTAAAATGCACTAACTATATATTGCAACCTTAACGGAGTGTAAAAAATCCCTGCTGAAAAAAGGTGTATGGTGAAATCTTAAGAGCTTTAATATATACAAGTAGTATGCAAATGTCATATATCATAAAACATGGCCATATATTCTGTATGACAGTTTACGATTCATTACAGATCGTATGACAAAATTTGAGCAAGGCAGTCGCATACGGATTTTTTCTATTGGGGTTATTATGCCGCTTGCACGACAAATAACATTTTGTTTTGTTCTGCACTCAGGACGTCAACATGTGCAGCAGCACCGCAGACTATCAGTGTAAAGGGCGACCTCAAATTCGACTACAGACATCTTCCCGGCGTCCCCCTTCGAGACAAGTGCAAAATCAAAGATGACGCTGATAATCAGCCACAACCTCGCCACATCCTACACTTTCTTATTAAAAGCATATGTCCTGGCCCCTTCACACAAGCTCTGATTCCACCTTCTGTGGGATAGGACTGCCCCACCGTGCCAACCGCAGGCAGGAAATCTTGTTTCGGGTGATCCGAGCTTTTGATGTTTGAACGCTGCATTCATTCTCTATAGATGCCATTTTGGGGGATCACTAACCTCGTAGCATGTCAAGCATGCGAGCTGCGAAATTGGCTTGGTCAGCAACCACTGGCTTCTAGGGTGGCTTGCAAAGCGGCCAACTCGAATTCACGGCCTCACAGCGACAGGAATATTGTTAAGTTATGCTTAACAGAATGTCTAAGGCGTTCCTGCTTACTGGACGCATGTCGGCAATGCTTATGTGCCGGACGTTCTTGATTTCAGAGGGGCAGCATGAACGTTTCGACGAGGGAGACACACAACGCAGCGATGTGTTATCTCTCTCTCTCCCTGTCGTTCACACTGGCCTTCTCTAATAGGATAACACCAACTAGCTCGAAAGAGTGGCATTTTAGGTTTTTGAACACTCCATCTGGAAGGAGGCCTACTAAGCAGCGATGTAGAATGGCCACTTTTATATATTTGATTGGAGGAGCTCACACAGGCGCGAAATTCTCAGTTTTGTAAGATAACATGAGCATTGTTGAAGCAGGGAGTTTTCATAGACGCTAGGTGTCGGAAAACCGAGTTATAGGCAGATGTTGTTTTGCCTGTGATGTTCTCTGCCTAATTACGCCTGACTGTTTTCATTAAATGTTGTTATTTTAAGCTTATTTTAGATTTTCACCCTATAATTTGGAATTTTAATTGTCATGAGGACACTTTACATATTTCGTTTGCGACACAAATGCCACTACATAGTATATCTTCGAAAACATTTTTTTCTTGGCACTTCCGCATTATCTGTGCGTGTTCCCTCGGAGAGCTTGCTAGGATATCATCGGCGCATCGCCGCTGCAACCACGTCCCAAAATAACGTCTGAGACGTTCAGGGAGTGATGTCACTTTTTCCGGAAGAGCGTAATTTTTTAAAGTAGGGCTGTGCGAATATCAAATTTTTCGAATACGAATCGAATACGAATACTTAGTTCCGAATATCGAATCGAATATCGAATAATCAAGGACAGACGCATTTAATCACAACAAAACATTTATTTGGGCACCCCAGAACATCACAGTTCAACAATCGATGATTAAATGAACACTAACGGTGCGTGTGGCTGCACAAAAAATATCAATGTCTCGAACATTATTCTTAGAAGAGTGGAAATATCAAAGAAGATGGCTAGTACACAGCATTGATTAAGGCTAGCATGCCATCAGCACAAAAGCGCGCTGCTGGGATGACGTAAAAGGTTGTCGTGAAGGAAAACCAGCTGCACCACATGGTCAGGCAGAAGTAGTTCCCTTCTAGCTGAAACGACTCCTCCAGCCACAGAAAATGCCCTCTCACTTTGCACTGACCTAGCACGTATTGCGAGGTACTTCGTGCACAGCTCTGACTATACCAGCTTCGCAGGTATAGCCACAAAGAAGCTCACGAGCGCAGTCAGCTACGGCATGGCCCTTGGAGGAAGAAAGATTTTTCCTTCTGTGTAGGCGCCGCCATGTTGTTATGTATGTCGATAGGGCTTTGCGGACCGAAATGAACGCCGGTGCTCACAATGAATATTCGGCTAGATACCAATATTCGCCTCGGGTCGAATATTCGAAACAACACGAATACTTGGATTTCGAATCGAATTTGAATACTAAAAATATAATATTCGAAATATATTCGAAAATTTCGAATATTCGCACGCTCCTATTTTAAAGTGTTTTGTTTTACCACCGACGAGGGAAAGATGACACCCACTTTGCCGTGCATGCCGTAGTTACGCTGTTACAACGACAGTAGATTCTGAAGCAGCTGATAAATTATTGTGTCACTGTTATTGAAGATCTAAGCCTAGCTTTGACAGAAAAAAAGACATATCCTATGTAGTTTTCTCGTCCTACATAACCATTGTTCACCATCTCACCACGGCGCTCGAAGTCAGAACACTATATTTGATCCCCTGCGCAGTTCGTTAGCTTCTGACAGTCATTGTTTAAACAAACCCACTAATGATGAATAATTCTACCTGAATGCTGCGGCTTTATTTTTTATGCTCGCATCGTTACACATTCGGCCTTTTCCACTGGTGTTTTATTTCATGCAATTCTTCCTCGGTAATATATAGCCAGCAGAGTTACACTCTGCAATACTACGTGATACAAATCAATTTGCATGCCAAGCCTAAGGTACTGAGAAGGCAGCCTGAAAAGCTTTTTGAAAAGTAAAGGCGGCCATTGTTTTTTACAGAGAAGGCTTTGGACCAAGTTCTACACCCGAGAAGCCAAATCGTACTCAGTTGAGGGCCTGCGTTCTAGGTTCTGGTCAATGAGTTGAGGAGGTTATAAACAAAACAAAAACGATGAATTCGTGCAATATATTTTTATTTCAGTGCATGACTCCGCCTATGCAATGCTGCGCTTTTCGCCAATCTATCCTTGGGAAAAGGTCAGTGATATGGCCATGGATTGCCCACAAACGTAGCTATTACGCAGCGCTGCTTTGCCGAAGAAGGTTTTCGCCCTCTAGCCGTCGCAGCGGCCAGAGTGGCCGTCACAGCGGGCTGACGCTCCACTGGACGCAGCACTGTCTTGGCGGGCCTCGGGGGCTCCATGATCCCCGCGGCCTTGATCGCCGCCGCATCTTCCGGACTCGCCGCGGCCTTGTCCGCCGCAGGCAGAGATGCCTTAGCAGCAAAAGAAAAATATGTGATGAATTATGTGTGCAGTGAATTAACCTATGCCTCAATGGCTTTTCTGCGCCACGCATCAATCGCCCTCTAAAGTAAAGATCAAATTTGATAGGGTCTTAGGATCCTCAATTGGTAGAGCTCTAAAACATCCAGAACAGCATAGGCCACTTCTAGAAGCCTACTGTTATACGTAAATGTATTCCATACAAATGTTCACGCGTTTACTTCGCAATAAGAAACGGCAATGAGGTAAAATTTAGGGTTAGTGCGGATAGGCAGCGAAGCTTTAGCAACAGCTTCGTTGCACTTATTCGAGGGGTCAGGTGCGCACTAACGGTCAGTGACTCTGCAACGAACCACCGTCTGAAGAGGGAGATTGCAAGATCCTTTAAAAATATAGCATGCATCAACTAATCCTAATCTTTCCAAATTCTTGAAATTGATCTTCACTTTCACTTCTTGTTGACTAGGTGCCTACGTAGGCAAAAAAAGAGACTCCAAAACACTCGTAAGAGATGGCATCCCGGGCGCTCTTACAAGACATTTCATGGAAAAGCCTTCTTTTCAGGTTGTTAACGGGAGAATGAGACTCGCTTCCGAACTTTGCTGCACATCATAGGACAAGCCAGAACTACATGAATCGAATGAACAGAAAACGGTGAGTTGAAGACTCTTTGTCCTAGTTTTGATGCTATATTTTGAGTGTGTAAGGTTAGGGAATGACTGTACAAACAACGACGAAGATTGATTGCGCTCACCAGCCACGAGGAAGGCAAAGGTCGCCAGGGTTACCAGAAACGCCTTGGAGTTCATGGTTGATCGAGCAAAAGGAGCTGCGTGAAAAAGAAAATAATATATTAGCACTACGGTTGCCAGATAGTTTCTTCACAAATATGTCGACGTCGGACACTTTTCCACTTCATACCTCTCCTAGCGCTATATATTAACAAAAAATACAAGACAGGTGCATCAGTTTTCCCCTATTTGTCCTTTCCATATCAAAACCTTGGCTGTTTAAAACAATAATTTTCAGTTTTAAAAAAGCAAGTGAATATTCTGCTCTTTGAGCCACAAGATATTACAATGCCTGCAAATCATCCGCTTACCTTTGTCTTCGTAGCAGAAGAAGACCAAGATGTTACAGGAACACTGTTGCTCGTCTCAGTATGAAGACCGTTTTTATACAGTTTTCCCGGCTAGAAAAAAAGTTCCTACACGCCCCAAGTAATGCTCTGGCCAACCACGAGCATGAGAGAGGAGTATGGCAAGTGACTGTTGCATTTTCTGAAGCGTGATTGGTTAGTGTCGCTCGAAAAACCCTCGACTGCATTCAACAGACGCAGTGACGCACTAAAGACGCCAGCTGCTACAAAAAACAGCAATGAAAAGCAGTACAGATGTTTTTTCTGTTGCGCCAGCCGAAGCCGTACGCAAAAATAAATCACATGACTGCAGGGGGCTGCGCTCGCGCTGAAATCAATTTAGTGCTTCGTATGATGCGAGACTATGGGTATCGAAGTACGGGTAACAGGGGGCTCCCGAACTACCCGTGGTAACATAAAGTTTTCGAAAATTGTATCAAGCGACGTTCCTTCTAAAAAAAGCGACCAACTGCGGCAGCAAAGATTTTTATGCCGAACACGCATTCTAACCCCAAATAAAAAAAAATCCATCAAAAGGAGATTAAAAAGGCCGAGAGAAAACTTGACCTGGTCTTGACTCCGTGTTCTCGAATGAGGCTCAGTGGTACTCGGATATGCACAAAGGAAGTTTCGGATTAAAAGGGGTCTTTAATATTAATGCATATATTCAACATTTCGGCTTTTCGTGGCTGCTTCCTGGGACATAAACTTTAATCAGATTAAATCTTTGAATTCTGGTGGCAACTAAACTAGCTATATCAGTTAACATTTTATGTTCTCTTTCCAAGGGTAACTGCTTGGTTTCAAGGAATCATCTTTTACGGCCGATGTTATGTTATGTTACGTTGGATTTGACGTTCCAAAGCTCCAGATCGGTTCCGAGAGACGCCGTATTGGAGGGCTCTGGAATAATTCCGTCAACTCGTGGTTTCCTAAGATGCAGTGACAACGTACAGCGTACGGGTGTTTTTGTATAGCATCCCTGTCGAAATGCAGCCAACTTGGTCGGAATTCGGCCGTATGTCGTTGTGCTGAGGCGCCGTACACTATAGCCATTGTAGAATAACCGCGGTCGGTTCTACTAGAGCATTCTGACATACTAACTCGCTTTATAATGGCTACACTAAGAAGGGAGGTCGACGAATTCAGCGGTAAATATCGCAAATGTCTTTTGAAACGAAGCCGCATTTTGAACGTTCGTTGGTAACAACAGTATTGAAGCTACCAGTGGATCAGGTGAGTGGGGGTTGACAATGGGGGGGATGAGCAGGATGGCGGTGGGCCCTCGAGCTGCTGTAGATGACTGGGCACTGTTCGGCGGGAGCGACCTTCAAGGCCCAGCCCACGATACGAAGCTGCAGCTGAGGTTGTGAACTGCGCAGAGCAGTCTCCCATTGCTCCTGTTATTCTGTCACTTGAAAGGGGGGTTTCTGTGTGTTTCAACTGTTCCTTCCAGAGGTTACCATTCAATGTGCACTTCTGAGCTTCGGAAAGTGCAAATTTGAGAAACATTGTGCTTTAGCAAAGCACCTCTTATGTTGGGCTTTGAGAAACCTTGATGAACGACCCTCTGTGTTCCATAGGCTAGGCTCGTACGATCGAAAGTGTTGTTGGTTTAGACGCGATGAGCCCAACGGTATGTTCAACCACAGCAAACGAGTGCGGCCTTGAAGTTTAGGCTATCAGTTCCTGATGGGCGTAATCACCTAGCTTGAGGGAAGCACAATGCAGGGCTAAATTTTTTATTCGAGCGCAGATACTAATGCGTTAAGTCAAGTTGAGTGGCGTTGCTGGTGTAGAAAATTACGTGGCCTCTCGCCGAACACATGTGCGCGGACCGATTTCGTGACTAAACCAAAATGTTTCGGTTGATTCTCAGATATAAGGTGTCATCCCGCAAATGACCTCTTCGCAGCCTTCGGCTGGTTCTCAGAAATCGTGGTGTCAACACTAAAGGTATGCATGTATTGAACTGACGACATGGTTACCATGTTTAATGCCAGACGAACGGCGAAGACATGGTCTTATTCAGTCGGCATCGTCGGTTCTGGTGTAGCCGCGTAACCGGTTGTCCATCTAGCAAGCCGAGGCGCCACCTGGGAATTGGTTGCCACGGCAAGATCTCGTAGGCTGGCTAATAGCGTAACATGCCACCTGCTCCTGCGCGTTTGCGTTGTCGATATATTTGTTGTAACAAGCAACCTGATAGGTGGAAGGTAGTAGTAGTGCCTACTACCTTCCAGTAGCAGTAGCGCAGTAGAGCAGTAGTAGCACCTGCCTCGGTGAAAGCAAAGGAAAGCTGGAAGGTGGCTGCGCGGGAAAATTCCGCGGTGTGGCTAGCAGCCTAACTGGCCACCTTTCGGCACTGTCAGGTGACGTGCGAAGAGTTGCGCTCTAACTTTGGGTTACCGACTACCGTAATCATCTGTCAATTATTTTCTAATGTGCTTGCCACCACTGCGCTCTGGCTTTCTACGTATTACGTAGCGCAAGCAGGGGTCCGCTCTCCATCATGGCGCCTGGGCGTAATTGGCAATGCATCTTTACACTTTGCGTCGGCAAGTGAAACCGAATGACATCTAGAAATGACATCTGAGAATGAGAATGACATCAAGAAATGTGAAATGTGCGCAGTTTTTGGAAGGATGTGTATTGTTTTTCAAACGTTCGCGTTTTGAGCGAACGGAAGTAGTGTGCAGTACTGTATTCAAATAACTTCAAACATGCATGCCTGGCCGCGTTGAAGTGACCAGAGGTCAAAAATTATACGCACGAAATCCCACATCAGGCTGCACTAAAGGGGCGCTCTCAGTTCAGCGTTATAACGCCTGACGCATGGTTTGTTAGCACGAGTGCATTCGCCATCCATAGTACGTAAGTACCTAGCACCGCTGGCTTGGGCGGTTTCAGCTATAGCGACCACGCGCCGCCAGATCTTCCAAAACGCGCTCAGTATGAAGTCGATTTTTGCGTTACCGCAAGCGACTGCGAGTAAGAAGTACTATAACAACTATCGGAGAAAAACCTCGCCTCGATTGCTCCACGGGCAGCCGTCTCTTCTGAAGAGATCTTTGATTTTCTCACTTTGCCGCCAAAAAATTATTCTCTACGCTCCAATAAACACCATTTGCGAAGAATATAATATTGTAGGACCGTTCGGATGTTGAAAAACGTATTAAACAATATACAGAGGCCTTTAATTTTCATGTCTGTACAAACGCGACCAGTGGGGCCGTGAACCCAGCATACGAAATCGTGCTCATGAAAAATATCATGTATGTGGCTTTGGGGACGTTTTAAATTTAGACCACGCAATGTCTAGTTGAAAATATGGAGGCAACACCTGCTTTACTGCGCGTGTGTCGAACTCTTCGTTTTGCTTTCGGAACTTCGGGGATATTCACAAAAAATATCGCGTTTCAAGAAGCGGAGCGGATGAGCCGGCCTTATCTTGTTTTATTTTTGCGTTTACGGAGCGAACAACGGGAGGCACTTGCCCACAGTAACCAGTGTACTTTTGTAGCTGCTGCGGGGACAGGTCCGGGCCTGATGTCGAGATTGACGTGCCTTGCCTGGGCTCAGTAGAATCACAATGTAGCGAGGCACAGGCTTAGGCCTCCAAATTCGGCGCATGCCGAGCTTTTATCGTGCCGCCACCACTCTGATTAGCAGGTTTTCAGAAATAAGATGTATTATCAATAAATTGGTAATTCAACAAATTGTACGGAGAGATCTGAGCGGAAAAATTTTAAACCCTCATTTGTATGAGCTGTGTGGGTTTTTTCCTGATGGTAATGTAAAAAGGGAGAAAACAAGAAATGAAGCCAGTTCAAAGATCGTTTTTTTGTCTTTCATCAAGGTTATGGCACACGCCTGTGTTCCCATTGTCCGGATGATGAATTCGCCGCTTCTCCGGCATATGAGAACGGCGCAACATGCGCAACACTTCTCAATAATTAATAATATGAGATAATAAATTAGTGTTCTGTAAAGCTTTAAAAGTTGGAAATAAGTCAAGCGGCGAACAAGAAGTATTGCTGTTGCCTTCTACGATGCTCAGACACAATGAGTATAGTGGTATGACGTCACTATCACAGGACGGCATCAATTATCTCCTAGCCCCATAAATGCAGCACGTACGTCGCAACGAACTGTAAGCCTTCAGAAATAATTCATGTCAGTAGCATCTGGTGGTGGAGGTCGAAAGCAAACACAAAAAGTGTACGTCAACGTGAGCAATGTACTGCGCGTGAAAAATCTCCCGTGGCATCAGTTGTCTGGAGAAAACAATGGTCTTTTTTTTTCAGGAACGCACTTAAGTTGCCAGACATCTCGATAGGTGTTTGTCCAAGAATGTTGAACTTTAGTTTTTACATGATTACTTTCGTTTGGACTTTACCCTATCCGCGTACCACAGAATATACTAGATAGTGTTTTCACTAGCTTATTATTAACATACCCGTCTCTTTGTCAACGGTTTACTTCGAAAAGTTAATAAAATACCTTCACTAACAACGTGTTACCGTAAGGAGTTGTTAAGTGTGTCAACGTTTTTTAAGCATAGTTTGGTTCCAGTTTTGTATTTTTGGTTAAAAAATATTTTTCTTCATAAAACGGTGCCTTTGCTGCGTTTTGCTACTGAGGTAGAACAAAAAGCGTTGCCTTTTTCCCTGGTCATTGATATCCAATTAGCCTTGGAAGGAAACTTTTTTGAGAGAAGTACGTCTCGACAGAAGTGGTGGATCGAACGCTAAACCGTCATAAAGCCCAAACTTCATGCAGATCAAGTAATTTTGGAGCTGGTATTTTTTCAGTAGTTTATCTGTAAACGACTACTACTACTTTTTTGTTGAGATGAACTGACAGTAAGCCGGAACATTGAGCGAGTTTCATGAGCGTCAGTTACAGCAGTACGTAGAAATAAGTTCAGACGAGCATACCTGGCCACTTTGAATGAGACAAGATAAATTAAATAGAAAATGCGTGAAATCCAGTGTGGGGGTGCACTTCAGCGACATTCATGGTGGAGCGTTATTACGACCGACGTACGGTCATTTCCAGTAGCCCGTTGGCTTCTAAAGTACACAGTACTGCTGGCCTGGGCTGTTTCAGCAATCAGCGAGCTCAGGCCGTCGGGTCTACCGGAAAGTGCTCGGCGTCCGCTAAGTTTTGGGCTGCCGCTCTCGACTAGAATTTTGAAGTGCTATACCAACCACCGGAGAAAAACCTACATTGGACTATCCGACGGGCAGTCGCCGGTTTGTCTTTGGTTGTCTACACAGGCCTCCCAAAAATTCATCTATGAGCTACGAGAAATGCCATTTGAGGATAGCATATTGGTTTAGGACATCTCAGGTGCTCAGACGCATAGTACGGAATCAACAGGCGCTTTCGCTTTTCACGTCTGTATAAACGTGACCAGTGGACATAATTTTAAAACTCGAAATCGCGCTCTTAAACAAACAAACAAAAAGGTATTTGCTGCGGCTTGGAGGACATTACATAGACGTAGACATGGTGGACCGCAAATTAAGATCGTCGGCCGTAAAATATGTCTTTTTAAAACCGGTACGTAATGTCATGTTGAGCACGCTTGTGTACAACCTGTTTATTTGGCTCTGGGAGCTTGGAGGCTGTTCAAACAAAATATCATGGCTCAAAAAGCCTAGTGGGCGGACCCGCCTCATTTTGTTTCCCTTTTGGGTTCACCAAACAAATAACAGGAGACTATGCTTGGCTACAGTGAGTAGACAATCTCTTGAGTTGCAGCGGGAATGGGCCCTGGTCTCAGTTCGAAATTGATTTGCCGTGCCCTTTCTGGATAGCGTGATAATGTAGCCGACTCGCGCGGGGCACGAGATTGAAGCCGCAGGCTTGGGGTTTGAGTCCCTGGCTCGGGCTTCAAAATTTGGCCGGTGCAGCACTCTAATAGTGACGGTGATCATTCTTATTACCAGGCTTTCAGAACTAAGGTGTATTTCAGTAAATGTAGTAATAATTCGGCCCAAAATGTAGAACCGCCATTTGAGTGTGCTGGGTAGTTGGCTCATCGGTGGTGACATCGTCAGAACAAAAATAATACATGAAGCCAGTTCAATTTTGTTTTCGCTTTTTCAGGCGCCTGCGGTCTCTTTTTCGCAATGATGCATTGCCGGGTCCTCCGGATTATGACAGTGTTGCAATGATCACCACACTTGTCACGAGCTGGAAATATTAGGCAACAAATGTGCTCTATTTTGAGTTTAAAAACGATGAAATATGTCAACCTATAAATAATTGGCATAGCTGTTGCCTTGAAGAAACCTGAGACAAATTTATATATCGGCATGGAGTCGCTAGTGCATTGTGTCATAAATTAACGCCTAGCCGCGTATATATACGTACGTCGCAATGAGACTGCGCACCTCCAGCAATAATTTATATCTGACATCCGCTGATGGAAGTCGAAAGCACCCTCGAAAGTTGTATGTCAAGCACTAGAGTGTGCTATACAGAATGATCTCCCGTACCGCCGGTTGTTAGCTGAAAGTTTTGTTTTTTGTGTTTTCATTTCTTCAGGAGTTACTAGCGAAAGTTGTGAGAATCCTCAATGAGTGCTTGTGCATGAATGTAGCGCTTCTTTATATTTCTAACCTAGTTGGAAGCTTTGATTTCTCACCGCATTTCGTGCTTTGTATCCTTCGCTGGCAGGGAATGTATTTGCTGCTGTTTTGATTAACTTATTACTAATTCGAAATATTGATAGAAAACGCGCCTACAACAAAGCACCACGAGGTGTTGTAAGCTTTTAAGGCTTCCGTCTTAATTGTATGCGGAGTATGTCTAAATTGTATCAGCGCAGAGATGGTCCTACTTTTGATTTTTGGTTGGAAATGATTATTTTCCGCCGCTTTGCCGAAGATATTGACATCAAACAGAGTTTTGAAGGAAGTTTTCATGCGAGAAGTACGTCTCTCTTTCTGGAAAGGCGTCTTCATATAAAGTTGTAATTAATTTAGTCTGCCAGAATAACAAAAGAGCATAATTTATCGGGCGTTTGTTTGATCACCTCCTATCGAGCATCAGCGATCACAACCTTTTAGCTCTCTATTAGTGCGCAGAGAAATGAGGCTCGTGATGGTGATGATGATGATGAAAGCTTATAGAATGAGTTTAAAATGAAGCAAGGCAGCACTTGGGCTCATGCATTTCAGTGCACGCTAAAGAACCCCAGGGGGTCGAAATTTCGGCTTTCATTTACTACGGCCTCCCTGATAGCCTGAGTCGCTTTGGGTCGTTAAACTCCCGTAAACCACACGGCCTTTTGTAGACAGCGTATGCGGGATGAGCGGCCCGAGGCATATCGGCAGTCGCCTTTTAATGTCTTCTTCTTCATTTTTCACTTTCCTATGCTTTTTCTCAAAGCGTTATTTGTTCTCCTCTCTTCATAGGTTTTCTCTTATTTTTTAAGGCAACTACGACTTAACTTTATGCGGATAAATACCCTTTGTTACGCCATATCAGGTTATGGTGTCCCTTACTGATATTTTGCTGATCTATATCAAGGGTCCTGAACATGCAGCGCTGGCAGACGAGGGACAAAGGAGAGACGACACACACGGGGCGCTGAACTAACAACATTTACTTCGAAAGAGGGCGATCCGCTCGTTTTATATCGTACCCAAAAACCCGTGATTTTAAGGCACATGCGCAAGTCAAGGCAACTAAAAATATAACCAAAGAAAACAGGCTAAGCGCACAGGCGCGTATTGACGCACACAATACAGAAGCAAAAAAAACAAAAAAAAAAACAAGAAGGCCTCAGTCATTTTGGTCGGCCAGGTGCCAGGTACACCCCTGCGGACACAAACAGCAAAGATCAGCAGTGAAGGGGGCAAGGGGAAAGACATAATAACAACACTTGGTGAAAAAGGGAGATTACACGCGCCAGGGAGTCCTGTGCAGCTTGGTGATGACAGAGATAAAAAGATAACAACGATAAAATGCAAAAGGCTACGATGCGAAAGAGATTAAAATCTCTGAAGACGGTGTGGAGACGCACTTAAAAGGAATGAACTGAAAGGGTGGTTGAAATGGGGGAAGAATTGATAGTCTGAAAGCATCCGATCAAAGCCAACCGCAAAAACACGGCCTAAAAAGATGCGATACAAGCCAACAAGGAACACGGCTAAAAAGTAGGGATGAGGGTAAACCATAAAATCGACCTAAAAGAACAAAGATGGCTAAAGCTAAGAGACAAATGAAAGCTAGAATAAAAGAAAAGAAGTAGTATCCCCAAAATATTAAAAGAGAAGTTACGAAGGGGTCACGGTGCCTAACGGGGCATTCGAAATCTTTTTCACCGGAACCGTTCACTCTCCTGCAGAGCCTGGAGAGGCGGTGAGGGGCTGAAAAAACAACGTTCACTCCTACTTTTCGTCCTATCTTTTTGAGGTTGTGGGGAACTTCGTGTACGTAAGGAATAACAGCGAGTTTCTTGTTGCGTTTCCTGGCATGCGACAGGGGGGGGGGGGGGGGGGGGGGGGGGGGGGGCGTTTGTACACTGCATTTTCTTTAACATTGTTGCAGCTACGGAGACTAAAGACAACGGTGGGTATCCGGATTGACTCAGTCTTTGCACCTGGTTTCGGAAACTGGTTTCCTGGCAGTGCTCACAGGAATTGGTGAGCGCATTGCTAAAAGCCGACTGGACTATGTTTCGCTTAACAAGCTTCGAATGTGCGGAGTCGTATGGTAGAACTTGGTTGTTGCCCCTAGGCTGGAACAACCAGCAGACAAGCTGCGGCGAAAAAAGCAGCTGTAGCTCGAGAAAACGGAGAGCCATTTTCTGGTACCTCGTGTGTCAAGACCAGGGGAGACACGGTTTCTCTAAAAAGGTCGTACACTTTGCGAACTTCAGGCAGAAAGGCCTCATTTTGACAGTCTAAGAATATCAGGTAATCGTCCACATATCGAAATATTTTAAGAACTGGCAGATCTGTAAGTTTCTCATTTAATGCTCTGCCATGCATAGCTAGATGCAGGTCACTCAGGATCGGGGCGATACAAGACCCTATGCGAATGCCTTGTTTTTGGATGAACAGAGACCCATTCCAATCGGTGTAGGTGGATTTCAGGTAGGTAGAAAGCAGTTCTAAAAAGCCACCGACAGAAAAGCTGCATTTATTTTGAAAGTCAATATCACCATGATGTTCAATAGAGTCATTTACACACTGGATGAGGTCATTATGAGGAATCGAGTAGTACAGGTGTTTCATATCTATAGAGAACCCAAGAAAGGCCTTGTCTCGGTTTTGCTGCAGAAACTGAATGGTGTCGTTCGATTTTTTTACAAGAAAAGGATCATTAACCGAGTGAAAGTCAAGTTTTGTTTGCAGAAACCTTGCAACACATTTTTGCCAAGTGTTTGCTTCTGAAACAATTACGCGAAGTGGGCATTCAGGTTTATGCGTCTTCTCACTGAAAAACATAGTCACGGACAACTTGCTGCTATCATTTATTAGGTGGGAGAGTTTATCAAGGTTTAATCAATGGAATAAATTTTTTGCTGCGCATTTAACCTTCGGTAATGATACACCTTGACATTTTACAAAAGAAGATTCTGTCGCACTAAAAGCCTTCGCTAAGTACAAATCTTTTGGCAAAATAACGAAGCCACGCTCCTTGTCGGCGGTTGGAAGGGATAGATTATTGTTTCTGAGGTAGGCCACAGCCTTGTCAAGGGGAGGCCTTTTCCCGGAGGGGTTACTGCGAAAGAGGAGATTAACGTCTTCGGACACACAGCGACTTTGTTCAGCCATAGGGGCACACTTGGCAACTTGCCTGACCATAGTCAGTGACTCTGGGGCAGACTGTCTTGGTTCAATGGGGAACTTGGGGCCGCGCTGAAGCAGGCGCTGGATGTCCTCGGGGCATTCGCTGGCGTCTCCCAACAGATGAGCTCTGTTGCTGGTGGCCGCCTGTCTTTTAGGCATTAGCGTCCGAAGGCTACGGAGCACCTGCTGCCAGATGAATTCGGTTGTGTTGTCGATGATGCGAGAGAATTCCCGCCATCTTTTCCACGACGTCGCCGCAGGGGTGGAATCAAGCAGAAGAAGTCGAAGATTTTGGCGGTGCAGGCGGGTTTGGTACTGCCATTCCGACCTTAGTATCTTGCACAGACGCAGCCCGTGGATGGCTGAAAGTTGGATACCACCAAGCAGGCCCAGGACATCGGGGGGCAAGAATCGATTCCCGATGCAGAATCCTAGAATCCTAGACTTGCACGCTGCCGTTGAGATGAGGGTCGCCGAACGGCACGGATCAACACAGAACGAAGAAAAAGGGCCCGTTGCACTGGAAATGAACTTGAGCAGGGTGTGTTGCTGGGCAAGTTGGTTTGACATCCTGAACATGCAGCGCTAGCAGACGAGGGACAAAGGAGAGACGACACACACAGGGCGCGGAACTAACAACTTTTATATCGAAGGAGGGCAATCCGCTCGTTTTATATCGTACCCAAAAACCCGTGATTGTAAGGCACATGCGCAAGTCAAGGCAACTTGGACGAAAAGTAGGAGTGGACGTTGTTTTTTCAGCCCCTAACCGCCTCTCTAGACTCTGCAGGAGAGTGAACGGTTCCGGTGAAGAAGATTTCGAATGCCCCGTTAGGCACCGTGACCCCTTCGTAAGCTGCAGCACTGGTGTCGTGTACTCGTTCCCTTTGTCTTGCGGCAGGGAATACATCGGCCAGACTGGTCGATGTATTAATAAGAGACTGCTCGAACACAAAGCTAAATCCAGTAACTTAGCCGTCCATGTTCGTGACTGCAGTCTTTGACGCCGGCGCCCTCCGAAGTTAAAAAAAAAAACAAAAAATCTCGCAAAGAGCAGCAACCAATTCACTCGGGAAATAATTGAGGCAGGTTTCATAAACAAGCAACGAGACGTTTGCGTCAGTACGCCCTCAGTAGCCCTGTTGGAAAAGGAGTTTGCGTTTCTTTCCCAGTCACTGTAACTTGGCGCCTTGGTTCCTTACGCGGCTCTTTGTCACCCCCCAGCTCTTTCGCCACTTCTCTTTTAATATTTTGGGGATACTACTTCTTTTCTTTTATTCTAGCTTTCATTCCTCTTGTAGCTTTAGCCATCTTTGTTCTTTTAGGTCGATTTTATGGTTTACCCTCATCCCTACGTTTTAGCCGTGTTCCTTGTTGGCTTGCATCGCATCTTTTTAGGCCGTGTTTGTTCGGTTGGCTTTGATCGGATGCTTTCAGACTATCAATTCTTCCCCCATTTCAATCACCCTTTCAGTTCATTCCTTTTAAGTGCGTCTTCACACCGACTTCAGAGATTTTAATGTCTTTCGCATCGTTGCCTTTTGCATGTTATCGTTATCTTTTTATCTCTGTCATCACCAAGCTGCACAGTACTCCTTGGCGCGTGTAACCTCCCTTTTTCACCAAGTGTTGTTATTATGTCATTCCCCTTGCCCCCTTCACCGCTGATCTTTGCTGTTTGTGTCCGCAGGGGAGTACCTGGCACCTGGCCGACCAAAATGACTGAATCCTTCTAGTTTTTGTTTTTTTTTGCTTATGTATTGTGTGGGTCAATACGCTCCTGCGCGCTTACCCTGTTTTCTTTGGTTATATTGTTAGTTGCCTTGACTTGCGCATGTGCCTTACAATCACGGGTTTTTGGGTACGATATGGAGAACCTGCGCTGATGTTTGCCGTGTCGATTGCAGCGCCGTAACACACAGCCTAGCGAGAGGAGCAAGCAGTTTTTGGGGCACTCGTAGTGCTATTCCACGCCACCTTCCTGAGCTTATTGGCATGAGCTACTGCGCTCTGTCGAAGCTACACGTGGGGCGTGTCAGTTATCGGGGTTATGTCCACAGAAGCGAGGCAAATGTTGCTATCAACCAAACGCGGGCTTCTAATCATTCAGAATGTGCTCTCGCGTTTGTAGCGGCCCAAGCGACTGACGGCAGCAGTTTTTAGTCGCTTAGCGGAATAACTGCAGCGCCACCTGGGCAGCGCAGGCTCTTCATAAAACGAACGGATTGCCATCCTTCCAAATAAAAGTTGTTAGTTCAGCGCCCTGTGTGTGTCGTCTCTCCTTCGTGCCTCGTCTGCCAGCGCTGCATGTTCAGGATGTCAAACCAACTTGCCCAGCAACATACCCTGCTATATCAAGTGGCTCCTCAATTTTACTGGTTTGTTTTGTTGTCCTTAAAAAAGGGGAGGATTTTAACGTCAAGCTCACACCCATGCCTAGTTTTTAAGTAGAGTGAACACAGTACTCGTAATGTTTCTTCATGTGCATGCTGCGGTCGGAGCATGCGTGTGTGGTATATTTTAGACAGTTGTCAATTCTGTAAGCGATTTTATTTTAGGCTGGCTGCAGAAAGTTAACGCCCTAATACGATGGAGATGTCGATTAGTTTGATGTATACATTTCTAGAAGTTAAACCTTACTCTTTGCCTTTTAAATGAGTCAATTTTACGCTCGCATTATTGTGTGTGGTGGTGGTGCGGCTCATCGGCTTTGAGAGCACATGGCATGAAGATAAGCCGGTTCCTCGGGAATACTTATTTTTTTGCAGCGAGCGATATTTTAGCGCAGTTGTAGCCTTATTATAAAAATAATTAATTTTTCGGTGCGGCAGGATACAGAAGTTCTAGGAGTAAATAACTGTTCACCCAATGAATATCTTCCTTGTTTTCCCGTAACAGTCAGATCTTAGTTGACGTGTAGCTGTTGGAAGTCGCAATTGCGTGCGCCATTGTATTCATACATCATGCTGACCGTGACAGCTAATGTTCTGAACAGAAAGTACTGCCTGCTGAGGGCACATTGGTATCTAACGTTACAAGTAACTTAAAGAACGACAAAGTACACGGCGTACAGGCGACGTGGCGCGAATTCGAGCCATCAAGCATTAAAGGGTTAAAAGTGCGAACTGGCATCGATTCTGTCGAGACGTTAGCTTTTGCTCTCCAGTTCATGTACTGTTTTTTATTTTTCCTTTTACAAAATTTGTAGAGTGTTTAGTGCATTGCACTGTGTTGGGTGTTCCAAGATAACTTGTTTGCCACTGTTTCTTTAGAGCGCAGCTCTTCGGCGCCCGTTCCTGGCTTCAGCGTTGTAGTCGTCGGTGGCGGTGGGTAAGGTGGCTCTCATAGAAAGAAGGTGGCTGCCCTGTGGCCGCCACTGTGTAGCGCTGAGATTCCGCATTACATGCTATCGTAATCGTCTTCAATTTTTTTTTGTCCTCCAAAAATATCACACACATTCGTCTTTCTTGGTTACGGCTTATGTCTAGGCTGAATTCTTATTGCTTTTTGTCGAATGGTTAGGGCTAAAAGCCTTCCAGACAGGCCGGAAAGCGGAACAGCAACTTGGGGTTCTGACTATCGAGAGAACAACTATGCATGCTTAAAAATAAATTGTTGTGTCGTACGACCGCGCAACCAGCCCGTCAAAAAGAAAGTTACGCAATGCCCGTGAGGAAAGAGGTTCGCAGAATGCGACCAAGGGCAAAAATATTGCATAAACACGTGATCAAGGCGCGTCCTAGGCGAACTCTGCAAAGATAGCTCGAGGCACGTGCACGGATGGGCCTCAGGACCTGATACTCCACCACCGATGCCACTGAAACCAAGAAGGAGCCTTTGTCCGCTATCCTTTAAAATTGCGAAGGTGCTCTTACATCCGAGACACCATTAGACTGTAACATTACCCTCGCACGTGCCGTTTAGTGGACGTCCAACCCCTGCTCTGCTGCACTGCTCGTTTTGGACGAATAGCAAGTGTCAACGATTCCGCAAATTTTACATCCGATGCCATCATTTAGCCACTTTTGGTACAAGTATGTGTGCGGCGGAGGCCTCAGGCAATCGAGTAAACCAGGCCGAGACTCCTTTTGTGGAATTCCGGTGGAGCACACTTACCTTAGCCTGACTGGGTGCAGCCCAAATGTATGCCATTTTACTCCAGACACGGAGGAGCTATATATGCGAATTGAGAATGTGAGCACATCGTAATGAAACTAGCAGAACACTACAGAGAAGAGAGAAGACACGTGTATGTATAAAGTATCACTGGAAAATATCTCGTGGGTTTTTAAACGACCACGGGTTACAGTGCCTAGGGCTTACACAGCGTGTTGGGAACATAACTCTGTCTCTCAGGAAGGACACTTTGATCTCACCAATACTTTTGTTTCATCACGAATCCTCGAATGGGACCAGAGCCGGCTTTATTTCGTTTGCGTATTTACCCAGAACGCTCGTTATCTGACCCAGTCATCATTGTCTAATATAGCAGAAGTATTATGCCAATTTCGGTGCCTTTTCTGAAAAGTAGTTTGTGGATAAGCAGTATGAATGCAGTTCAGTTTATGCGCGCTCCCAGAACGGGAGTGCACTTCAGTTAATGCGAAAAATTTTGTCTTTTTTGATGGGCTAGCAGGAAACGCTGTGGACAAAGGGTATGAAATAATAATGAAGGTAAAAATTCAGAAGAGTGGTGTTGAACGCAGGTTTTTAATGATTATTTTTTGCCTTCCCTGATAACTAAAATGCGATAGAAAGTGCTCAAATAACCTAAAGAGATTTTTATTCGACGATGATTGCGAGACGTTGCAAAAAAGTGTCGGCATTTCCGTGCAAAATGAAATCGCTGGTGGGGAGGAGACGGCTGCAGCAGGAGGGCTCTACCGTCAATCCGCCACAGCTAGTAAATATTTTTTTCCGCAAGTATCCCACCAGAATTCACTTTATTTTAGTGACAGAGAAAAGGCAGATGTAGGAAGTCCATAAAGACGTCACCTAACATACACGACCTCAGGCATCATGCAATTGCTCTTTTCCGGTGTGCGAACACAGAAACCAATAAATAACAGGCTGTGACATCAGAAATGGTGTCGATGATCCAGATTCGACACTATGCAGGGCGCAACCGAAAGCTGGATCTAGAAGAAGGTCATTAAAGTGAGGCTCATAAACTTGCTTGTTTCGCAGTATGCATGGTGCAGTTTTAAGCTTCGACGACAAATATGATTTACACAGAAATTCGTCGCAAGCATCGAAAAGCTATTTCACATTGTCGCCTCACACAAAGCGCACTTTATTACTGTGCCAGGCGCTACTTTGATTTTTGTAGCAGATTGTTGTAGAATTATGGTATCTTTTTTTCACGTCGTACAACCTGGTCTTCCTTAGATTTAAAGTCACCCCAAGAGAGCTAGGAATTCTAAATAATCACACTTACAGACATGGGTCTATCTGGTGTATAAAAGTAGCAAGAAGCGATATGGGCTCAGAAGGCTGGATATCAGGCCAGACTGCACTGAAATTTGCGCAGGGAATATTCGAGGAAAGGTGAATTCGTTTTTAAAGTGGTTTCATGGTTTCTTGTAGTAAAAATAGAAAAAGAATAAGTATAGAAAGTAGAGGTTTCTGACACCTCTGAACATCAAAGATGATATTGATTTTTATTGCGCAAAGGCAGCTTTGGCAACAGAGCGCCACAACACGATGCATTTTTCTTTACACATGTTCGTGTCAGGCCCCAATTTTCCAAGCATTTGACCCTATTGAAGCCGCGCATCAGAGCAGCAGAAAGCTTGTATCCATTTTATCACCGATGGGTGACCGGTGGAACCGGGCGTCGAAACTTGCTCCTTTCGCATGCGAAAGAGACCTAGGAACATTGTCCTGTTGTACGCTGAAGTCTTAGACATGTGCATGTAGCAGAATGTTGGGTATCTAGCCAGCCTGTGACTAATGTACCTAGAGGCGCAGTCTTTCTAAGCTGCTCCTGTAGTGTGCAGTTTACGCTTTTCTGAATTGATCAGCTGCACGGACCTTACTTTCTCAGAATAATTGTGTACGATTGTGCGTGTCACTGCATGACAGGTTGTCTGCTGGGTTCTGTACCTTGCTTAGATGTATAGTTTTCAAACAGTGCCTTAGATTCTTCAATACAGCCAGGAGTTCGTAAACGTCAAGTTTTTTAATCGCTTTCACTATGAGAAATTGCATTGTAAGGTATGGCAAAATATTTTCGTGGGTAGCTAGATGAACGGTTAATGTTCAAAATCAAAATTTGAGGAACCTCTCTACAGTGACACATGTAGAATATTTGGAGAGTTGCAATCGACAAACAAAATCTATGTTTCAAATTTCATTCTTCTGTTTATATTAGTAGTGCTACAAGCGATTTCAACCTGTTTCAAGCACTAGCAACATGGTGACACTTAACACATCGTTTAAAATAGAAATAGGCTTATAGGGCTGCCTCACCGTACACTGATATTGCTGTTGCTGCCATGTGATTTTTTGCGCTTTCGTCGTAGGAATAACCAAATTACATGTTTCGTTTTGTATTATAAATTTTCGCTCTATTGCTGCTTGAAGCAAAAAGCTTCAATGAAAGCTCTATTGTTTTTGTCTGCAGCTGGTAGCCGGCATTTGGGTGGAGGCTAATCATAAAATTATTGCCTTTTTCGAACATTGCTGCATGGTACACGATACTCTTAAAACACTTTGGAATGAACACCTGACCAACATTTCACTTCGAGTTCTTAATTCGGGCATAAGCTAGCTCTCCTGGTTAGCTTAGCTGCTAGGTTCACTGCCTTGACATGTTGTGGTCCCGAATGCGACCTCTGGAGAGGGACAAATTTTTCTTCAAGTATGTGGTCTCTATGTAGCTGGATAGGCTTTCTCCACAACTGCATTTATGCACATAGATGGGTACTAAGAATTGTTTCTGGCTATAAATGAAGCAGCTTACGAACTGGCTCGAGGTTTTGTTTTCCGATCCAGTGAACATAGGGCCCCACAGAGAGAGATCGTCTTATTTGTTACAGAGAGATCACGCAACCTTACAGACTCAGTAGAGCTAAGTACCCCCCCCCCCACCCTTCCGGCAGATAAATCACTGAAAAAGAGTCAGGCCTCCTGTTGGTGCCGTCTGCAAACTCATACATTCCCGAACCAGGTTACATTTAGTCTTTATTATCCGGGAGAATATTCAAATGAGTGCAGTCTCTGTATCGACAAAGCAGATCTCAATATTCTTCGCAAACGTCGTCTTGCCCCCCACTCCTCCTCTCCCCATCTGGAAGGAAAAAAAAAAGTCGCTTGACTAATGGCAGGCTATCCTACTCGCAACCCATCCGGAGATTCAGACAAAGGTCGTCCAACTGGCCGAAGACGCCGCGAGGAGCCAAGACCTGGCCGTGGTTTAGGCGAGGGGCTTAAATTCCCTCAAACTGCGTGAAGGAAAAGTTTTGTAATCCAATTAAAGATATGAAATCTTCTTCCACCTGCGCGATTCCCCTCAACAAAAGCACTAACTATATATTCCAATGTCAACGAAGTATAAAGACGTCCCTGCTGAAAAATTTGTATGACGAATTCTAACAAGCTTTATATACAAGTAATATGCAAATGGCATACATCATAAAACATGGTCGTACATTCTGGGTGACAGTTTATGATGAATTACAGATTGTATGAGAAAATTTGTAGAAGGTAATTGCATCGTAGAGATTTTTTTTTCAGTCGGGATTTTTGTGGCTTCTACACGACGAATAAGATTTTATGTTTTGTTCTGCGCTGAGGATGTCGACGTGTCGAGCACTCACAGCGAGACTATCAGCGTAAACGTCGACCTCAAATTCATTTGAAGACATAATGACCACCTTCCCGGGGTACCCGTTCGAGACAACTCCAAAAGCAAAGATGGCGCTCACACTTTTGTAAATATCATCATCATTGTGGAAACAGGGCGCTTTCGTAGGCACTCGGTGTTTAAAAACGAAGTTATAGGCAAAATAGTTTTGCCTATCATATTCTCTTCCTAATTATGGTTTACTGCTTTCATTTAGTGTTGTTATTTTCAACTGATTTTCAATTTTCAGTGTGAAGTTGGAAATTTAATTGTCATTCGGACACTTTAAATAGCTCGTTCGCGACAAAAATGCCATTACTTAGCATATCTTGGAATATTTTTTTTCTTCGTACGTCTGCAACGAGTCTGCGTGTGTTCCCTCGGACCGCTTGCTAAGATATCATCGGCGCGTTGTCACGGCAACCGTGTCAAAAATATAATGACCGAGACTTACAAGGAGTGATGCCACTAAATAGGGAAAAGCGTTTTTCTTAATTGAACGGCTTCGATCTACCACCAAGAGAGGAAGGATGACACACACTTCGCCGTGCATGCCGTATTTACGCACTGTTACTGCGACAGTAGATTCTGAAGGACCAGGTAAATTATCGTGTTACTGTGTTCGAAGATCTGGGCTTAGCTTTGAATGTAGAAAAGACATGGCCGATATGGTTTTCACGTTCAATAATAACCATTGTTCACCACCTCACCACGGCGCTCGAAGTCAGAACAGTATATCTGATTCTCTGCGCAGTTAGCTCTATTCTGATTGCACTGGTTTAAGCAATCCCACTAATGAAGAATAAATCTACCTGAATGCTGTGGCTTTTTCTTTTACGCTCGCTTCGCTACACATTTGGCCTTTTCCACTGGTGTTCTATTTTATGCAGTTCTTCCTCGGTAATACATAGCCAGCAGTGCTATACTCTGCAATACTACGTGATGCAAAGCAACCTGCCCTTTAAGCGTCATGATTCTGAGAGGGCAGCCTGAAAACCTTTTTGAAAGGTAAAGGTGCCATTTGGTTAGTTCATATGGGAGGTTATGGCCATGTATTACACCAGGGTGGCCAAATCTTGCTCTGGCGAGGGCCTGCGTTCTCGATTCTGGTCACCGAGACCACGCTGCACCCCAGGTCTGGCTATGGAATTTCAACGACACGTGGAGCTTTTTATTTTAAAATCCGGTAGAGAATTGCGCGACGCCAAGGATTCGAACCCTGGTCCTCTTGCACGCGAGGCGGCTGCACTATCTCTACGACTCCGCTGTTGCAAAAAGAAGGAATGGGCTTGGGCAGGGCGTGTAAAATGCGAAGGCAAGACAACCGTTGGTCCTTAAGGGTAGCGGAGTGGATTCCAACAGAAAACAAGCGTAGCAGGGGGGCGGCAGAAAGTTTGGTCAGTGGATGAGGTTAAAGAGCTTGCGGGGATACAGTCTTCACATGACAAATGACAGCGTTAATTGAAAAGATATGGTTGAGGCCTTTGCCCTGCAATGGACGCAATCGTACTGGTGATGATGAAAAGTGTCAAGACGTTTTCTTTTTTTTCCAGGGCTACATTGTGGGGCTGGTTTTGCATCTCCAGCTCAAGGAACCGCTTGAAAGAGTGTGGCACTACTGTTCGTACCCTTCCAAGACTAGAGATTGCCGCACTCCCTGCAGAGGCGACACTGCGCAGCTAAGGAGCGAACCCATGGGACTTTTCACTTACGGCAGGGGGCGTATATTAACGCTGCCATAATAGAGCGCCATTACTGCGTGTGACGAGCGCTATGTACAGATTCTGGAGGTGGACCGGACGTCCCCCTTTCCGGAGAAGCAACCTGTTTGTATGTAATCTTCACACTCAGCACAGTGCACAGCAAGATGGTTTCTGCGAGACTTGTTCTCTATATCTTTTGCATGCTCACGCAGTCTATCGTTGATGCATCGTCCCGTCTCACCGATGTAGAAGCTGCCACAGGAGGTCGGGATCTTGTAAACGACACCGACACGACACTGAACAAACTTCCGCTTATGCTTCTTCTGGCAGCCTTTTTTCCTTCCATCCTCATTAACACGCTTGCACATTCCGCTAAGTTTATTTTGTCGTTTTGTCGTTCTCTTGTGTCTCGTCTTTGATTGCGCTGTTTTTCCAATTCGTAAAACATGCACCAACCAGCCCGTATTTGCCCTCTTCTGGAACATGATTATCATCGCCCGTTTGTTATACCCTTCTATGTAAGTGTCAGGGTCGCAAACTTTATTGTTAAAGAATGCCTTGACCGCCTCGTCTGTATGCGCAGCTTCAGATAAAGGAGCGATATTGCGAAATCTGCACTGTTTGAAAGTAGTGAGGTGTCTAAAACACATTGACAAATATTTGTAAGAAAAAACTAATTCAGAGTTCTGTACACATTTTAAATATTGCAATGTATGACAAGCTTACAATTTTCTTGCTTGTTTGTTATAGATCGACAGAAGTGGCAGTTGCTTTTGACGTACCATGGTGATTTTGTGAGAACTATACGAAAGATGAAGTTCGTGAAGTGTCACCTGCTGAAGGGTAACTAAAGCGGACCTAGGCACGCCAGTTTCCATCCCTAAAGAAGCGTTTATAAAGGTTCCTAGCTGCGCCTTCTTTCAAAAGGAAACGTCCGTGCGACGGTTGTAAACAGAACAAAAACGATGAATTCGTGCAATATCTTTTTATTTCAGTGCATGACTCCGCCTATGCAATGCTGTGCTTTTCTCCATTCTATCCTTGGGAAAAGGGCAATGATACGAGCAGGGATTGCCCACAAACTCAGCTGTTTCACAGCACTGCTTTGCCGAAGAAGGTTTTCGCCCTCTAGCCGTCGCAGCGGCCAGAGTGGCCGTCACAGCGGGCTGACGCTCCACTGGACGCAGCACTGTCTTGGCGGGCCTCGGGGGCTCCATGATCCGCGCGGCCTTGATCGCCGCCGCATCTTCCGGACTCGCGGCGGCCTTGTCCGCCGCAAGCAGAGATGCCTTTGCAGCAAAAGAAAAATATGTGATGAATTATGTGTGCAGTGAATTTCACCTATGCCTCAACGGCTTTTCTGCGCTACGCATCGATCGTCCTGTAAAGTGAAGATGAAATTTTCGATCCGGTTTTAAGCTCCTTAACTGGTAGACCTCTAGAAAAATCAGAATATCATAGACCACTTCTAAAAGCCTAAGATTATACGTAAATGGATTAAATGCAAATGTTTACGCTGTTATTTAGCCATAAACAGAGGCAATGAGGTTAAATTTAGGCTCAATGCGGATAACCAGAGATCCTTTAGCAGCAGCTTCGTGGCACTTATTCGAGGTGTCAGGTGCACTTTAGCGGTCAGTGATTATGCAAAGAACCACCGTCTGAAGAGGGAGATTGCAAAATCCTTTAAATTTATACCATGCATCAGCTAATCTTTGCAACTTCTTCAACTTGATCTTCACTTTGACTTCTTACTTCTAGGTGCCTACGTAGGCAAAAAAAAAAGACTCCAAAACACTCGTAAGAGATGGCATTCCGGGCCCTCTTACAAGACATTTCATGGAAAAGCCTTCTTTTCAAGTTGTTAACTGGAGAATGAGACTCGCTTCCGAACTTTGCTTCACATCATAGGACAAGCCAGAAGGATTAGCTAAACTACATGAATTGAATAGACGGAAAAGGGTGAGTTGAAGATTCCTTGTCGCAGTTTTCATGCTATATTTTGAATGTGTAAGATTACGGAATGACTGTACAAAAAAACGACGAAGTTCGATTGGACTCACCTGCCACCAGGAAGGCAAAGATCGCCAGGGTTACCAGGAACGCCTTGGAGTTCATAGTTGATTGAGCAAAGGAGCTGCGGGAAAAAGAAAATATATTAGCGCCACGGTTGCCAGATAGTGATTTCACAAATATGTAGATGTCGGACACCTTTCGAATTCATACCTCTCCTAGCGCTATACGTTAACAAAAAATACAAGACATGTGCATCAGTTGTGCCCGATTTGTCCTTTCCATATCAAAATTTTTTGAAATTAAAAATATTGATTTTGAGTTTTGAACATAGAAATGAATATTCTGCGCTTTGAGCCCGAAGAGATCACAGCGCCTGCCAATCGGCCGCTTACCTTTGCCTTCGTATCAGAAGAAGACGATGATGCTACAGGAACACCGTTGAACCTCTCAGTATGAGGAGGGTTTTTGACCGTTCTCTCGGCTAGAAGAAAAAAAAAGTTCCGGTACGCCCCAAGTAATGCTGTGACCAACCATGAGCATGGGAGAGGAGTATGGCAAGTGACTATCGCATTTTCTGCAGCGTGATTGGTGAGAGTCGCTTAGAGAACCCTCAACTGCATTCAACAGGCGCAGTGACGCACTAAAGGCGCCAGCTGCTACAGAAGCAGCAATGAAAAGCAGTACAGATGTTTTATCTGTTGCGCAAGCCGAAGTCGTATGCAAAAAAAAAAATCACATGGTTGCAGCGGGCAGCGCTGGCGCTGAAATCAATTTAGTGCTTCGTATTATGCGAGACCATGGGTATCGAAGTACCGGTAACAGAAGGCTGTCGAGCGACCTGTGGTAACATATGGCCTTCGAAAATTGTATCATTCGACGTTCCTTCTAAAAAAGCGATCACCTCCGGCAGCTAAGATTTTTATGCCAAACACACATTCTAACCACCAAACAAATAAATCCATCAAAAGGACATTAAAAACGCCGGGAGAAAACCTGATCTGGTCCTGAATCTGCGTTCTCTAATGAGGCTTAGTGACACTCGAATATGCCCAAAGGAAGTTTCGGATTAAAGGTGTCTTTATTAATACTGCATTTATTGAACATGTCGACTTTTCGTGGCTGCTTCCTAGGACACAATCTTTAATCAGCTTAAAATTTTCAATACTGTTGGCAGCTAAAGCAGCTATATCAGTCCACATTTTATGTCCTCTTTCCAAGGGTAACTCCTTGGTTTCAAGGAACCATCATCTACGGCCGATGTTATGTTATGCTACGTTGGCTTTCACGTTCCAAAGCTCCAAATGGATTCTGTGAGACACCGTATTGGAGGGCTCCTAAATAATTCCGTCAAGTGGAGGTTTCTTCAGCTGCTGTGACAACGTACAGCGTACGGGTGTTTTTGTATTACATCCCTGTCGAAATGAAGCCTGCATGGTCGGAATTCGTTCGCATGTCGTTGTGCTCAGGCGCCGAACACTATAGCCAGGGTAGAATAACCGCGGTCGGTTCTACTAGAGGAATCTGATACACTAACTCGCTTTATAATGGCTGCACTCAGAAGTGAGGTCGACGAAATAAGCGGTAAATATCCCAAATTTCTTGTGAAACGAAGCAGCATTTTGAAGGTTTGTTGGTAACGACAGT
Source organism: Amblyomma mixtum (assembly GCF_055824585.1). NCBI lineage: Eukaryota > Metazoa > Arthropoda > Arachnida > Ixodida > Ixodidae > Amblyomma > Amblyomma mixtum. The sequence goes on along the minus strand of NC_143013.1, from coordinate 216,898,694 downwards.
ATTGAAGCTACCAGTGGATCAGGTGAGGGTGGGTTGACAATGGGGGGGATGAGCAGGATGGCGCTGGGCCTTCGAGCTGCTCTAGATGACTGGGAACTGTTCGGCGAGAGCGACGTTAAAGGCCCAGCCCACGATGCGAAGCTGCAGCTGAGGTGAACTGCGCAGAGCAGTCTCCCATCTCTCCTGTTATTCTGTCACTTGATAGGGAGGTTTCTGTGTGTTTCGACTGTTCCTTCCAGAGGTTACCATTCAATGTGCACCTCCGAGCTTCGGAAAGTGCAAATTTGAGAAACATTGTGCTGCAGCAAAGCACCTCTTATGTTGGGCTTTGAGAAACCTTGATAAACGACCCTCTGTGTTCCATAGGTTAGGCTCGTACGTTCGCAAGTGTTGTTGGTTTAGACGCGATAAGCCCAACGGTATGTGCAACTTCAGAAAACGAGTGCGGCTTTGAAGTTTCGGCTATCAGTTCCTAATGGGCGTAATATCCTATCTTGAGGGAAGCACAATGCAGGGCTAAGTTTTTTATTTCAGCGCAGCTACTAATGCCTTAAGTCAAGTTGAGTGGCGTTGCTGGTGTAGAAAATTACGTGGCCTCTCGCCGAACACATGTGCACGGACCGATTTCGTGACTAAACCAAAATGTTTCGGTTGGTTCTCAGATATAAGGTGTCATCCCGCACATGACCTCTTCGCAGTCTTTGGCTGGTTGTCAGAAATCGCGGTGTCAACACTAAAGGTATGCATGTATTGAACTGACGACATCGTTGCCATGTTGAATGCCAGACGAACGGCGATGACTTGGTCTTATTCAGTCGGCATCGTCAGTTCCGGTGTAGTCGGCGTAACCGGTTGTCCATCTAGCAAGCCGAGGCGCCACCTGGGAATTGGTTGCCACGGGAAGATCTCGAAGGCTGGCTAACAGCGTAACATGCCACCTGCTCCTATGCGTTTCTGTTGTCGATATATTTGTTGTAACAAGCAACCTGACAGGTGGAAGGTAGTAGCAGTGCCTACTACCTTCTAGTAGCAGTAGCGCAGTAGAGCAGTAGTAGCACCTGCCTCAGTGAAAGCAAAGGAAAGCTGGAAGGTGGCTGCGCGGGAAAATTCCGCGGGGTGGCTAACAGTGTAACAGGCCACCTTTCGGCACTGTAAGGTGACGTGCGAAGAGTTGCGCTCAAACTTTGCGTTACCGACTACCGCAATCATCTGTCAATTATTTTGAAATGTGCTTGCCGGCACTGCGCTTTGGCTTTCTACGTATTACGCAGCGCAAGCAGGGGTCCGATCTCCATCATGGCGCCTGGGCGTAATTGGCAATGCATCTTTACACTTTGCATCGGCAAGTGAGAACCGAATGACATCTAGAAATTACATCTGAGAATGAGAATGAGAATGACATCTAGAAATGTGAAATGTGCGCAGTTTTTGGATGGTTGTGTATTGTTTATACAAACGTTCGTGTTTTCAGCAAACGGAAGTAGTGTACAGTACTATATTCAAATAACTTCAAACATGCATGCCTAGCCCCGTTGAAGTCAGCACAGGTCAAAAATTAAACGCACGAAATCCCACATCAAGCTGCACTAAAGGGGCGCTCTCAGTTCAGCGTTATAACGCCTGACGCATGGTTTATTAGCACGAGTGCATTCGCCATCCATAGTAAGTAAGTACCTAGCACTACTGGCTTGGGCTGTTTCAGCTATAGCGACCACGCGCCGCCAGATCTTCCAAAACGCGCTCAGTATATCGTCGGTTTTTGCATTACCGGTGGCGACTGCGAGTAAGAAGTGCTATAACAACCGCCGGAGAAAAACCTTGACACGATTGCTCCACGGGCAGCCGTCGCTTTCGAGATGATCTCTGATTTTCTGACTTTGCCTCCGAAAAGTTATTCTCTACGCTCCAATAAACATCATTTGCGAAGAATAGAATATTGTAGGACCCTTCGGATGTTGAAAAACGTATTAAGCAATATACAGAGGCCTTTACTTTTCATGTCTGTACAGACGCGACCAGTGGGGCCGTGAACGCAGCCTACGAAATCGTGCTCATGAAAAATATCATGTATGTGGCTTTGGAGACGTTTTAAATTTAGACGACGCAATGTCTAGTTGAAAATATGGAGGCAACACCTGCTTTACTGCGCGTGTGTCGAACTATTCGTTTTGCTTTCGGAACTTCGGGGCTATTCACAGAAAATATCGCTTTTCAAGAAGCGGAGCGAATGAGCCGGCCTTATCTTGTTTTATTTTTGCGTTTACGAACCGAACAACGGGAGGCACTTGCCCACAGTAACCAGTGTACTTTTGTAGCTGCTGCGGGGACAGGTCCGGGCCTGATGTAGAGATTGATGTGCCCTGCCTGGGCTCAGTGGAATCACAATGTAGAGAGGCACAGGCTTAGGCCTCCAAATTCGGCGCATGCAGAGTTTTTATAGTGACGCGATCGCTCTGATTAGCAGGTTTTCACAAATAAGATGTAATTCAATCAATTGGTAATTCAACCAATTGTACTGACAGATCTGAGCGGAAAAATTTAAAACCCTCCTTTGTATGAGCTGTGTGGGTTATTTACTGGCGGTAATGTAAAAAGCAAGAAAACAAGAAATGAAGCCAGTTCAAAGTTCTTTTTTTTGTCTTTCATCAAGGTTACGGCAGACACCTGTGTTCCCATTGTCGGGATGCTGAAATTGCCGCTCCTCCGGTATATGAGAACGGTGCAAAATGCGCGACACTTCTCAATAATTCATATTATGAGGTAAGAAACTAGCTCTGTATAAAGCTTTAAAGTTGGAAATAAGTCAAGCTGCGAACAAGCACTGTTGCTCTTGCCTTCTACCAAGCTCAGACACAATGAGTGTAGTGGTATGACGCCACTATCACAGAACGCCATCAATTACCTCCTAGCCCCGTATATGCAGTACGTACGTCGCAACGAACTGTAAGAATTCAGAAATAATTCATGTCAGTCGCATCTGGCGGTGGAGGTCGGAAGACCACACGAAAAGTGTACGTCAAGCTAAGCAATGTACTGCACATGAAAAATCTCCCGTGGCATCGGTCGTCTCCAGAAAACAATTGTCTTTTTTTTTCAGGAACGCGCTTAGGTTGCCAGACATCTCAATGGGCGTTTGTCCGAGAATATTGCACTTTTTTATTTTTTTACACGATTACTTTTTTTTGCACTTTACAGAAACCGCGTACCGCTGAATATACTAGGTAGTGTTTTCACTAGCTTATTATTAACATACCGGTCTCTTTGTCAACGCTTTACTTCGAAAAGTTAATAAAGTACCTTCACTAACAGCGTGTTACCATAAAGAGTTGTTAAATTATGTCAACGTTTTATAAACATAGTTTTCTATTTTCGGTTAAAAATACTTTTCTTCATAAAACGGTGCCGTTGCTGCGTTTTCTCACTGCGGAAGATCAGAAAGCGTTGCTTATTTCGCAAGTCATTGATATCAATTAGCCTTTGAAATAAATGTTTGTGAGAGAAGCACGTCTCTACAGAAGAGGTGGATCGAGCTCTAAATTGTCATAAAACAAGTCCTGTCTCGCAAACCGCATAATAGCAAAGATAGGTCGGCAATTTCCCCGGTTCAGTCACCTGCAGCAGCCCTTAGCGCTCTTGTACAGCTCAGACGAGTAACACCCAGCTCTTTTTTCATGGCATTTACGAGCGGCATTCAGTGCAGTCTAAGGGAAAGAGGCATCGTCGATTGTCTTAAAGTTGCCCAAGAGATGCGTATTTACTGGAACCATCCATTATTTGCAAAAAAAGAAGGTATTGTGCTAAGATTGTTGGAAATGTGCCGAGAGAGCACAGAACCTCTTCCCAAGAGACCATGCGCTGTCATGGAGCTCGTCGAAGGTTCAGAACAGCAATCCTTGTCGTCGAGTGAATAAGAAAAGCAACGGAAAAAATGCATGTATGAACGCCTTTTAGGTACAGTCTAGAGACTGGCTTCTAGAAATTCGGCCCTTCGTATGGTCCGGTGCGGATTTATAGCCGAAAAAAAAAACAGACCACTTGCGAATTCTCACGCACTACTGTATAGTAGAACATAGCCACCGCTTTCTCGAAAGAGCGCGAATGACCGAAAGAAAAGATCAATTACTCGCAATGTATCTATGGGAGACAACATCCAGCAAACTCACCTTCATTTATTGTTCCCGCCAAGGTAGTGTTAGAAGTTTCACCTGAATTCAGTCCATTGGCTCGCAGATTTCACATGTCTTAAATAGTTACTTAGGCTTAAATGGCACGCCTTATGAAGTAACTGGAACAGGTTGTAAAACAAACACATCGAGAAAAAAAAAACGACGATTAGGCTCTTCCATATTTTTAGTAACCATGTTCCACATTAGCTTCACTTAGCGAACAAACACGGACGCAGCACAAGTTCTGGTTCCACATAAAAAAATCTGTCGAGTTTTCATCATCATAAAGGGTGTTGAGCATAAGTTTTAAGGGGAAGATATGCGGAACAAGGAGAGTTCATATGGCACCGAGATTAACAGTGGTAAATGAAAGCCCACAGTATAACATTTATCAGCAATATTTTGTGCACTAGCTCTCCCTTATTCCAGTCCGCCCTGTATGAAATACTCCGTAGAAATACAGGCTCCTTAAGAGAATAAAGACTTTATGATGAGAGATTCAGACGACGCGCTTCCAGGCACAAAACTTTCCCTTTCCACCAAGACCTCAATCAGGGTTTTGCTATTGTTTGCGCAGCTTTCAGATTTCCGTTTCAATTCATAATTTGGACTACACAGCGTCTTTAGGGAACTGAATTTGCAGTCTATGTTGTCTTTGAGAATGACATGCATTAAAGCAAAGGCGTAACGATTTGTCAAAAAACCATTCATCATCAGCCTAATTATTCATACTCCTAGACAACGGCCTCTCCCATATCACTCCACTCGCTATGGTACTCTTTCACCTTTGGAACCTCTTTCTCCGTAGATTTCCAAACAAGGTCTGCGAAAGTGATACTGCGCATTCTGAAGCTACGCTTACGTTCACTTGGAATTCAGGCCGTCTTCGGATTACATGCTGTCCTCAGGCTTATTTCTTTCTTGATTTCGGCTTGGAAGGCAGATTGAGTACGATTAGTAAGAAACTGTTCTAACCATGTTAAGACATGTGGGTGTAAATTTAAGAGGGAAGGTTTTAGCAGCAAGCGTCGGTGGGACACTTTATCGAATGCTTTAGCGTAATCTAAAAATACAGCGTCAGTCTGCATGTTACAGTCAAGATTTGCATGAAGGTCATGCAGAAAAAGTGCCAACTGTGTTTCACATGAAAATCCTTTCCTAAATCCATGTTGTGAAGAGTGAAAGAAGTTCATGATTTGCGAGTATAAGACATGTTCCATGATCTTGCATGGCACGCTGCTTAGTGAGATGGGACGATAATTCAAAGAGGAATTTTTGTTACCTGATTTGTAGACGGGAACGACCTTTCCCACCTTCGAGCCATGAGGCAAAATACTTGTAGACAATGAGTGCGAAAATATGAGGCACAAAAATTTTGCAGAGGTATGTTTGGTGTACTTTAACACTTTCGAGTTGATTTCGTCGATGCCGGCTGATGATATGATGAGAGTTTATTATTTTTAATTTTGGAAGCGACACCATCAACAGAGAACGTTGGGGCCGGCATGTTATTCTTTATGTTCCTGGGAAGGGTAGACGCGGAAAGTAGGCCGGTATCCTTGGTAAATACAGATGAAAATGGGTGATTAAACATCTTGGGGGAAAAACACAGAGCACTCCTAAGACGCGGACAAAGAAAGACGACGATACAGCGCTCTATTGTCGTCTTTCTTATTCCGTGTCTTAGAAGTGCGCTGTGTTTTTCCCCCCAAGATGAACTACCAACTAGCCCGCTCTTCCACCCTTGATTAAACATGTCAGCAGTGTCAGCCTCTGCGATTATTTCATCACATTCGTTAGTGAGAATAACTTCACGGGCTGTTGGGGGTGTATTATTTTCCAAAATTTTTCTGGGCTGTGACGTAGGATGTCAGGCAAATCATTTAGGAAAAAAGATTACTTTGCGTCGCGGATACCTGCTAGATAACCTTTTTCAGCTGCGTAGTATTTATTCCATGCTGAAGTGCTCGGTCTAAGTTTGGCTGCGCGGAAAAGTGTTTTTTTCTTATTTTCTATTCGTTTTATGGACCTTGTGAAATGGTTTGTGGCGATTTTCATGCAAAGTGGTTTTCAAAATCAATTTGTTAGTTCGTGTACCTTAGTTTTAAATATAATCCGGTTGTCTTGAGGCGATCTGTTATGAAATGATGCTTCAAAGGATGGAAGGAAGGCAGTTGGTTCATTATTTATGGCCTTATAATTCCCTTTATCGTAAAGGGCGATGGTTTTTTTGTGAGTGATACGCGGTGTTGAAGCAAAGGAAAATGCGGCATGGATTACCTTGTGATCACTGATCTCCGTTAGGAAACAAATAGACGTGAGGCTTTTCCAATGGTTTGTTAGTATCAGGTCTAGAAAAGTGGCGGAGGTTTCTACTACTCGTGTTGGCTCCGTAATGAGTTGCGTAAGGTTAGAATTAAGACATACGTCAAGAAAATAGTTTTATCGAGTGTTATCTGCCGTTTTGGTACGCCAATTATAATTGGAAAGTTAAAGTCACCGAATAATAGAATTTGTGCGTTAGGGTGTGATGTAGCAACGCCACACAGTATTTTATTTAATTTTGTGAAGAAATCAGGATTACTGTTTGGAGGGCGGCAGCAGACGCCCAGCAATACTGTTTGGGGCGAGGATCGAATGAGAAGCCAAAGAATTTCTAGATATGAGGCAAGGTTGATTGGCGTACATGACTACTGCTGGCTTGCTACTATTAACCCCCCCCCCCCCCCCCCCCCCCCCCCACCTTGTGTTTCTTTACGATCTTTGCGATAAATGTCAAAACCGGGAAAGTCTGTCTGTATTTCATAGTCGCTAACATCGTTGGTTAACCAGGTTTCTGTTAGGATGAGCAGGTTACTATCAGATGATGACATGAGGTTGAATACGGTACCGCGTTTCGGAAGAAAGCTAAGAATGCTGGTAAAGCTTCGCGAGAGAAAACGCTACCTAAACATAACAGTGACGCTGATCATTCTGAGCAATAGGTTTGCAGATCTTAATTTTATAATTTGTATATCTCCACAAGTTGAACTGGATAGATCTAGCGCAAAAACTGAAATCGAATTTTTATTCTGCTGGTTTTCTGGCTCATCATTTTTGACATCAACCGGCACTAAGATATCCATGCCGAAAAAAAGGACGTGTTTCTTTGTCGCTGCAAGAGCATTCTGGACACCCCAGTTCTTATTATCAGGAAGATAGGTCTTAACCTCATTGGGACTATGAAAATGCTGCAGCAAAGGCGACATTTTGCAGCAAATTTGATTGATGGGAAATAATTTAGCTGTTTATTATCTTCTGAATTCAAAAATACCTTAAGGGTTGATTAAACGGCATTGCTATTACCTTCTACGAACCTAGGGAGGCGTGAAGTCACTCTAGCAGGAGGTCATAAATTACTTCGCAGCCGCTTATATGAGATAGGTCGCACCGAAACCGCAATCCTGCAACAATAATTTATGCCGCTAGCATCGGCTAATGCAGGTGGTGGGCACTCTCCAAATTTATACTAAATGTACAGTAATGCATACTCGGGGACCAAAGTCTCTCACCCCGACTATATTCTACAAGAGCCATTTCCAGCGGAGTAGGTGGTGTCATGAAAAAAAACCGCGATTGCTTTTGCGGGGTTCATGCCAACATTGCGAGATGCCTCATTAAGGGCTTCTTCAAGAATGATGCGTTCTTGAATTTCCTTTAACAAAGTTCTTTTGTTGCTTAGTTTTATAATTATAGGTCTGCAGAATTTACTACCTCTGTTGTTATTGCCTGATAAACTGATCAATAATTAGCTAGTGTTTTAACAACACTAAACTTAAAAATAAGCGAGACACCCAAGTCCCAAAGAGTGTTCTAAATTAAATTATTTAATTTAGATTAAATATTGCTATCTTAGAGACAAAGGTTCTTTGGAAATTAAATTAAAAACGTAACTGCGGCTTTCTAAGATATTGGCATGCTTAGCATGCAACCCCTTTTGGTATTACCTTCTTCGTGCTTGTGCGTCTCGCTTATTTTCAAATTTAAAAATTGTTAAAACGTTAGATAATTACTAACTAGTTAATTAGGCAATAACACAATGCTGAAATGTTTTATTAATTTTCAAGATGAAAAAGCATTGCCTATGTAGCGAAGATTGCTTAATTTGAGGTAAGTGCCCTGAAGCATTTTGTACCTATGAAGCACGTCTCTCTTTTCAAAAAGGTTTCTTCAGTCTCAGTTTTAAATATTATAGCGTCCTAGGCAAGCCGACTAATGTTAGAAAAGGTGAATGATTTAACTTGAATATTACTTAAAACATCACCTACATGGAAAGCCGCTTCACTGGGAAATGATGTCAGTGATTTTCTGGCTAATACTACAGAAGCGATAAGAATCATATACTGTCGCAGAAGAATAACACGTTCCTCTGATTTCATGGCAGTTAACAGCTGCCTTCTATGTAAACCAAAATAAAAGCGTATCGTGTTCTTCCTGGAAGTTCAACAAACCATCCAATTCTCTTTTTACGGAAATGAAGTGGTGCATGGGACGATTCATGAAAGCGCTGCGCAAAAAGCACACAACTTAATCCCACACACTCGTACAGTTCATCACAGGCTGTGAACACGTCGCGCTGACGTGGACAGAATAACAAACAGAGCGCAAAAGCTATGTGTCCTTTCTGTGTAGTTACATTTGTCACTTTTTATTTCCAGCCAATGCAATCGTTTCCACTCAGTTGGCTTTTGCGCTCGATTTCACGGAGCTATTAAGCATAACATCCCCATCGTTGCGCGGGTAGCTTCAAAAAATTTTCTCGTCGAAAATAAGAAACACAGCACCTGCGATTGCGGACGCAGCATTCTTTCAGCGGACATGACCATGGCTTAAAAACGGAAAGCACTACTGACGAGATGAAGACATCAATTACACATAGTGTAAATGTGAGGAAGAATGCCCTGGAAGAATTCCCTCAAAGCCTTCAGGTCTGGACGCACTGAGATGTATCAAATTTAAACGATCCTCAGCCTGGTCGTTTCTAGACGTCACACGGGACGAGCAGTCACCCAGTTTTTTTGAGAAGTAACTCGACCAATGGGTTCGATATATTCATTATTTAGAAAAAAAAAAAGGTCGAGTGGCTTGTTTTACAAAAAAACTTTACATTCGACTTAAGTTTCACTTACACATGCAAGAGAGACGCTGCATAATTCGTGTTCCAGATAAAAAAGAACATAAAAGCACTGTATTTAACCGGGAGGAAATCCAACAAAGAAAGTCTATGTGCAACCAAGATTTAGACTGTAAGAAAGCCCGAAGCTGCAAATGATGCGTTTGCTGGCGTGCATCTTTGCCATCACACGGTCACACTCAATGCGGTTATTTTCGGTAACGTTGTGGCATTAATGTCTTTCTTTTTGTTGGAATACTACGTGCGCGCTGGAAATTGACGTTTGTAGTCGGTCGCGTCGTCGGTGGTAAGCGCGAAGTTAAAAAACATAGAAGGAGATGTGTAGCGCATAACACATTTTATAATTGAACCTCTGCATAGGTCGGAATATCTGTACGCGGATATTTGTCAGGTGTTTTGACTGTTGGAAAGAGCCTGCCTGCGCCAGCGTGTGCCCTCGAGATGGGCAGGGTGCGTTCCCTCCATGATTGTTTTCGTGGCTCTTTCGCCCTGTCTTGGTGGTTGACATCCTGATCAAAGAAGATGACAGAAAAGCTACAGAAATTTCTACCTAAAGAGACGTTTTTCTGCTTACCACAAGGAGTCCTGTAATGAAGTTTGTCGTGCGAAAAGAATTCTGTGGTAGGATCTATAAAGTGACAAAGGCGCCTGGCGCAGGTTCTATCGGGTGACAAACTCCTTGAGGGCGTTATATCGCTAAAGAAAAGTTCATGTCACAGGTCCTGCCGCATGACGCGCATTACTCACAACTTTTGTCGTGAGACAGTGATTCTTGTCGTGGAAGATGTCGTGAAGAATACTGTAGGAACATCCCTTTTCGCGCAACAGAGTTGCCTTCTTTGGTGCTGTGTACGAACGCACGTCTCTCCTTCATTCTGACTTGCGCCACATATTCCTGTTGTAGCTTGTGCCTTGCGATAAGAATCCTGTGTGTGTTTTGTTGCGGAAGGAGGACTCGTTGAGAAGATTTCGCTCAATTAGACCTCGTCACGCCGAAAAGGCGTCCGTGAAGGGTATGTTGTTGAAAATTTGTGAATTTGTCGATTGTTTAAAATTAAAGATGCACTTAAATAATAAAACTTCCCCACTAACCGGCCCTATTCGCAGCACATTAACTTAATTGCGCCTAATGCTTAGCGAAAACAAACCAATTTCGGGCGCTTGGTAATTCTGCACACGACACTAAATTACTCTTTGTAAACGCTTCTCCGCGCTATGCTAATATCATCTGCAATTCCCTCAAGCAATGCGAAATATGGAGTTGAGGCCTTCCATAGAAAAGAAATTAGATGTATTTACCTCCCCAATGGAATGTATCGACGTCATCATTCATGTAATAACTTAGTCATGACAGAAAACTTGTGAAATCGCCATAACAAACATCACGACTTGAAAAACGCCTTCTGCTCAACAATGCGGCGCCTCGACGAGGGGCTGCATAGAAACAAATTCCATAGCACCCTTGCAGAGACACACAGTACAGATCACGCTACAGAAACACTAAGGTCGATGGTTTTTGCAGCGTTATACGATGAAAGAAGAACAGACTAACGATGGGGCGTTTTTTGAAACTATTGAATGTAAATAGCTGATAAAACTCAAGAATCGGTGAAAAAAATTTCAAGGAATACTTGAGGGTATGGCACGATAGCGTAATGGTGTAAATCCCATACATGTTGAAGGTCATTCTCTACTGTACATTCGAAGTTCCCTGGGCGTCCTCATACCCGTCTTGGCGCACTGGAGCAGGTGTTAAGCGATCCGCCACCGCCGTGCGATGACAAGTCTGTGGCGGAGTGGTGGGACTTGAGCGGCCTAGGCTGCTCTTCCCATGTAACCAATGAGAACTGCCATGGTGGTCAGTTTGGGAATTTTTCTATGGGCAGGTTGTGATGACGCCGCAATCTCACGTAATCTAGGTGGCCCACGTGCATCCTAGGTTGCTCTCTGGGGACTACCTGCCAGAGTCATGCCTATGATTTTTCGCTCACAATGCCGACGCCAACAAAGGCGACACTAAAGTTTCTGGTGAACGAGGCCTTTAACGCTTTCGCGCTAAAATGCCGATCGAGGGATGCAGTGATCGAGTAGCGGTGTAATCACTGAGTCGGGCCACTATGAGTTTAGGGCAAGTGTCTGTTTGAGCTGCGATGGTATTTAAGAAATACGGACTGAACCCTTGCGCTTTTTTGAAACACAAACAACCCATTTTTATAAACGACTGACACGACCGCGATGCATCGGCGCAGCACCGGTGTTGTTCCCAGCGACGACTTTCCGGCTTTACCTCGCGGTATAAAAAGTAGTCCTATTGTAATAGCACAGGTAATAAGCACTTGTAGTGATTTCGGATATTAATGAAGAATTAGTAGTACTAATAGATGGTAGACAAAATAATTGTTATAGTACTTGCGGATATTCAGTAATATTTACAGACAATTAGTGATAATAATGAGTGATTAGTGACTGTTAGTAGTATTTTGTAATTGTTTTTCACACTTAGGTACAGCCAGTAATAGTGATTATGGTTTCTGATAGTGATATTTAGTAATGTATAGAGGATAGCGGTGGTAACGGAAGCAAAGTAACTGCTCTATACGAAGGAAGGCCTAGCAGGGCCGAGAAGGAAAATAGAAACAAGACAGTAAGAGCAAATTGATGAAGAGGAAGAGAATAAGCCTAAGGCATATCTGCCGCATCAGTTATACTGATCTCCCCCATGTTTTTTTTTTTCGTCCTGGACAAATCGAGGGCAGTACCTGCGTCTGCATGTTTTTATGCATGTTATATATGTGTGCTATCGTATTTTCGGCGAGTGAAAGCTATACCTTAAAAGCGCTGTGATGCCTATCAGCCGATTTAACATATTTCAGAAGATCTAGGCACACATTGCTTTTAATATAAATAAATGTTATCCCAAGATTTTTGAAGTCAGAGTGCTAATGATGTTGATGGCTTAAAGTTAAGGCGTAGCACTAATATTTTAATGCGCTGACTGGGTGGTTCAACGATTTTGCTTCGAGAAGACATAATGTTAAGACAGTAAACGCCACTATTTATTTTTTTCAGCCACAGATATCCGCATACCTGTCCCCTCATTATCAAGATGATGGATTTGATGGTCCTAGAGAATATCGGAATACCGCAACAAGCGTGGCACTTTTGAGCGCATGAATTTATGTCACAATAAATCAACCCTAGATTATGGCATAACATTTCGTGGAACTATGTCAAGCTCTAAATACGCAGGTTCCCTATAACCTGCGAAATGAGAAATCAGTGAAGGCTACGCTATAGGGGATCACAAGGCATGAAAAATTATTTGGCAGCCATGTAGCTACGTTTTAGCAGCAACTCATGGCAGCTGCATCTGTTGTTCAAGCTAAGTACGTGCGCAACAGGATAATGTACCGTACGTGAATCACCTGTAGTTGTCTGGGACGTTAGCAGAAAAGAATTGCGTTTGCTGTTTAATGTATCCTACGTCCGGTTACTGCTTGCCTCGAGTAGTCTACAGCAAAGAAGTGAAAATTTCACGTTGCGGCTGTCAGCTCCTGATGTGCGTAATCACCTTCTAAGTAAAGGGGAGCACTGGAAAGGGGTAAGTGTTGTTTTTCAGGGCAATTATATGTTTCAAGTTGAGAGGCGTTGCTGGAGTAGCAGATTACGTGACCCCTCGCTGAGTACCTGCGCAGGAACAGATTCTGTGACTAAATTGAAATGGTCCAGTTCGTTCTCAGTTACGTGGTGTGGTCCCTTACGTGACCTCTTCGCGGTCTTTGGTTGGTTCTCAGAAATCGCGATGTCAGCACCAAAAGTTTGCATGCATTGAACTGACGACATAGTGGCCGCCATGTCTGCTGCCAGAAGAGCGATGAAGACCTGGTGTCCTTTAGTCGGCATCTTCGGTGCCGGCGATGTCGGCGTAACCTGTTGCCCAACTAGCAAAGCGAAGCATCCCATGGAAGGCGGCTACCACGGCAGCATCCAGAAGGGTGGCTAGCAGCCTAACATACCACCTGGCACTACGTGTTTGCTTTGCCGACGTAGTTGGTGTAACAAGCAACCAGGCAGGTCAAAGGTCACCCTGTCATCTGAAAGGCGGAAGACAGTAGCAGTGAGGAAAGTCACCTGCCTCGGCGAATGCGGAGGAAAGCTGCAAGGTGGCTGTGCGGAAGTATTCCGCAGAGAGGCTAGCAGCATAAAAGGCCACCTGCCAGCGCTGGCAGCTAGGTGACGTGTTAAGAGGTGCGTTCGAACTTCGCCTTACCGACTACCGCTATCGTCTGTCAACTATTATGTAATGCGCTTGACACTGCTGAGCTCTGATTTTTACGGTTTACACTGTGCAAGCAGTTGTCCGCGCTCCATCATGGCGCCCGTGACGCAATTTGCAATGCACCTTTGTGCTTTGTGTCTGGAAGTGAGAACCCAGACAATAATGGCATCTAGAAATATGACTCAGCAGCGTAAAGGTTTGGGCGGGTTGGTACGACATGCGCTGGGAAGAACGGCGCTGCAGGGAATGACGGGGACGAAAGAAAGAAAACGCGGCGCTCGTGTGTGTGTTTTATTTCTTTCGCACACGTCTTCCTCTCCTGTGTCATTCCTCTCTGAGCATAAAGATTACGTGGCAGATGCTCGAAGATTGGAGGGACGATCCGAACAGAGTTGTTAGAAAAAGGAAATGCCACTGATGGGTGTGATGGCAGACGGCCTGAATATAGAGTTAAGCGACCGGTTATTCTCTAACCGTCTTCAATATATCCACCAGTAAAAGGGCAGAGATTGTGGTTTTAGAGATCGGAGCTTGTCTGAATGCTGAGCATGCACGAAGTAGCCGCACAACGCATGTGATATGGGCGGTAATTACTCGGGAATTCATCCAAGCGCACCCATACGGCTACACTTGTAGCTGTGGAGCCGTACGGCTACATGGCTTCACAATTTGGATTTTTAAGACGTCATCTCCACCAAGCCCCTAAACATGTGAAGTTATTAGCATACAGATCCCTTGTCAGACCAAAATTAGAATACACCTCACCCATTTGGGACCGGCACCAAGCTTACCTTATAAGTGCACTCGAATCAGTACAAAACAGAGCAGCCCGATTCATCCATTCATCGTATTCTTACGACATCAGTGTATCAGCGTTGAAAGCTGAATCCGACTTATTGCCCTTATCACATCGTCGCCGCATTGCCAGCCTTTGCTTGTTCCATAAAGTTTTGCATAGTTCACTTGGTCGCGCACCCTACATCGTCACTCCAGCCCGCATATCTCATCGCACTCGTCATCCGTTTCAAGTTTCCAGACCTCGTGCCCGTAATACCACCTTTTCCACATCATTTTTTCCCGTACTGCAGCAGACTGGAACGACCTACCCAACGACATCCCAGCCATCATGTGCTCATCCAACTTTGCCTATAATGTTACCACTCATGTTTCGTTCTGTCAACACTTGCTCACCAAAATATAAGCACCCACCCCCTATGTAATACCCCTCGTGGGTGTTTAAGTTAATAAAATGAAATGGAATGAAATGAAACTCGTATACTGCACCTTGGGGGATTGCTGTAATCATTTGACCAGCAGCGCCTATTACCGGAGCTACTCAGTTCACCAAGACGTGAATTGAACAAAGAACACGCACTTCCTCATCATCAATTCAGCTCCGAAACCACTCTCAAATGCTGCGCTGCAATAACTCATTACTGAGTATCGTATTCGTCCGACGACTATTTAGTTCTCCGGGAGAAGTGGCTACGATCAACGTTATTTGCATGTATATGGCGCGCGGCTTGTGAAGCGCTGGCGTTTCATATTACTTGCCCCGTCACAGACGTGCGACGAGCAGTTTTTGAACAAATGTGCTTTCCTTATACAACCGTTCGTGTTTTTCGCGAACGCAAATAGTGTAAGGTAGTATTTTCAAATAACTTCAAACATGCATGCCTGGCCTCGTTGACCGAGACAAGATGTTAAAAATAAAACTTACGAAATCCCGCACCCGGCTGCACTACAGAGACGTTCTCAGTTCAGCCTTGTAATGCCAGACGCATGGCTTATTAGCAAGAGTGCATTCGCCATCTATAGTGCGTAAGTACCTAGCACTGCTGGCTTGGCTTGTTTCAGCTTTCATCGACCACGCGCTGCCTCGTGGTACAAAACGCTCGCAGAAAATGGTCGGCTTTTGCGCTACCGCTAGGGTCTGCGATTAAGAAGTGCTGTAGTAACCATCGGACAAAAACCATGACTGGATTTCTTCACGGGAACCCGTCTCTTCTAAGATTATCTATGGTTTTCTGACTTCGCCTCCAAAAATTTAATATCTACGCTACGATAAACACAATTCCGGAAGACTGTATTGTTGTAGGACCCTTCGCATGTTGAAACACGTAATACACAATAAGCAGTGGTATTTACAACTCATGTCTGTACAAACGCGACCAGTGGGACCATGAATGCAGCCTACGAAATCGTGCTCGTGAAAAAGAAAAAGTCACGTATGTGGCTTTAAGGACGTGTTATGTTTAGACGACACAATGTCTAATTATAAATATGGAGGTAACGCCTAGTATACTGCGCGTATGTCTCACTCTTTTCATTTTGCTTAGTGAGCTACGAAACTATCATAGAAAACATCGCTTTTCAAGAAGCCGAGCGGGCGAACCGGCCTTATTTTGTTTTGCTTTTGTGTTCACGAAGGAAATAACGGGAGGCTACTTGCCCACAGTAAGCAGTGAATTTTTTTTAACAGCTGCGGGAACAGGTCCGGGCCTGATGTCGAGACTGACGACCGAGCCCGGACTCAGTAGAGTGAGAATGTAGCGGGTCAGATGCTCAGCCCTCTGAAATCGGCGCGTGCAGAGAGTTAATAGTGACGCGACCAGTATTATTAGCAGGTCTTCAAGAATACGATGTAATTAAATGAATTGGTAATTCAACAAATTGCACTGACAGATATCGCCGGAAAAAGTTTAAACCATCATTTGTATGAGCCGCATAGGTTATTTATTTGTGGTGATGTAAAAAGGTAGAAAACAAGAAATTAAGCCGGTTCACAGTTCTTTTTTTTTGTCTTTCATCAAGGTTATGGCAAACACCTGTGTTCCCATTGTCCGGATGATGAATTTGCCGCTCCTCCGGTATATGAGAACGGTGCAACAAGCGCGAAACTTCTCAGTAAGTCATAATATGAACTAATATATTAGCTCTTTACAAAGCTTCAAAAGTTGTATATAAATTCAAGCTGCGAACAAGCAGTATAGCTGTTGCCTCCCACCAATCTCAGACAGAATGAGTATAGTGGATTGACGTCACTATCATAGGACGTCATCAATTACCTCCTAGCCCAGTATATGTAGTAGGTGCGTTGCAACGAACTGCAACTCTTCAGAAATAATTTATGTCAGTCCCATCCGCTGATGCAGGTTGAAAGCACCCACGCAAAGTGTACGTCAAGCATAGCAATGTACCGCACATGAAAGATCTCCCGTGGCATCGGTCGCTACCAGAAAACAATTGCTTTTTTTTTTCAGCAACAAGCAAAGGTTGCCAGACGTGTCTGTGAGCGTTTGTCTAAGAATATTGAACTTTCTTACTTTTTACACGATCAGTTTCTTTTGGGCTTTGCACTAACCTTGTACCGATGAATTTAATAGGTCGTGTTTTCATTTAACAGGCCCCTCTTTGTCAACACCTCAAAAATTTAATAAAGCACTTCACTATCAGCATGTTACCGTAACGAGTTTATGATATGTATGTCAAACTTTTATGAACTTAGCTTTGCTGCAGTTTTCTATTTTCGGGTAAAATTTTTTGTTTCATAAAGCGGTTTCGTTGCTGCGTATTGCCACTGTATAGGAAGAAAAAGCGTTGCCTATTTCCCAAGACAAGTAACCACTTTAATCTCTTCTTTACCCTTTGAAAAATAGCACACACGTCTGTCTTCCTTGGATGCAGCTTATACCCAGGCGGAATTTTTAGTACTATTTGTCAAAAGGTGGGGCTAAAAACCTCCTAGACAGGCCGGCAAGCAGAATAGCAAGTTGGGGTTCTGACTTTCGAGAGAACAACTTTAGACTTTTCAAAACAAATGGTTGGGTCTTACGACCACGCAACCAGCCTATCAAAATGAATTTTGCGCGATGCCCGTGAGGGAAGAGGTTCGCAGAGTGGCGACAAGGGGGAAGAGTATTGCATGTGTACGTGATTAGGGCGCGCCCTAGGCGAAGACTACAAAGATAGCACGAGGCACGTGCAAGAATGGGTCTCAGGATCTGGTATTCCACAACCGATGAAGCTCAACGCACGAAGGGGCCATTGACAGCTATCCTTCAAAATGCTCAGGGTGTTCTTACCTCCGACATGCTATTAGATTCTAACATTGCCTTCACGTGCTGTTTACTGGACGCCCAAACCCTGCTCTGCTATACTTATCGTTTTGGACGAGTAGCAAAGGTCAACGATTCCGCAAATTTTGCATCCTGTGCCGTAGTTTATTCAGCTTTAATACAAGTATGCCTGTGGTGGAGGCCCCAGGGAACCGAGTGAATGCACCGAGACTCCTTATGTGGAATTCCGGAAAAGCATGCATACCTTAGGCACATCCGATGCAGACTAAATATATGCCATTTTACTGCTGACACGAAGGAGCTATATATACAAATCGTGAACGTGAGCACAGCGTAATGAAACTAGAAAAAAACTACAGAGATGAGCGCAGACACGTGTATGTACAAAGCATAACTGGAATTATTACACCACAGATTACATCGCTCAGCGCACAGACACGTGTATGTACAAAGCATAACTGGAATTATTACACCACGGATTACATCGCTGAGCGCACAGACACGTGTATGTACAAAGCATAACTGGAATTATTACACCACGGATTACATGACTCCCGCGAAAGAAGGACACTTTGACCTCACCAATTCTTTCGTTTCGGCAGGAATCTTCGAATAGGACCAGAGCCAGGTTTATTTCATTTGCATATTTACATAGAACGCTCGTTATCTAACCGAGGCATCATTGTCCATATAGCAGCAATATTATGCCAATTTCGACGCCTTTCTGAAGAACAGTTAGTGTTTGAGCAATATAAATCTTGTTCAGGTTACGCATGTTCCGAGAACCGGAGTGCCGTTCAGTACACATGATGCGACAAATTTCTTTTGTTTGTTGATGGGCTAGCACGAAACGCTATGGACAAAGACTATGAAACAATATTGAATGGTTAAAACTGAAACAGTGGTGTCGAACGCAGGTTTTTAGAGATTATTTTTTGCCTTCCCTGATGACAAAAATCCGACTGCAAGTGCTCAAATAACCTAAAAAGATTTTAATTCAACTATAATTGCGAGACGTCGTAAAAAAATGTCGGCATTTTCATATGAAATTAAATCGCTTGGGAGGAGGAGACAGCAGCGGCAGGAGTGCTCTACCGTGTAACCGCCAGCAGGTAAAGAGTTTATTTCGAAGTATTCTATGAAACTTCAATTTATTTTAGAGACTCAGGAAGTTCATAAAGGCGTCACCTAACATACACCACCTAAGCCATCATGCAATTACTTTTTCCCAGTCTGCGAACACTGAAGCCAATAAACAACATGCTGTGACATCCGAAATGGTGTCAGTGATCCAGCTTCGACACTTCTAATAAAGGCATTTCGCAACCGAAAGCTGGATGTAGAGGGAGGCCATTAAAGTAACGCCCATAAACTTGCTTGTGTCACAATACGCATGCTGCTGTGTTAGGCTTCGACGACAAATATGATATACGCAGAAGTTTGTCGCAAGCATCGAAAAACTATTTCACATTGTCACCTGACAAAAAGTGGAATTTTCAAAAAGTGCAATTGTCACTGTGCCAACAGTGACTTTGCTTTGAGGGCGAAGATCGTTGTACCATAATGGTATCTTTTTGGCACGGCGTACAACCTGGTCTCCATTAATTTTAAAGTCCCCATTAGAGAGCTTGGAATTCTAAATCGCACTTAAAGGCATGCGCTCTATATGGTGTAAAAAATGAGCAGGAAGCGATATGGGCTCAGAAGGCTGGATATCAGTCCAGACTGCAATGCAGTTGGCGCAAGGAATATTGGAGGAAAGGTACGTTCGTATTTAAAATGGTTTCATGGTGCCCTGTAGTAAAAAATGAACGGGAACAAATATAGAAAGTAGAGCTTTTTGAGATCTCAGAACGTTAGTGATTATATTGATTTTTATGGCACAAAGCCAGCTTTGGCCAAAGAGCGCCATAACACAATGTATTTTTCTTTAGACAAACGCTAAAGGACTCGAAATTTGCTTTTCCGTGTTTATTTTCATTTTTGAAGCATCGAGGCGACGCTCCTTTAAAAGGGGGGCAATGCCACGTCTCATTGTAGCGTCCGTTCGTTCGCGCTCAAGGCCGCAGGAAAGGCATGTTGTCATTTTATTGCGAAAACAATACTACTTTCACTTTCAAGCCTTTGCCGTGACGCGGCGGTTCCATTAATGACCTTTAGATGAAGCCCGTGTGATGTCATGCGTGACGTAACGCCGAAGAGCTGGGCGACCGTCTCGCGCCATCGGAGGAAGCGGAGGTGCCTTCACCGGCGCCTAACTCCCGCGCTCTCCTCTAGGAGCGCAACAGATGTTGTCACGTCACGCCGAAGAGCTGGGCGACCATCTCGCGCCGTCGCAGGAAGCGGCGGTGCCTTCACCGGCGCCTAACTCCCGCGCACTCCGCTAGGAGCGCAACAGGTGTTGTGACGTCACGCCGAAAAGCTGGGTGACTATCTCGCGCCGTCGGAGGAAGCGGCGGTGCCTTCACTGGCGGCTAACTGCGGCGCTCTCCGCTAGGAGCGCAATTGTGGCGTTACGACGAAGAGATTACGCTCAACTCACGTCGCTAGTTAGCGTGCCAACCACCAGCGGCTCAACATATTGCTTCGCGACGATTCCGCCCACCGCTAGAGAAGCTCGTCGCAACCATCTCTCGCCGACTGCGAGTAGTGGCGGTTCCAGCACCGGCGGCCTAAATCCCGCGCTGCCAGCCAGGAGCGCAACAGGTGTTGTGACGTCACGCCGAAGAGCTGAAAGACCATCTCGCGCCGTCTGCGAGTAGTGGCGGTGCCTCCGCCGGCGGCTTAACATCTGCTTCGACGATGCCACCTACCGCTAGGGAAGCTCGTCGCAATGAGCGTAAGAGACAGCAGCGAGCTACAGAGACGGAGGAACAGCGCGAGAGAAGACTTTCCAAGAGGCGTGCTCAGTATGCAGCTTTGCGTGGACGTGTAACCTCTTCACTGGAAACAGTGGAAGATGGAACGGATGTTACTCATTCGCTCAATGCCATGGAGAGTGATGCAGAAGCCAGGTGTAGTCTCAGCAGTGATGAACGTTGGAACTTGACGAAACGACTGCGATGTGCCCTTTGCTTTCGCAATTTCCCGGCTTAACCAAGCTAACCAACACACAATTTTTTTTGTCTGTGACGCGAGAAGCGACCGGACTAATCTCGATTGATCGAAGCCATGAAGTGCTGCCTCTAGGTTATTCTAAATTACTGTGGATGATCTTGACCTGCTATCTCGAAGTCTCCTTGCTGGCTTTAAATTGAGCGATGCCGCGAGCAGCGGGCATTCGTAGTTTGACGACTGACCAGCACGTTTGTTGCTTACGCCGCCGCCGAGTTATTCAGTTCTTTTGCGGGCGCAAGTCAGCCCAAATAAAGAGCTTCGTTTAAAAGTCTTCTTGGTGTCTTCCTGACCGCTGGACTGCCGTCACTGCGACGTGACAACATTTTTTAAGTGTTTTGTTTTACTAGCAACGAAATCAGCATAACACCCATTTTGCCGTGCACGTCGTATTTATGCTCTTGTAATGCTGCAGTAGAGTCTGAAGCTGTAGATAAATTATCTTGTTACTGTGTTCAAAGATCTGAGCCTAGCTTTGAAAGAAAAAAAAGGAACGCCGAATTTGGTTTTCTTGTCCTGATAATCATTGATCCCCACCTCACCACGGCACTTGACGTTAGAACACTATATTTGATTCCCTGCGAAGTTCGCTGTCTTCTGAGTGCAATTGTTTAAGTAAACCCACTAATGGGGAATGAATCTACGTGAATGCGGCAGCTTCAGCTTTTATGCTCGCTTTGCTATGCATTCGGCCTCTTCTATTTGTGTTCTATTTAATGCAATTGTGTCTCGACTATACATCGCCGGCCGAGTTATGCTCTGCAATACTACGTAATAAAAAGCAATGTGCCTCCAAGCGTCAAGACAAGATTCTCGGAGGGCAGCCTAAAACTTTTTTGAAAAGTAAAGGCGTCACTAGGTTTGTTCATAGAAGCTTGTGGCCATGTTCTACACTATGGCGGTGAAATCCTGCTCAGGTGAGGACCTGCGTTCTCGGTTCTGGTCACAGAGGTCAGGCCAGGCTCCAGGCCTGGTTATGGAATTGCATCGACACGAGCATTTTTTTTATCCCGATGGAGAATTGCGCGTCATCAAGGATTCGAACTCCGGTCCTCCTTCACGCGAGGCGGATTCTCTATCTCTACCTCTCTACGTCTACCTATGCTGTATGCTGTACTCCACGCCTATGCTCTACCTATGCCCTACCTCTACGCCACCGCTGCTCAAAGAGGAATAAATGGGATTTTCCTTAAGGGTAACGGAGTGCATTCCAAGAGAAAGAAAGCGTAGCCGAGGGCGACAGAATGTTAGGTGGGTGGATGAGGTTAAGAACTTTGCGGGGATAAATTGGGAGCTGCTGACAAAGGACAGGGATTGAAGAGGCTCGGGAGAGGCCTTTGCCCGGCAGCGGACGTAGTCGGGCTGATCACGATGGTGACGAAAGGCGTCAAGATTTTTTTTTTCCAGAGCTACATTGTGTGGCTGGTTTTGCACCTCCAGCTAACGGAATTGCTTGAAAATGGGTTGCACAACTGGTCGCACCATTTCGAAACTAGATTTCCGCACTCCCTACAGGAGCAACACTGCACAGCTAAAGAGCGAAGCGAACCCCTTAGGCTTTTTACTTTTTGCAGAGAGGGTAACTGAACGCTACCAGAATTCAGCGCCATTATTGCGTGTGACGAGTGCCATGTGGTGATTCTGTAGGTGAACCGGACGTCCCTATTTTCGGAGCAGAAACCTTTTTATCTTGTTTATCATCTCCCATTTGTTATACTCCGTGCGAGTGTCTCGGTAACAACTTTCTTGGTAAAGAGTACCTCGACTGCATCTTCTGTGTGCGCAGCCTTGAGTTAAAAGAGCGACATTGCGAGATCTGCACTCTTGAAAGTTGTGAGGTCTCTGAAACAGATTGACAAATATTTGTAAGTTGGAACTAATTCAGAGCTCTGTACACATTTCTAAATGTTGGAGTATACGGCAAGATTAAAATTTTCTTGCTTGGTTTTTATATATAAGCGAAAGTGGCAGTTCTTTTATTGCGAAAGCAATACTATTTGCACTTTCAGCCCGTCGCGTAGCGATGCCGGTAGCTACCATATTAGCATATTGCATTGGATTCCATCACCGATGCATCACCATATGTATAACCACAAGCACCACCATCACCAGCTACACTACCAGCTGAACCATGACGTAGCTACGGATATTAAGGCGGAAGCCTTTAAAGCCTCATTGTTGTAAGCAGCAGTTGTCGACAGAAATGTCACGCTTTTCAATTAGTCGAAACGGTCGTGACGTCTCAGTGCGCTAATTTCAAACGGGGCCAATTGTGCTTTGGCTACTAACCATGCAACTAATTAAAGGGATCCTATAGTGATGCTCCAAGTAAGTGGGACTTAGTTTAGTTAACTGCTTGCTTAACCAATTAGCCTAACTAACCTTTATAGAAAGACCAGATAAATAAATAAACCCGAGTAGGAAATCGGCCGAGCTTGGGAATCGAACCCCGGTCTACGGAGAGCGAGACGAGCACGCTACCACTCCGCCATGCCAGCTCGATGTTTTGGAATGAACAAAGGCGCGTCTAGTGAATACGATGTCTTCGTTCACTCCCATCTTCCTCCCTTCCCGTTACGGCGAGGTTTAGGTGTCCACCGAAATATGAGAGACATATACATTTCCTTTCCTCAAAAACCAATTTACCGACGAGCAAGGCGTAGAACCGAACGGGCGATTGCGTTCTATGGACTCTCTGGCAGCGTTGCAAGACGCTGTCGCGTTCCGCTCTTACAGGCGAAGCTTACCATCTTAACCACACATCAGTGACACAAGCAGCAACACTTCGCTTAAAGCTTTCGCCTCACCGCACGTGAGGTAAAAAAAATGGCTGAGGCATAACTTGGTTAAGCCTGGAGAATGCGAAGCATCATCGTGTCGCGTAATTTGGAGGCGCACAACCACAGCGACGGCGCGAGGTGGGCCCCCGTTTCTCCACTGTTGTGACGTCATCGTGTCACGTGGTGTGACGTCATGTATCACGTGATTTGGAGGCGCACAGCCACAGCGACGGCGCGAGGTGGGCCCCCGTTTCTCCACTGCCGTGACGTCATCGTGTCACGTGGTGTGGCATCATCGTGTCACGTGATTTGGAGGCGTACAACCACAGCGACGGCGCGAGGTGGGCCCCCGTTTCTCCACTGTCGTGACGTCATCGTGTCACGTGGTGTGACGTGATGTATCACGTGATTTGGAGGCGGACAACCACAGCGACGGTGCGAGGTGGGCCCCCGTTTCTCTACTGTCGTGACGTCATCGTGTCACGTGGTGTGACGTCATGTATCACGTGATTTGAAGCCGCATAACCACGGTGAAGGGTGAAGTGGTAGCTAAAGTAGTATGCTTCGCATAAAAAGTGCCCCCTGAATTTTGCTTTCGCAATTACCGGGCCTAACCAAGCTAAGCCACAGCGATTTATTGACGCACCTTCTATGGTGATTTTGTGAGAACTATATGAATGATGAAGCTAGTGAAGTATCCCTCACTGAAGGGTAACTAATGTGGACCTAAAGCGGACCACTTTCCACCCTTAAAGATGCGTTAATCAAGGTTCCTAGCGGCGCCATTGTGCAAAAGGATATGTTCGTGCAGTGGTTATAAACAAAACAAAATGATGAATTCATGCAATATCATTTTATTTCATCGTGTCACTCCGCCTATGCAATGCTGTGCTTATCTTCAATCTATCCTTGGGAAAAGGTCAATAATATGGGCAGAGATAGCCCACAGACGCAGCTATTTCACACCGCTGCTTTGCCACAGAAGGTTTTCGCCCTCTAACCGTCGCAGCGACCAGACTGGCCGTCGCAACGGGCTGACGCACCACTGGACGCTCCACTGTCCTGGCGGGCGTCGGGGGCTCCATGGTCGCTGCGGCCGGGATCGCCGCCGCATCTTCCGGACTCGCAGCGACCTTCTCCGCCGCAGGCAGAGATCCCTTTGGAGGAAAAAAAAATATTTGATGAATTATGTGCGCAGTCATTTTAATCAATGCCTGAAAGGATTTTCTGCGCTACGCATCACTCGTACTGAAAAGTGATGAAATTTTAGACAGGACTTTAGGATCCTCAATTGGCAGAGCTCTAGAAAATGTAGAAGAGCTTGGACCACTTCTAGAAGCCTACGATAATACGCAAATGTATTCCGTATAAATGTTTACGCTTTTATTTAGCAATAAGGAGCGGCAATGAGGATAAATTTAGGGACAATGCGGATAACCTGAGAAGCTTTAACAGCAGTTTCGTGGCATTTGTTCGAAGGGTCAGGTGTGGGATAACAGTCAGTGACTCTGCAAGGAGCCACCATCTGAAGAGGGACATTCCAAGATCCTTTAAAAATATACCTTGCATCAACTAATTTTTCCAACTTCTTAAACTTGATATTCGCTTTGACTTCTTACTGACTTCTTACGTAAGTAAAAAAAAAAGACTGCAAAGCCACTCATATGAGATGGCATTCCGGGCGCTCTTATAAGCCATTTCATTGAAAAAGCTTCTCTTTGAAGTTGTTAATATAAGAATGAGACTTGATTCTGAATTTTGTGTCACAGGATAAGCCACAATGATTATCTCAGTTACATGAATTCAATAAACGAAATCCGGTCAGCTGAAAATTACTCGCCGCAGTTTTCATGCTATATTTCGAGTCTGTAAGATTAGGGAATGACGGTACAAACAACGACGAAGTTCGATTGCACTCACCTGCCACGAGGAAGGCAAAGATCGCCAGAGTTACCAGGAATGCCTTGGAGTTCATGATTATTGAGCAAAAGAGCTTGGTTAAAAAGAAAATAATATATTAGCGCCACAGTTGTCACTAGTGGCTTCGCAACTGCGTTGACATCGGACGCTTTTCGACTTCATTCCACTCCTAGCGCTATCCATTAACAAAAAATACATGACGGGTGCATCAGTTGTGTCACATTTATCCTTTCTATACCGAAATTTTGGAAATTTGAAAATATGGATTTTGAGCTTTACACATAGAAATGGATAATATGCGCTTTGAGCCCGAAGCGATCACATTGGCTTCAAATCAGCCGCTTACCTTTGCCTTCGTAGCAGAAGAAGACGATGATGCTACAGAAACAGCGTTGTACCTCTCAGTATGAGGAGCGTTTTTATACCGTTCTCTCGGCTAAAAGAAAAGAAAGTTCTGACACGCCCCAAGTAAAGCTGTGGCCAACCACGAGCATGAGAGAGGAGTATGACAAGTGACTATCGCATTTTCTACACCGTGATTGGTGAGAGTTGCACAGAGAACCCACGACTGTATTCAACGGACGGAATGACGCACTAAAGATGCCATCTTTTACGCCAGCGGAATTCGTACGCAAAAACAGATCACATGATGGCAGTGAGTCAGCGCATGCCCTCAAATCAATTTAGTGCTTTGTATTATGTGAAGCCATGGGTTTCGAGGTACCGGTAACAGTAGGCTCAGGGCCCACACGAGACAACATGGGACATTCGAAGATTGTGTCACTCGATGTTCCATCTATAAAAAGGGCGATCACTTGGTGCAGCAAATATTTTTATGTCAATCACTCTATCTAACCGAAAAGAAAAAAGTCCACCAATAGGAGATAAAAAATAACGCCGCGAGAAAACCTGTTCTGGTCTTACTCCATGTTGTCTAAAGAGACTTTGAGGTACTCAAATATACACATAGCAAGGCTGGGACAAAATGAGGTCTTTATTAATAATGTATTTACTTCAACATTTTCACTTTTCGGGAATCCTTCTTGGGGATAATTTTTAATGAGCTTAAACTTTAAAATTTTGATGCTAAGTAAAGCAGCCTTCGCAATCAGCATTTAATGTGGTATTTCTAAGAGTAACTTGATTTTCTGGTTTTCAAGGAATGGTCTTCTACGGCTGATGTTACGTTATGTTGGCTTTAACGACTCAAATCTCTAGAAGGGCTCTGAGGGACGCCTTATTGGAAGGATCCAGATTTATTTCGATAGCTCGGAATTTCCTCCGGTTCAGTGACAAAGTACAGCATACGGGTGCTCTTGTATTACGTCCCTGTCGAAATGCAGCCTGCATGGTCGGAATTCGGCCGCATGCCGTTGTGCTCAGGCGCCGAACACTAGAGCCGCTGTAGAATAACTGCGGCCAGTTCTACTGAAGGATTCGAACATAGTGCTAACAGACTAGCTAACAGACTAGCGACCTCACTCACCAGTGAGGTCGACGAAATCAGCGGTAAATATCGCAAATTTCTGATAGAAGGAAGTGCGTATCCAAGCTTTGTTGATAAGAACTGTATTGGAGCTACCAGTGTATGAGGTGAGGGTTGGTGATAGGGCGAGGATATGAGCAGGACGGCGTGGGCCCTTGGGCCGGCCGCTCTAGATGTCTGGGCACTGTTGCGCAGCGATATCCTTCAATTCAGTTCCGGTTCTGAGCTGCGCAAAGCAGCCTCCCATCGCTCCTGTTATTCTGTCACTTGATAGGGACGTTTAGACTTGTTTCGATTGTTGCTTTCAAACGTTACCAATCAATGTGCGAATCTGAGTTCCCGTTGAAGTGCAGATTTGGCAAACATTACACTGCAGCAAACCATGCCTTAGACTTGGCTTTGAGGAACCATGAGGATCGATTCTATGTGTTATATATAGGTTAGGCTGATATGAAGCGTATTTGTTCTAGTGGTGATGAGACCAACGGTATGTGCGACTACAGCGAAGTAGTGATAATTTGACGCCGCGGCTGTTAGCTCCAGATGGGCTTAATCACCTTCGAAGTATAGGAGAGCACTGTCAAGGGGTAAGCGTTGAGTGGCGTTGCTGGAGTAGCAGATTACGTGACCCCTCGCCGAATACCTGTGCAGGGAGAGATTCTCTGACTAAAGTGAAATGGTCCAGTTTGTTCTCAGATATGTTGTGTGATCCCTTACGAGACCGTTTCGCGGTCTTTGGTTGGTTCTCAGAAATCGCGATGTCAGCACAAAAAGTATGCATGTATTGAACTGACGTCATAGTGACCGCCGTGTCTGATGCCAGAAGAACGATGAAGACCTGGTATCCTTTAGTCGGCATCTTCATTGCCGGCGATGTCTGCGTAACCTGTAGTCTAGCAATGTGAAGCGTAATCTAGAAAAGCGTAATCCAGCAGAGCGAAGCATCCCATGGAAGGCGGCTACCACAAGAGCACCCCGAAGGGTGTCAGCAGCCTAACATACCACCTGCCACTACATGTTTGCATTGCCGACGTAGTAGGTGTAACAAGCAACCAGGCAGGTCATAGGTCACCCTGTCACCTGAAAGGCGGAAGATAGTAGCAGTGAGGAAAGTCACCTGCCTCGGCGAAAGCGGAGGAAAGCTGCAAGGTGGCTGTGCGGAAATATCCCGCAGTGCGGCTAGCAGCATAAACGGCCACCTGCCAGCGCTGGCAGGTGACGTGTTAAGAGGTGCGTTCAAACTTTGCAATACCGACTACCGTTATCGTCTGTCAACTATTATGTAATGCGCTTGACACCACTAGACTCTGGCTTTTTACGGTTTACATTGTGCAAGCAGTTGTCCGCGCTCCATCATGGCGCCCGTGACGCAATTTGCAATGCACCTTTGTGCTTTGTGTCTGGAAGTGAGAACCCAGACCATAATGGCATTTAGAAATATGACTAAGCAGTGTAAAGGTTTGGGCAAGTTGGTGCGACATGCTCTGGGAAGAATGGCGCGCCAGGGAATGACGTGGACGAAAGAAAGAAAACGCAGAGCTCTTGTGTGTGTTTTATTTCTTTCGCATACGTCTTCCTCTCTTGCGCCATTCCTCTCAGAGCATAAAGATTACGTGGCAGATTGTCGAAGAATGGAGGGACGATTCTAACATAGATGTCTGAAACAGGAAACGCCATTGATGGGTGTGATGGCAGACGGCCTGAATATAAGTTAAGCGACCTGTTATTCTCTAACCTCCTTCAATGCATCCACCAGTAAAAGGGCAGAGATTGTGGTTTTAGAGATCGGAGCTGCTCTGAATGCTGAGCATGGACCAAGTAGCCCCACAACGCATGCAATAATAGGGGAGGAATTACTCTGGAATTCACCCAACGTCTACACTTGTACGTCTACACTTGTAGCCATACGTCTACACTTGTAGCTCTGCAGCCGTACGGCTACATGGCTTCAAAGTTTGGATTTTTAAGACGTCATCTCCGCCAAGCCCCTAAACATGTAAAGTTATTAGCATACAAATCCCTTGTCAGAGCAAAATTAGAATAAGCCTCACCCATTTGGGACCCGCACCAAGCTAACCCTATAAATGCACTCGAATCAGTCCAAAACAGAGACGCCAGATTCATCCATTCATCGTATTCGTCCGACATCAGTGTATCAGCGTTGAAAGCTGAATCCGACTGATTGCCCTTATCACTTCGCCGCCGCATTGCCAGCCTTTGCTTGTTCCATAAATTTTTCCATAGTTCACTTGGCCGCGCATCCTACATCGTCCCTCCAGCCCGCATATCTGATCGCACTCGTCATCCTTTTGAAGGTTCCAGACCTCGTGCCCGCACTACCACCTTTGCCAATAATGTTACCAGTCATGCTTCGTTATGTTAACACTTGCTCACCAAAATAAACGTACCCACCCCTTATGTAATACCCTTCGTGGGTCTTTAAGGTAATAAAATGAAATGAAATGAAATTCTACTGCACCTTGGGTTTTGCTGTAAACATTTGACCAGCAGCGTATATTACCGTAGCGACTCAGTTCACCAAGACGTGAATTGAATAAGGAACACGCATTCCCTCCTTATTAATTCATCTCCGAAACCACTCTCAAATGCTGCGCTGCAATAATGCATTACTGAGTATGGTATTCGTCCTACGAGTTTTTAGTTCTTCGGGAGAAGTGGCTACGATTAATGTTATTTACATGTGTATGGCGCGCGGCTTATGAAGTGCTGGCGTTTTATATGACTTGCCCCGTCAGAGACGTGCGGCGAGTAGTTTTTGAATGAATGTGCTTTGCTTATACAACCGTTCGTGTTTTTCGCGAACGCAAATAGTGTAAGGTAGTATTTTCAAATATCTTCAAACATGAATGCCCGGCCTTGTTGACAGAGAAAAGATGTTAAGAATAAAACTTACGAATTCCCGCACCCGGCTGGACTGCAGGGGCGTTCTCAGTTAAGCGTTGTAATGCCTGACACATGGCTCATTAGCCCGAGTGCATTCGCCATATACAGGACGTACAGTCTCTGTCAAAACTTCAGAGCCCAGCTTTATATTGGGACTAAGCTTTATATTGTGACTACAGGAGCATTAATCGAAGCCCTACCTATTGCAGGAGGCAGTACCAGAAATCTTCTCATGTCCAGGAAATTTGGACCGCTAGACATCCAATAAGAACGACACAGTGTGGCTCAAAAAAAAACCTCATGCGCTCCAAACTTTTGACAAAAGCTGTACCTAGCATTGCTGGCTAGCGCTGTTTAAGCTTCCAGCGACCACGCGCCGCCGTGTGGTCCAAAACGCGCTCAGCAAATGGTCGGTTATTGCGCTACCGCTGGCGACTGCGATTGAGAAGTGCTATAAGAACCACCGGTAGAAAACCATGACTCAATTTGTTCACGGGCACCCGTCTCTTCTGATATTATTTATGATTTCCTGACTTTGCTTCCAAAAATTTAATCTCTACGCTACGATAAACGCAATTTGGGAAGAAAGTACTGTTGTATGACCCTTCTGATGTTGAAACACGTAAGACACAATAAGCAGGGGAGCTTACTTCTAATGTATGTACAAACGCGACCAGTGGGGCCATGAATGCAGCCTACTAAATCGTGTTCGTGAAAAAAAAAAGTCACGTATGTGGCTTTAAGGACGTTTTTGGGTTTGGACTACGCAATGTCTAATTATAGAATATAGAAGTAACGCCTAGTATACTGCGCGTATGTCTCACTCTTTTCATTTTGCTTAGTAAGCTACTAGATTATCACAGAAAATATCGCTTTTCAAGAAGCCAAGCGGGTGAAGCGGCGTTATCATGTTTTGTTTTTATGTTCACGAAGGAAATAACGGGAGGCAACTTGCCCACAGTAAGCAGTGAATTTTTTTAACCGCTGCGGGAACAGGTCCGGGCCTGATGTCGAGTTGATGACCGAGCCCGGGCTCAGTAGAGTGAGAATGTAGCGGGTCACAGGCTCAGCCCTTTGAATTCGGCGCGTGCAGGGAGTTAATAGTGACGCGACCAGTCTTATTAACAGGTCTTCAAGAATACGATGTAATTAAATAAACTGGTAATTCAACAAATTGCGCTGACAGATATCACCGGAAAAATTTTAAACCATCATTTGTATGAGCCGTATAGGTTATTT
This sequence comes from Amblyomma mixtum, assembly GCF_055824585.1. Lineage (NCBI taxonomy): Eukaryota > Metazoa > Arthropoda > Arachnida > Ixodida > Ixodidae > Amblyomma > Amblyomma mixtum. The sequence goes on along the minus strand of NC_143013.1, from coordinate 216,867,554 downwards.
ATTTTTTTGTGGCAATGTAAAAAGGTGGAAAACAAGGAATGCAGCCGGTTCACAGTTCTTTTTTTTTCTCTTTCATCAAGGTTATGGCAGACACCTGTGTTCCCGTTGTCTGGATGATGAATTTGCCGCTCCTTCGGTTTATGAGAACGGTGCAACATGCGCGACACTTCTCAATAAGTCATAATATGAGGTAATATATTAGCTCTATACAGAGCTTTAAAAGTTGTACATAATTCAAGCTGCGAACAAGCAGTATTGCTGTTGCCTTCCACGAATCTCAGACACAATGAGTATAGTGGAATGACGTCGCTATCACAGGTCGTCATCAATTACCTCCTAGCCCCGTATATGGAGCACGTGCGACGCAAGGAACTGTAAGCTTTCAGAAATAATTTATGTCAGTCGCATCCGCTGATGGAGGTCGAAAGCACCCACGCAAAGTGTACGTCAACCTTAGCAATGTACTGCACATGGAAGATCTCCCGTGGCATCTGTCGTTTCCAGAAAATAATTGTTTTTCTTTTTAGCAACGAGCACAGGTTGGCAGACGTCTCTGTGGGCGTTTGTCTAAGAATTTTGAACTTTCTTATTTTTTACACGATCACTTTCCTTTGGACATTACACTAACCGTGTACCACAGAATTTAATAGGTCGTGTTTCCATTTAAGATGCCCCTCTCTTTGTCAAAACCTTACTTCAAAAATTGAATAAAATACCTCCACTATCAGCATGTTATCGTAACGAGTTTTATGATATGTATGTCAACCTTTTATGAACTTAGCTTTGGTCTAGTTTTCCATTTTCGTTTAAAAAATATTTTTCTTTATAAGGTGGTTCCGTTGCGGCGTATTGCCACTGTACAGGATGAGAAAGCGTTGCCTATTTCCCAAGACATTGATATCCAAGCCTGCCTTTGAAGGAAGTTTTCGGGAGAGAAGCATGTCTCTACTACTAAGGTAAGGCCGTCTACCCTACAGGAGTGGTGAATTGAACTCTAAACCGTCATAAAATAAGACCTATGTCGCAAACCACGTCATTCCAATGGTAAGGCTGCGATTTTTCTGGTGTAGTCAACTGCAGCAGGACTTAACGCTCTTTCGAAGCGCAGGCGAGTAACACCCAGCTGTATTTCATGGCATTTACGAGCAGCATTCCACGGAGTCTTAAGAGAAAGAGGCGTCGTCGTCAGCCTTAAGGTGGCACTAGTGATGCGTAATTACTTGAACCATTCATTTTTTTGCAGAAAAACAAGGCTGCGTGCTATGATGGTTGGAAACGTACCGGGAGAGCACAGAACCTATTACCAAGGACCATGCACGCTCCTGAAGTTCATCACAGGCTCAGAACACGGCTCCTGGCCGTCGAGTGAATAAGAAAAACAACGCAAAAATGCATGTACGAACACTCAAGTCACCTTCGTCGCTTTTTAGGGGCTGCTGGTGCACTCGTTTCTACACAGTCTGCCCTTTGTGTGGTTCGGCGCAGGTTTCTAATCGAAAAGAAGAAACACACCACTTGCCAATTCCCATGGCGCAGTGTTTTGTAGAATACAGCTGTCGCTTTTTCGAAAGACCGCAAACGACCCACAGAAAAGATCAGTTACTCGCAGTGTACGTGTGGGTAACACCACCAAGCAAAAGTGCCTTCATTTACTGTTCTCGCTTAACAGACGTTAGAAATTTCACCTTTACTCAGTTCATTAGTTTGCAGGTTTCACATGACTTGAGTAGTTACATAGGTTTACCTGAAACACCTCATGTCGATACCTGAACAAGGTGTAACAGAACCGTATCGAGAAAAAAGAAACGACGAGTAGGCTCTTCCATATTTTTAGTAACCGTGTTGCACATCATCTTCACTTAGCGAAGGAACATGGACACAGCACAAGTTCTGGTTCCATATAAAAAAAGCTGTCGAGTTTCCTTCTTCATAAAGTATGTTGAGCATAAGTTTTAAGGATAAGATACCGAAAAAATGAGAGTTCATGTGGCACCGAGTTTAAATTGTCATAAATGAAAGCCCAGAGAGTATTATTTGTTAGCAACAATGCTTTGTACACTACTTTTCCTTTATTCCAATCACTCCCCTTTATGAAGTACTCCAGAAATAGAGGCTCTTTCAGAGTGAAAGTCTTTAAGACTTGGCGATGGAAGATGCAGACGACGCGCTGATAGGCACACAACTTTGCCTTCGCATCACAACCTCAATCAGGGTTTTGCTATTATATGCGCAGGTTTCAGGTTTCAATTTCAATTCATTATTTGGAATACAAAGCGTCTTTAAGGAACTAAATTTGCAGTGTATCTTGTCTTTAAGAATGACATGCATTGAAGCAAGGCCGTAACGATTTGTGCAAAATATTTCACCATAAGACAAATTACGCTTACTGCTGGGTAACGGCCTCTCCCTCTCATCTGTGGCAACTCTTTCTCTGTATATTTACAAACATAATCCGCGAAAGTGGCCTGGCGCCTCCTGCAGCTACACTTGCTTTCACTCGGAATTCAGGCCGCTAGCCGTAGCGACCATCTGTTCCGCTGCCATGGGATTACATGCTCTGCTCATGCCTATTTTTTTCTTAATTTCAGCTTGGATGTGACTAACATGCTTTTGTTTCCTGAATGTTCTCGTGTGTTAACTTTGTACTTATTAAGTTGCTTTCGATAGCTGGCCGCGTTTCTACGTACTATTAGCGTCAATTGAAACGCGAACAAGCCAATTGAAACGCGAACAGCACAACTCGCAGATATTATACTAGGGAGGCAAAATACATGAGCAGTTGATTTTGCCATTGAAGCCGAAAAGACCGCTCTTCTGAAATGTTAATAGCCCACGACTGTATTTCACCTCCAGCCTCTAATATGGTTGATTTTTTGTGGTCGCGTTTCAGTTGTTTTGTTCGCATTTCATTTGACGCTGATAGTACATCTTTTTAGTTAGCCGCCACATTTCGGCATGACAGGTGTAAACCGTAAAAAAAGAGCTGCTATATGCGGTTGAGGAATAGTAGCAGACTGACATACATGATATGAAAGTACCTGCCAACTCTACTCCACTTCGATATTATTGACTGGGATATTTCGCCCTCGTGTTCCAGATCTGCGGCCACTATGTGTCCGAAGTAGACGCACACTTACCACTTCCAACGATTCGCTACTTATTGTATGCTTTTCTTTTGGATTTCGAGGCTGTTCAACATCTCTTTAGGTTTCTACATCTTAAATTTTAGACCCACCTTTCACCTTTCACTGTCAACATATAGCTGCACCCGAGCACTGGCCAGGTGTTTCTACCGCTGAGAATGCCTCCGCTGGGTATTTTGCTTGTTTCTGCGCACAGCTGGTAGTTACTGTCTCGCTCGTGGCTATAGTGTGGGAATGTTTTTTTTTTTTTTATTCTGCTAGGGGCACGTCATTATGACGAAAAATTTTGGAATTTTTCTTATAACGACCACCACATATTCCCCGCTGTTCACGGACAATGTTTACTTAAGCTTACGAAGAATGGAAGCACAAACCATACTTGAATCTGTTGGAATATATAATAATAAGCTGCGTTATTACGTACAAAATGAGAAAAAAATCTCTGCCTCTCCCGTAACCGAGTGTAGAGTAAGCATGAAATGTTTACGGGCATAACACATGGGTTGCAGATGGTACTAGTCAAAATCTTGAAAGGGGTCTAGTGTTCAACACACCATACCACACCACACCACTCTTCTTGCTGCGTCGAAGCGCTCGCCTGCAATAGTGCGAGCTTAGGTAGACAGCCGCGAACCGTGGCGGCCTTGTCACTTTCGGGAGCGGCTGCATAGTCATGGCGTTGTCGGCAAGGGCGAGCAGTCTTCTGCTGTGGCGAATCACTCGCAAAGCGATCGCTTTCCGCAAGACGCTTCCTACCTCTCCTTTCATCAGACTCTATTGCTCGGCTTAAGCAGCTGTGACGGTGGCGGCATTGAAATGCAGGACGATGCAGGAGCGTACGCGGACACGACGAGACGCAGGCCTGACAAGAATGTATATGCAGCGCGTTCGAATACTCCGCGAGCGTGTATACATCTGCCTGCCAAAGGGGGAAACATCATGAGCTGAAGGCCGAGCGGCCGGTATTTTACATGCGTGAGTGTGGGAACGCGGCGCCATCCTTGGGGACGGCGCGGAAACAGCTTTTCCGCCCAAAGACCTTCTCGCCCTGGAGCTCCAGTCTTGCTCTAGGCGGCCCTCTCTCAAGGCCCTAACAGATCACGTATGAGTCGCGTCAAATCTCGTACGGTACCCGGATGCTCTCCTTTCAGCTCCCGGATGTGGGGAATTCCGTGCCCGGATGTTGGATCACGGTCTCGGCGTGACGTCACCACACTGCCGACAACGGGAGCTAAAAGCATTTCATGCCTAATATGCAATATGTGAAAGGGAAAATTTGTGAATAGACACGGGCTTGATTCCGGCTGCCGCGGTGACCTTTCGATGCAGGCGAAACGCTAGAGGTCTCTTTACTGTGCGAGTTAATGCACTATAAAGAACCGCAGGTGCTTCTTACGCATGTAGCCCTCAGCAGCCCACCGTTACGGCTTGAGTTGCTTCGAGACGTTAAGCTCTGAAAGCCAGAAATCAAGTTATGAATGTTCATGAATGAATGAATGAATGAATGAATGAATGAATGAATGAATATTGGCCGAAGTTGTGGTTCGAGCTATTGGGGGTAGCATAGTCAAGCCCCCAGTGGCTTCTGATATCTGAATGCGTATGCGGGACTCCTAAGAAAGCAATGCCAGGGCTCATCAGGCTGCCTTCAACTGTTTTATGAGCGAGTCACCGCGAGCCGCGAGACCCCTAACTCTCTCTGCCACGCAGTGTGCGCTCAAGGGTGATGCTCAAGGCTTCGCCTACAGTATTGTAAGCAAGATAGCTGATCGCAAATCGCCCGAGGCTGAGTTTACTTCCCCCTTTGTATGGTTTGCCGTAGGTTCTGCGCCTTCCAATGATGCGAGCGTTCTTCTAAGCGGCGTAGGAGAGTCTGCATGGCAGTTTTACGAACTGCGCCATCCAGACCGAGTTATATTGCGATAAACTTTTTTCAGTCACAAAGTTTACTGAAATCCTTCCTTATGAAGACCGCTTTGTAGCCGCCCTCTTTTAACTGACCACTGGGTCATTTTACGTAGGGGCCCTACACTTCTAACCCTGCTCCCTAGTCGCAGCAGTATTATTGCTAACGGCGTCGCACGCGTTGCTCTGTAAGTCATCAAATGCCAAAGAGTGCAACATGTTTTGAAAGCATACGATAAGCAGATACTGGGTCTTTGATCAAGTAAGTTAGATAAAGTTGAAGGCGATCTCTTTTTGTAAAAATGTCAGTGTACGGTAACAGACGTGATTTGCTCAAACTCAGAGGCGTTCTTGGTGGGAAGACAGCGCAAAAAACGACAACCACAGGGGAGGACAAGACACAAGGTTGTCGTTTTTTGCGCTGTCTTCCCACCAAGTATAAATTACCAACTAGTCCAGCACCATGTTTTATTGAAGTTCAGAGGCGTTTTTTTTATTACATGCAATTGGCCAAACCAAACTTGGTGGGAATATTGGTAAGAAACAGCCAAATGGTACAGAAAATTTCATATCTGCAGATTTTAATATTTCTATATCCAGTATGTGTACATAGTTTATATCGGCCCCTTACCACTCTTCTTGCCATCGTTACCCTCTTTTTTTCACCCACCCTGTCTTCCCCCTGTCTTTATATTCCCGCTAGCCGCAGCTCAGCTGCTAAAGGTATCGATGGCAGATGCCGCGGCTTGAACATTTTTTGCGTTCACTGTTAATTTTAATAATAAATAGGCACTAAAAACATAGATTGCACAGCTGCGCAGATAGAAGGGTCTATGTTTTGAAAAATTTTTAAATGTTCCGAGTTTGGAATCAGTTTTGCCAAAGAAGTACCCTTTGAAGCAGAACAGTACAATTTGCTTCATAGAGTGCATGCGAAAAGTTAAGAGAAAAATATATGGACCGCTGTCTACATAGGAGTCTACATTATAGCGGTCAAAATTTTAGGTTTCACGTAATCCGCAACACTGGCCCGTGCACCGAGTTGCTGTGGTCATTTTTTTGTAAAGGGAAATTTCTTTGAACTGAAATGGGATACGTTTTACAGGATGCACATCAAGCATTACATGCTTTTTCGTACAAATTGAAAATACCCACCGGACAAATGTGTTCGATCTTTATTGGACACGCCTGAAGTTGAATGTATCTCGTCCTCTATAGATTTCCTTTCAAGCTGTAGGGCTGCTCTTGGGTAGACTCCAAAGAGTGGAATACTTTCTTATTTAAAACCTACTCAGTCCTACGGCATCTTCTCGAAACGCATTACAATTCTGACGGCGAGTTGTTTAGCTGTACGGCCTTACCCTGCCATCTGCTATCCGTTCTGGTTAGGTTAGCTGGTATAGCGTCTGCTTTGGACAAGCGTTGGTAGCAGGTACGATCGTCGGACCAAGAATAATTTTATTTCAAATACCATATTCCCATGGAAGCAGCAGAGCCTAGCTGCGTAGCCGTGTCGCTACACTTAGATGTATGGCAAAGAATGAATAATGCGCTCAATTTTAAACTTATTTCTTCTGGGACAATTTTTCAAAAACGCTCTGATTATACCTTTCAATAGTAAATTAAAACAAAACGAACTTTGGGACGGCTGAACAATTAATAAAACACTATGTTCTTGGATTGTGCTGTTGACGTCACCGAGCGTATCTCATACCACGGCCAACCAACTCAAGCGGAGCTCTATATTACGGCTGCAGCCATCACGGTCACCTTTCTAGAAACATTTCACCATTGTGATTTCTGCTAGCAAAAAATCCACACATCAGAAAGAACTGCTGAAGACGCTGTAGGGTGACCGCTTCACTCTTCCGTCTTTATCTGGCTGGAAACACTTCTAATATAACTCCTACGAATAAAAATATAGGATTGACTGTCAGCCCCCCCCTCCCCCTCGCCTCCGTTTAAAATTCTCATCCTGGATTATACTGTCGTCCTTCGAAGCAAAGCAACTTCTCCTGCGCAGAATAGATGCACTAGTTCCTCCACTGAGGGATTTTGTCTCCCCCTCTATAGTAACCACGCTGAGGAGGTACTGCATTGCGTGATCTAAGATTGGGCAATGACAACTGTAGCAGCCGCACGTTAATGATGTCAGTTTTGAGATCTATAACCTCAGTGAATGCCTTGTGTGTCTGCTGCCAGGTAGAGACTGTCATCGACCACTTGCTTCGGCTATGCTCTCCACGGTGATATACTAGAATTCAGGATCCAATAGCAAGAGCTCTTCGACTGGATTGCACAGAATACACAGTGAACTGCGTTGCTGCGTACTTGGCTTATTTAGGCAATAAAGCCGTCTCATAGGTCCATAGATTTTTTCCTATGTTGGCTATACTCTGAAACTACATGAGCACACGGTTGGAAGTGTTGCTACTAGCACAATTGAATGACAACTTGAGTAACGGAGTCGAGGTGCTAACTTGGGCGCAGACTATTCATAATTTCGTCAAATATCCTGACAGATATCAAAACAGCAAATTTTCTTGGGGCGCTACCTGTAAAACATCCGGGTAAGGCAAATTTAGTGGTGCATACAATTTTCTATTCATAACTATAGTTGAATGTTTTCGTTTAATATCCTCTTTTAAACTTTTGTATCAATTCCTGGGCATAGCACAATGCAGTGCTAACCATTATGCATTTGCTTCCGGAGAATAATCTCATCGGGTTCTATAAGATGTCTTTCAATACTCTTTATTTTTTGTCATCTCCGCAGCGTTTTTATGCGAAGCATACTAAAATAGCCCAACCCAGCTCCTCGAGCGCGGCGGTGTCGTTACCATTGACCTTTCGTGACCTCCATGTCATACCACGTGATGCGTGACGTCACAGCAGATGAACAACGGGGGGCCTAACTCGCGCCGTCGCGAGAGGCGTCGTGACCAAGGATGACCACGTGGTGCGTGACGTCACAGCAGATGAGAAACGGGGGCCCAGCTCGCGCCGTCGCGCGAGGCGTCGCGACCAAGGAGGACCACGTGATGCGTGACGTAACGACATAGGAGAAACGGGGCCCCAGCTCGCGCCGTCGCGCGAGGCGTCGCGACCAATGTGTTTCCTGCTTCTGCCGCTATAGTGAACACGTGATGCTGGAGCGGCGGTATACAAGGGGGTGCGCCTGCCTCTGCTAGGCGTACACGGGATAGAGATGCCTCCTGGAGACAGGCCTGCTCGTTGGAATGAGAAGCAAAAGTTGCGGCGTGCTACAGAGACTGATGAAGAGCGTGAAGAACGTCTAGCCAAGCGGCGTGCTCGATATGCAACTCGGCGACAATATGCTTCGCATCTGACTAGGCTTAACCTAAGTTAAGCCTCAGCCATTTTTTTCGTGTGTGTTCTCCCTAACTGCTTGCTGGGTTATAAGTGACGCGTTTCCAACGAAAATGTTTCACAGAATCACATCTCAGTTAATAACAACGATTTCCCTTTATCCGGAAGAGCGGCATAGTTAACGACTTTTGTTTTAGCAAGGAATCACGATGTATATCGCGAGTTTTGCCATGTGGCTTCTATTTTTACTTTCTTAATGACCGCAGCGGCTCTGAAGCAGCACATAAATTATTGTGCAGCAATATTCTCAGATGTCAGCCAAACATATAAAAAATTAAACTGACAGTGAACATTTCGTTGTATCGTCCCAGTAAAAATATCTCACCTCTTGGGCCCTGACCTCGATGTTAGAACACTTTATTTGATTTAATGCGCACTGCATTATCTGCTGAGCGCCATATTGAAACTAAAAACAAATTTCAAGTATGTCTGCTTGACAGCTGTGGTTTCATCGCTCATGTATTCGCTGGAAACTGCTGTGTACGTTGCGCTTTTTGGACTGGTATTCTTTTCTTTGTCATTTTTGTGAATAATAGATATGTAGCACAGTTCACTGAAGTGCCATCTCACACAAAGGATCTGCCTCCCGTGAGCAGTGCGACGTCCCTAGAAGACAAAAACTATGACCACGTCATGTATCACAAAGGGGAACGTGAATCATATTAGAGGGTACCGTTTTTAAAAGTAAAGCACCGCCAGGATATTTTTCCTGGCTACGTTGTGTGGATGCGTTTGCATTGGCAGCGCACATAATTTCTTGAAGATCAGCTGCAATCCTTTCTTCGCCACATCTAATCTGAAGATTTGCATGAATGCTACAAGATCCCCTCGACAAGTGCTAGAAGGAATCCTCTTGGGGATTTTTTACTTTAGGCAAAGAGCGCAGCTGACCGTACGCGTAACGCGACTATTTAAGGAAATTGCTCCCGAAAAATTCTGGTATAACATCCCAAGGTGTCTTAGGCTATGAGGAATGCCGTAGTGGGAAGCTCTGGATGATTTGGATTAACTGGAGTTCTTTAACGACCACTGACATCGCACAGTAAAGGGTCCTCCAACATATCGCCTCCATCGAAATGCCTGTCCTGCGGCCGGGATCGAACCACTAGGCAACTGCGGCGGCAACGAATACAACAATGTAAACACACATGCAGTCGAGCCCACTTACCTGTGTTTAGTCTGTTCCTTCCGTAGCCGCCGCGGTGGCACAGTGGTTATGGAACAATCTAAACACAGGTACAGTCGAGCCATTTAAAACGGCCGCAGTTATAATGAGCACTCGCTTATTATGAAAGAGGGCGGTGGTAGCGTCAAAATACTATGTAGAGAGCAATGGCTACGCGTCTCAGATACAGCGAACACCTATGGCTGCACAACTCGGTTTCAGGTAACGAGGGAGGTTCAGAAAACTCGGCCCCACAGCAAACTTGGCCCCTCTCCCTAGTTCTACACCAACCGCGGTGGCTAAGTGATTGAGGTGAGCGTTTACTTAGCTCAAGCACTGAACCCGGCCGCGTAAGCCGCGTTCGATGAAGGTGAAAAGCAAAAGGCGCCCGCGTGCTGTCCCAGAGTGGTCGAAATTATTTCAGAGCACTCCACTACGGCACCTTTCTCTCTTCCCTGATTCACTCCCACCATCCTGCCCTCACGACGTGGTTGAGGTGTCTACCATGACGTAAGACAGTAAGGGCGCTTTACATTTCTTAATAACCGATCATTATTGTCTTGTTCCATTATGCTATTTTTACTGTCCCTTGATTGAAATTTATGGATGTGTTGTAGTCAGTTATTTTTTTTTCATTTTTTTCGCAATTTTGTCACCTTGATTGTGTCTTGATTTAGTACCTCAATACTGACCCTGTCTATGAATCCTGTTACTGATTTTGTATCTAATTTTTCTTGTCATATGCTCTTTGTTCTAGTTCTTAAACTTCCAAATCTCGTCATAAATTAATAGGCTTGCCATACAGCTTCTATATCTGTACAATGTACAGTATCTATATACTTTAACCTTGTATGTAAGTATCATTTATATCCTTCCTTGTTCCAATATTTTAAGGGATTAACATTATTGATAATGCGTCCCCCATAGCCTGAGTCGCTTTGGGACGTTAAACCCAATAAAAAACCTATTAAATAAATAAAAAATATATTAGTAAAATTGCTGCGCACGAAGAACGCAGTTTTCATATTTTAACACGCTTATCATCCCTTTCTGTAATAGCTTGCCTGGAAAATGTTTTTGTAACATGTGCATTTAACATCAAATATAGTCGCAAGCACTGACCTTTGATTGAAAGCAGTGGTTTGGTGAGTTGGGCTCTCTTTAATAGTTCTCAAGAATCTTAAATACGTTAATAACTATAAGAGGTAACTGCAATAGAGCTCTGTATGTAATAATACATATTTGAATATACCCATAACCTCAAAGTTTGTATTTTCTTTTCTTGATGATGATAAATAAGCCGAATTAGCAGTTGTTTATGACATTGTTTCTATTGAGATTTTGTTGAAAATTTCATGTGGGGGCGTGCTGCGTTTCATTTTGCATCGGAGGATGACTATGGCGCTGCTGGGCGCGCCAGTCTCCACCCGGATGAAGTCTTAGTCAGGATTGACAGGTTCACCGCCGTGGCAAAAGGAATTCCTCATGTGAACATTTAATACAATTGGCATGTTAGCGTGGTTTGGCCAATTGCGAGTTGGGCACGTTCGCACTTTCGTTTTCACTTTTTTTTCGATTTCAAGGTCGCTTTAAGCAGGTACTGTGATTGCGTTCTGCTCAGGAACCACTGCGCACAGATGAAATTTGATGAACACGACGACATCCAAAAAACTACGGAAGAGAGTAATGGTTAAAGGCGCGGGATGTCCGGCTGCTTTAGGCAAGGCAAGTTAGAGAGTGTTTTAAGGAATCAATATCCTGATATACTGAAATTACCAAACTTAGGATCCTGTACATTGAAACCTTTAAGACAAGTAGCGAATTTTAGAATTTCTCGCTAAATTCTAAATCAATCACAACTGCAAAATCAATCAAACGTCAATGATAGGTTGGCTGGCGGTTCTTGCGTAGATAATGTATTATTATGTGTACATAATGTGTTATTATAATAGTGGTCCATTGCAGTTGCCAGTGAAGCTCCAATGTTTGCGCCGCCTGCAGTTCGCAACCCGCTGGCGGCTATAAAGCGTTTTATCTTGAAGTGTCTTGCATATTTCAAGCCTGCTGGGAGGTTGCCGACAACACGGTTGACATGTTGGCGTCTTCCCACCACTCTGAGGTGTACCACCAGCCAGAGGCTTTGGGCAGACAAACATTGCAGAAATCTGCGATTGTTTTAATAATGGTAGGGCACTAAAACAAGCCTTGAAATTTGAGAACTATTTTTTATTTCAGTGGATGAAAGCGCCCGGTGGTGTGGGACAGCCTTTGTCTTGAAAAGCAGCTATTCCACAGCACTGCTGTGCGGAGCAGCGCTTTGTCCCTCTACCCGTCGCAGCGGCCAGAGTGGCCATCGCAACGGGCTGACGCTCCGCTGGACGCTGCGCTGTCCTGGCGGGCCTCGGCAGCCCCCTGGTCACTGCGGCCGTGGTCGCCGCCGCATCTTCCGGACTCGCCGCGCCCTTCACCACCGCAGGCAGACATATCTTTGCAGGAAAAGCAATATGTGCAATGAATTATACGTGAAGCGAATTTCACTATGTCCGAAAGGCTTCCCGCGCTACGTGTCACTCGTCCCAAAGTAAAGTTACAGCTCAGTTTTAGTTTTAATAATCTAAATTTGTATTCTTCTTCAAAATGTAAAATTCTAACCACATCAACAAACCACCGATTAAATGTTAATATATTACTATGTACAGTGAAGCTTTAATACCAGCTACGCTCTTTTTGCATTGAGAAACTGTAATTAGAATGCAACAGAGCGCTGACTGCATTGACATATATTATGTGGCACTATTTTCTGGACGCGTACGCATCGAATCACCTCGCCCGCAATGTCATGTTCTTGTCTGCGAGAAGTCGGGTTGTGTAAGCAGTTATGCCACTCTTCCTTCAGCTCCGCGTCGTTATTTCATGTATTTTTTTGTTCACAAGAGGAGCAGCTAATTTAGGTTTCATATATGTAATATCTGCACTCTAGTCTCTCACTCCTCACTAAGAACGAGGATACAATTTTTTTGGCAGATTAAAGACAACTAAAGCGGATCTTTTATCTATTAGTGGAGTTTTAAAATCCTCCCTCATAATAATGCTGTAGTTTAACGAAGTGAAGGCGCTCTCTCAAAGTGAAATGTGGTGAACAACCTCGGAATATAAGTTAAATTCAGCCGGTTGCGGAGCTTGGCTTCATCCAAATGTGTCTGCCTTGGTAAAAGCAGTTTTAGACAGGCATTTTTGTGAAAATGTGATGCGGGTGATCTTTAAAGCTATTTCTTTTAAAGTAGAAACATTTTAAGTTGGTAGGTCCATGACAAGATTTGTTACCAAATTTTATTCACAAGAAAAAGTAACAGTTATTATTTAAAATGCTTGAAATGAATCAGGTAAGTGTGGCCGCTGTAAAGAGTTCTTGACGCAGTTCTTTTTCTGTGTATTCTGTAAGGAAACTTACAGCAAGAACTCTACGCCATATGCACGTATTCCGGAGAAGGCTATTTTTAAACGGGAAATTTTTTGTGAACGCAATTTTTTCATGCATCTTATCATTTCACTATAACAATCAGCATATCCGCAAAATTCTCCACGGCAGACTGGTATTTCTTTCCTATTAACGTTTTTGCGATCGCCAAACGCTCCTCATTGCTTCTTTATTACTGCTTTAACTACTGGATGCGAAGATGCAGGAACACTAAAAAAAGATTTTTCTGCACACACAAAGAATGTACCTTGAAAATTTCAGTAACAGTATGTTAAAATATTCTATGGTTACCTGACAATTAAAACTCATGCCCATGAATCTAGGAATTATAAGTCGATGAACTGCTATAATGTACTCACCTGCTACAAGGAAAGCAAAGATCGCCAGAGTCACCAGGAATACCTTGGAGTTCATTCTTGTTTATGGGAGAGCAGCTGCATTGAATAATTAATAAAACATTAGCACCACTCTAGAGCTGTGATCGACAAAAGGCACTGTCGCGTAACACCTGTTTGCTTTATCATGTAGCGCAAAAGTTGTGCCATTAAAGTTATCTAGGTGTGAGCCGTGACATGCCACTCACGCTGAAACATGAATCTCATGCTGAATAACTTGAAAATAAGTGTGTTCGTTACTCAAGCAACAGTTTCAACAAATTTAGTTTCATACCTTAGTTTTGAAAACGAAATTTTTCGCACTTTAAAAATATTATTCACTTTGCGTTTTCAAAATGCAAGTGAATGTTTTCTACTATGAGACCCCATGATCACAATGATAGCAAAACGGCCACTTACGTTTTCTTCGCTGCAGAAGGCGATGATGTTCAAGGAACACTGTTGTATGCTTCCATATGAAGAGCGTTTTTATACTGTTTCTACTGAGGAAAAAAACTATTGTCTAAAATACCCTAAACAACGCTTTGGCCAATGACGAGGGTGAGAGAGAAGTACGGCAAGTGATTATCGCATTTCCCACGTCGAGATTGGTGGAACCGAGGGAAGCCACGCCTCGACTGATTGAAGCACAAAATGAGCCAGCTGCTGAAACCGGCACCAATGAAAAGCAGTGCAGATGTTTCATCTGTTGCGCCAGCGGAAGTGAAACGCGAAAAGAAATCACATGATTGCAGTGGATGAGCACAGTCACTGAACTAACTTTATAGGCACATATTACGCTCATCCATAGGCCTCGAAGTAGAAGTAACCTGGGGAGCAGTTCTCACCCGTTACAAGCCGCGCTATTACAAGCTTTTATTCCCCAAAGAGTATTCTGGAAAATATCGATCGTTGCGGAAATATGATAATTTTATAAAACATGCTACTTAAGCAAAAGAAAGGATCTGCATCCATGGTAGAAAATAAACGAATCGACACAATTTGAAAGTAAAATTTTCTCCACACTACGGTACACAGAGAATGGGCCGAGTAATATTAGGTCTCTATTTCTAATATAGTCAATTTAAGTTCTTCGCGTGTCGTCGCTGGTTCACGGTGCATAATTTTTATTCATCTAGAAAATTGCTGGTGGCAATTAAACCAATCATCTGTGAGCACTTCGTATGCGCGTTTCAAGGATAAATTTTGTGTTCAATGAAACATCTTCTACCACTGATGTTATGTCTCATTTCACTTTCCAAAGCGGCCCATGAGCAATGAGAGGCAAGTGCAGAACTTCGGAGTAATATAGAAATCTCTGTCAACGGCTTTAACTCGGCTTCTGTCCCCGTAACATCTGGAGTCCCCAAGGGAAGTGTACTTGGCCCTCTGCTTTTTTTAATTTTTATTAACGATCTACCCAAGTGTGTATCGTCTCAAATTAGGTTATTCGCGGAAACCGAAACTGTCGCATTAAACGTTTTTGTCAACTTCTTCATTTGCAAGACTAAACCATGCCTTCCTATTCGCCTAATTTTGTTCACTAATGTTGCTTATGTGTGTTGATTTATCTTTATTACCTTTTGTTGCTTCTCCGATTGATTGCCGTCTTGGTTCATTCTGTATTACCCGTTGCTTTGTGATATTTTTTCATTTTTGTGTAAGACTGGCCGTCATCCTGCTGTCATGCCAACTAACAAGGGGTCGGGACCTCGTCAAGCTGTTCGAGCTTTTAGTCCCGTACTCCTCCTTTTCTAAGGAAATAAAATGATTGATTGATTGATTGATGATTGTGTAATATATCGTAATATTACTAATGAAACCGACCGCCATTCACTTCAAACTGATCTTGACGCTGTAACGGCTTGGTGTTCTTCCTGGCTAATGTCTCTAAATGCATCTAAAACAAAGTTAATATCGTTTACTAACCGTTCCACTCGAATTGCTACAACCTACTTCCTCAATAACGATACAGTTGAACTTACAACAACTTACAAGTACCTAGGAGTTCACTTTCAGTCTGACCTAACTTGGCATTACCATATTAACACAATCTTAGCATCAGCAAATCGCGCACTCGGCCTTCTTAGGCATAATCTCAAACACGCGCCTTCACATTTAAAAAAATTTGCTTACATCACGCTAATGCGCCCGAAAGTTGAGTATGCTTCTGCCATATGGGACCCTCATCAAGCTTACATCATAAACAACCTTGAATCCCTGCAAAACCGTGCTGTTCGCTTCATCTTTTCAGATTATTCACGCTTCACCAGTGTCACAGCATTAAAACAACGTGCCGAGTTGGTACCGCTAGCATGTCGACGCCATTTCGCTCGCCTAACCTTGCTTCACAAACTGTATCACCATCCCACCCTCCACGACGACTTCTTTTTGCCACACCCTGCAGTCTTTCCTCGCCGTGACCACGTTAACAAAATAAAACGCATCACATGCCGTTCATTGCTCTACGCGAAATCATTCATTCCTCGCACTATAATAGATTGGAATAACTTGCCATCACACATAGCTATTGAGGTTAACCCACAATCGTTTCAGCATTCGCTAAAGCAAACCACGGACTAACAGATTTGGTATTTTTGTTGTATTATGTGCATTTACTGAGTATTTTATTCTGCATTGTTTGTTGTTATTACTTGTGTACATTACTAGTTTTAATTCATTATTACGTGTATTTTGTTCAAATTCCTGTGCCATATTTTTATGATTGTATCGCCCCCCCCCCCCTATGTAATACCCTCGCATGAGGGCCCTTAGGGGTATTGTAAATAAATAAATAAATAAACTTTACTGTCCACTAAAAAATTACAGCACTAGGAGTTTGTGCGCTGCTTCCGTATTGTAGCCTAAATGCTCCCCTAATGGTCACAATGTCTGTGTCACGTCTTTGGGCTCAGCCCACAAATACACTAGCTGCTGGAGAAAAAACTACATTTGGATCATTTACATAGGTATTACGTGTGGCTCATAAGACGGTGATATTTTGATAATAAATGTATCGTTAAAGACGTACGCGGGAAGGCACACCGAAGGTAGCATTTCGAACAATGTGTTTTGTATTACCGGTTTTATTTTTCTGGGAAGAAAACGCTACCTAAACTTAATAGTGGCGCTGATCATTATGAGTGACAGGTTTCCATATCTTAGTTTCATAATTTGTATAATTCAACAATTTGTGCTGGGATAGGCCTAGAGCAAAACTGAAAACGCATGTTTAATCTGTTGGTGGTGTGGCGCATTGTTTCTAACATCACACGGCAATAAGACATTCATGCCGACCGAAAGGACGTATTTATTTTTCTCTGCAAGGTAACTGTGGACATCCCTGTTTTCTTTATCAGGAAGATAAGCTTTCCCACTAATTCAGACTATAAAAATGCTGCAGAAAAGGCGACATTTCGCATTACATTTATTTGAAGGATATTAAAGTAGCTCTATACTATGCTCACAATGCTCAGAATTTAAAAATACGCTAAAACATTGATTAAACGGCATTGCGCTTTGCCTTCAATAAACCTAGAGTGGAATGACGTCACTAACATAAATTACTTCGCAGCCGTTTATATGAGATAGGTCGCACCGAAACCACAATACTGCAACAATAATTTATCTCGCTATTATCCGCTAAAGCAGGTGGCGAACACTCTCAAAAAGTTGTACTTCAAAGCACAGTAATGTATACTCGGGGATCAAAGTCTCTCACCCCAACTACATTGTGGGAGGTGTCATGAAAAAAACGATGATTACTTTTTCGCGGAATCATGCCCCATACTGCGAGACGCCTGACTGAGGGCTTCTTCAGGAATGTTGCGTTCTTTAATTTCCTTTAACTAAGTCCTTTGTTGTTTAGTTTCAGTATTATAGTTCTGCAGAGTTTACTACCTCAGAAGTTATTGCCTGATTAACTGATTTATATTTAGCTAGAGTTTTAACAACGCTTAACATTCAAAATAAGCGAGACACAAAAGCTCGAAGAGGATACTACCACAAGGATTTGCATGCTAAGATTGTCATTATCTTTGAAAACAGCAATGTTTAGTTTTTTCAAGTTCCAACAACGTTACGGAGAAAAGCTTCTGTTGCGCGAGTAGTTTAAAAAAATTTTCTCACCGAAAGTAAGCAACACAGCACTTGCTATTGCGGACGTAGAATTCTTTCATCGGACATGATCATGACTTTCCATGGAAAACACTCTTGACGGTTAGACAGCATTAAATACACAGAGCCTAAAAGTGAGAAAGCGTGCCCTTGAAACGCGTTTTCTGGCACTGGACGCACTAAGACGTGATAAATTTAACCTATCCTCAGCCCATTCGTTTCCAGATGTCATGCGGCGCGAGTAGTCACCCAGTTTTATTGAGAAGCAACTCGACCAACGGGTTCCACATAATCACGTCAAAAAATAAAATGTCCAGTTGCTTGTTCTACATAAAAACTTCGCATTCGACTTAAATTTTACCTAGAGATACAAGAGAGACGCAGCATATTTCATCTTCTAAATAAAAAAAAAACGTGAAAGCATTGCTTTTAGCCGGGAAAAATATGAATAAAGAAAGTCTGTGTCCAAACAAGATTCAGACTGTATGAAAGTCCACAGGTGCAAACGATGCGTTTGCTGGCATACATCCTTGCCTTCACATGGTCGCCCTCAATACCGCTATTTCAAGTTGAATTGTGCTCTTGATTTCTTGATATATTTTTAACACTGTGGGCGCGCTGGAAAATGACGTTTGTAGTCTGTCGCAACCTCCGTGTAAAGATAAAAAGCTTAGCAGCAAATGTTTGTCTCTTAACCGAACCAGCGCATAGATGGCGATATCTGTACACGAATATTTGTCAGGTTTTTTTCTTGAGTGCTGCAAAGATCGCTGCCTGCGCCAGCGTGTGCCTCCTTGGTTGCTTTCGTGGCTCCTTCACCCTTTTTGGTGGTTGACATCCTGATCAAAGAAGGCGGTAGAAAAACGACAGAAATTTCTGCCGAACGAGAGGTTTTTCTCTCATATGACAAAAAGTCCTGCATTAAAGTTTGTCCGGCGAAATATGATTGTGTGGTAGGATCTATCATGCGACAAAGGCTCCTGGCGCAGGTTCTCTAGTATAAAAAACTCTTTGCGGGCGTCATGCATCTCAAAAAACGTTACTGTCATAGGTCCGGTTGCATGACATGCATTAGTCGCAAGTTCGGCCGTCACACATTGATTCTTGTAGTGAGATAAGTCATGCAGCGGACTGTATAAACATCCCTTTTCGCGCAACAGAAGTGTCTCTCTTTGGTGCTGTGTACGAAACGCGCGTTTCTCTTTCGTACTTACTTGCGCAATAGATTCCTGTTGTAGACTCTACCTTGTGACAGAATCCTGTGGAGTGTTTTATTGCGAAAGGAAGTATCGTCCGATGTTCGCGCCACAACCACCTCCATTGGACTACTGTCACATTACATCAAACAGGCCTGCTCGTCATAAGAAGTCGGAGTTCCTCTCGCCGCCGTTACCACAAACTTTTTCTACGCAACATGACAGCTGCACTCTTTACACAGATGTTGCCATAACCCCAACAGGAGGATCAACTACTTTTATAAGCCCGACACACCCTCAACTCTACGGCCGACAAACCTACTCTACTGACACTTCATCATCTCTTTCTTTGGAGCTGCAAGCGATATTAAATGCCATCGCAGCCTTACCTGACGACCCTCCTTATAACCAGGTGCACCTATGTACCCATTCACAAGAAGCCGTGAAGCATCTAAAGAAGGTCCGCGGTACCCTTCGGGTTTCCCAGGCCATACATGCTGCTTGCAAATCTTACCCGGTGCCTATACTCATTCACTGGGCACAAGCTCGCACAGATGTCCACAGCATCGCACCTGACATGACAACTCGTGCCACTGACATTCCACAAACTCCACCTGCCTCTTTGCCACCAGATCCACTTCTGACACATCTAACATCTTCAGCCTCCCTCAGGCAGCGTACACGTGCTCTTATTCCCCCGAGTACCTACCCCCTTCCCCCCAACCTATCACGGGTGGAGGAGGTCTCTCTGAGGCGGCTGCCTGTCGGAGTGGCCCTTACGCCTGCAGTTCGCAACCAGTGGCAAAGTGCCAAGATTCCTGCGCCGCAAAAATGCCCTCACTGCGAAGCACCCGCTTCCGACATCAATGTCCACCACCTTCTGTGGACATGTCCAGGAACTTCACTGGTGCGCGCTCGAGTTCTTCAAGAGGCAGGCCTGTCTCCCAACAATGACTCTAATTTGCACGTGTGGATAACAAAAAAACATTTACGGCCGAAGCTTATGTGACTTTTTACACGCAAACCGGGCTTCATGCGTTTTTGTAACATATTCTAGCGTTAGTCACTAACACCACGTTTTATGCCGCGCGGCACACTCAGAGTCACAAATAAATAAGTATCTTTCAGAAGACTTCGCTCAATTAGGCCTCGTTACGCCGAAGGACACCCGTTAAGGTCATGCTGATGAAAAGTTGAGAATGTGTCTATTGCTTAAAAGGAAAGATGCGTTTCACTAATGAAACTTTCCCCACTAACCAACCCTAGTCGCAGCACATTAGCTGCATTACGCCTAGAGCTTAGTCAAAGAAACTTAGTTCGTACGCTTGCTAACTCTGCACGCGACACTAAATTACGTTTATGTAAGCACTTACCCGCCCTATGCTACTGTCATCTGCAATCCCCTCAAGCCATGTGAAATATAAATTTGAGGCCTTCCATAGAAAAAGAACATTAAATTTATTTACTGCCGCAATGCAAGTCTCCCCGTCATCATTCGTGTAATCACTTAGACATGGCTGAAAAGCAGGTAACTTGTCGTAATACACATCACTACTTGAAAAACGCCTTTTGCGCAAGGATGCGGCGCCACAACGAAAGAGCTGCAAAGGATCAAACTCTATAGCAGGCTTGCAGAGACAGTCAGTAGAGATCGCGCTACGAGAATAGAAAGTGCGTTGCTTTGTGCAGTGGAAGGAGATGAAAAGAGAACCCACTGTCGATTGCATGTTTTATCAAAGTATTCAATTTAAATGGCTGATAAAAGTAACTAATCGGTGAAAAAAACATGGAGGGGGTAATTCAAGGTATGACAAGATAACGCAATGGTTTATTTCCCATCTATGTAGAAGTTCATTCTCTACTCTACATACGACGATCCCTGTGCGTCCTCATACCCGTCTTGGCGCAGTCGAGCAGGTTTTAAGCATAGTACCACTGTCCTGCGATGACAGGTGCTCCCAGTGGTAGGACTTACGCGGCCCAGGCTCCTTCTTCTTCCCGAGTGACCAATGATAACTGCCGCGGTGGGCAGTTTAAGCACCATCCGGTGGGCAGGTTTTGATGGCGCCGCAATGTCACGTAACCTAGGTGGCCCGCGTGCATCCTAGGCTGCTCTGTGGGGACTACCTGCCAGAGCCGTGGTCATGATTTCTCGCTCACAATGCCGACGCCGACCAAAGCGACACCAAACTTTCTGGTGAACGAGGCCTTTAACGCTGCCCCGTTAAAATGGAGATTCAGAGATGCTGTGCACTAGCAACGTTATAATCAATGAGTCGGACAACTGAAGGTTTGCGGCAAGCGCCTGTTTGAGCTGCAATGCTATTTAGGAGAAACGGTCCGAATCCTTGTGTTTTCGTGGAACACAAACACATTTTTAGAAACGAACTCCACGACGGCGATGCATAGACGCAGCTCCGGCGTTGCTCCCAACGATGACTCCACGAATGATGGCTTAACGTCAGGGTGGAAAAAGTGGTGTTGTTATAATAGCAGTGGTAATTAGCAATTTTTGTGATTTGTGATATTAATTAGGAAGTAGTAGTACTAATAGACCGTAGACAAAGTAATAGTTATAATGGTTACAGATGTTATCTAATATTTACAGAAAGTTAACGATTATTAAAGATTAGTGATTGTTAGAAGTTTGTGATAGTTAGCCACAGTTAGCCATTCTGAGTAATAGTAATTACAGTTCCTGGCGGTCATATTTAATAAAGAAACAGAGGACAGCAGTTGCTACGGCAGCAAAGTAACTGCTCTATAGGAGAGAAGGCTTACCATGGTAGAGAAGTGAAACAGAAGTGAGGCAGAAAGAGTGAAATGATGAAGAAGAAGAGAATACGCCCCAGGCTAACAGATATCTGCAGTATCAATTATATTGATCGTCCTCCTGTTTTTTTTTCGTTCTCGACAAGTCGAAGTCAGTCCCTGCGTATGTAAGTTTTTTATGCATGCCATTTCTGTTAGCTATTGTGTTTTTAGCGAGCAAAAGCTAATATCTCAAAATCACTGTGATGTCTATTAGCTGGTTTAACATATTTAGAACTTCTATATTCGCATTGTTTTTTATGTAAGTCAAAATTATCCCCAGATTCATGAAGTCATAGTGACGATGATGTTAATGGCTTGAAGTTAAGGCGTAACAGTAATATCAAAATGCATTCACTGGGTGGTTCAACGGTGTGACGTTCCGTGCGTGAGCTACCAGGGCCCATACCTTCGGCGGAATTTTCTCTGTGCTCAACCGTGAACAATCAACAAGGCCGACAACCTCGCGACGACCATGGGAAGTGGGATGCTTGGAATGCCCCTCCGAGCCTCAGCGGATTAGTGTAGCAGGAATGTCTAGGGCCATTGTCAGCAGCAACCCCAGCGAAATTCCTTGAGCGGAGGTGACCACTATAGCGGCGAAGGCCGGGGACGCGCCGGAGGTATTGTCCGAGCGACCACAGCAAAGGCGCCGGCGGGAGGGAAAGCCAGCCCAATTAGGCATGCCTGGCCGTACAAGGACAATAGAAGAAAGCTGCCGGCGGGAGACAAACGACATTCCAACAAGGGATGTCGGGGATGCCGCAGGGCGCCGCCGTTGAAAGGAGGAAGAAAGAAACATTCCAGTCGGGAAGAGAGGAGATCGGGCTTGGCCGGCGGAGCAGATATAGCTGGCGAGTGCGGACGAAAGGCACGCAGAGAACGAGATCGTTCACGAAAAAGGGTCCTTCAGCGCCGAAGCCGGACGGCGCGCAGCTTCTGCCAGCCACCGACGGATCGCAACTCCGGAGACCATCCATCGCCCCCATGACGGCGTCGCCACGTAAGCTCGGACACCCCAGCCACTGATGTACCATGTATAATTATTGATTACATCATTTTGTTTAAACTGAGCCATACGGTGTCTTCTTGCCTCTCCGTCCCGTGTGGACCTGCGCATTATGTGGGGTCGTCACACTGGTGTCAGAAGTGGGGTCTCAAAAGCAAATGTCCTCTGAATGCTGCGACATTCATGACTTCAAAATTGTAATCAAAGGGGAATCACGGGACTGATTGTGGGACTTCGACCCCCATTTGAGAGGCTTGAGGCACCGGAGGGCTGGAGCGGGAAAAAATGTCTGTAACTGACGGAGCTCCCACTCCACAGCCGTCGCTCGGAGCAAGCATGCTGGCATTAGGAAGCGTCATTCCGACGTTTACGGGAGATAAGACAGGGCTTCCAATCTGCGATATCTTTTCCATGCTAGAAGAGATTGGGAAAATGGGAGGATGGTCCGATGCTCAAATGCTGGGAATGGCGAGGTGTAAGATGGCAGGAGCTGCTCATGATTTTGCTTGGCGAGACGAAAAAGTAAAATCCACAAAATCATTTGCGGAATTTACGAAGCTCGCGTTCGAGCATTTCGACACTGAACCACGTCATGTGCGGGTACAGAGGTTCCGTGACGCTGGACAGATGGTAGGGGAGGACGTGCGAACGTTTGCGTCGCGGCTTCAGCGCCTAGCGCGCGATACGCTGAGTAGGGAGGAGGAAGGAGACCAGCTAAAGAAGAAATACGCGGAGGAACTAGTTAAAGAGGAAATGACCGCTTTGTTTGTGGCTGGTCTGCAAGACCCCGTGCGCCGGTTCGTGCTCTCGCGCAAGCCGAGCAATTTCGACCAAGCCGTGGCGGCCGCATTGGATGAGGAACGAAATGAGGCGCTAACGGCGGCCGCAGCGAGAGTTCGCGTCATAGAGAGAGCGGTGCCCAACCCTGAGGTTGCTCTCTTGACAGAGCGGTTAGATCGCTTAGAGCAGCTGCTATCTCAGTAGGTGGAACGCCAGGTTGAAGCGGGCGCTCAACGGCGCCCATTCGCTGGAAACCGGAGACCGCCACAAAGCTACAGGCGCGGTATGCGAGATTTCGAAGAAATCGCGTGCTTCGCGTGCCAGGGTCGCGGACACATCGCAAGGTTCTGCCCAAACGTGCGCCGTGGGGAGCCACAAAGAGAAGCAGGCGAGACACGCCCTAAGCAAGCCTACAGCGAGGGTCCAGATACAGGGACAAAAAACTAGGTTGTCCTCCCCATCCTGATGAGTGTGGGGAGGGAGCAGTGGGTAATGAGGTGGTGGTGGTTTGTGTGGCCGACGAGGCATGCCCTGTTGTGCGTTGCAAGTTAAACGGTTGTTGCATGGAATTGTTGATAGACACGGGGTCAAAGGTGACCTTGCTTAAGGAAAGCAGCTTTAACACGCTTCGAAGGAAAGGGGATCGCGAGGTGTTGGAAGCGTCTGGTGGTATGGCAACCAAATTTGTAGGCATAACGGGGGATCCTCTTGGCATAAGTGGGCTCTACCGGTTACACTTCACTCTCGGCGGAATTGCATTGGAGCACCCCTGCTACGTATGCCCGAACTCGGTGTCTCTGCCAAACGGAGTGTCAGGTATATTAGGGCAGGATTTTTTGAGAAAAGGGAAGGTAGTAGTCTCATTCTCTGAAGAAGAAGTTAATGCGGGGGGCTCAAAAGTTCCGTTTTTGAACAGGAGCAGGGCTGAGGTTCGCAGTACCGATATTGACACCCGTCAAACAGTGGGATCATTGGAGAAGGTATATTCGCGGGTTGCCGTGAAGCTGGTCGATGAGGCTGTCGTCCTTCCGTGGTCGGAGCACATTTTGTACGCTTATGTGCCTGCAGATGTAGAGAGCGGCGCCGTGGGAGTGCTTGAACCGGTCGACTCTCTTAGTAATGGACTGAAGGCAACCGCGTGCCTCGTGACTGTTAATGACGCCCACAGAGTGCCCCTACGGGTGGTTAACTGTAGCCAGCAGCCACTGAGCCTTCCCAGGAACAAAACATTGGCTTTCTTCACCTCTGCGATAGAGACACATGAGCCCACCGATACGGTACTCGCAACTGTAGAGCATGCTAGTCCTTCGGCTCCTCCAAATGCGTTGTTCGATCTTTCCCACGTAAAATCCAGGGAGAGGGAGGCTCTGGCTGGTTTGCTGAACGACTACTCAGAGGTATTCGCCGCGCCCAACCTGGATTTGGGCTGCTGTGGCGTTATGAAGCACAGGATAGAAACCGGCACTTCATCGCCCGTTTACCAACGTGCGTACAGGATTCCTTGCTCCCAACGTGAGGAGATGGAGCGGCAGGTGCAGGACCTTATTGATCGCGGCATTGTCGAACACTCAAAGTCACCATGGGGAGCACCGGCACTATTGGTGGAAAAGCCAGATGGCTCGTATCGATTGGTGGTGGACTACCGGAAACTAAATGCCGTAACTCGCATCGATCCATACCCCATTCCCAATATACAGGAGACGCTTTCTCAGCTGGGCTCTGCCAGGTACTTCACGGTAGTGGACATGGCGGCGGGATTCTGGCAGATAGCAATGGATCCGGCAGATGCTGAGAAAACGGCATTCAACACGCCCTCAGGGCACTATGAATGGAAAAGAATGCCGATGGGTCTGGTCAACAGCTCTGCTGTCTGGCAGAGAACCGCTGATGTTATCCGGGCGGGTCTTCTGGGGAAGCTGTGCTTCGTGTATATGGATGACATAATCATATACAGTGACAGTTTTGAGAACCACTTGCGCGATATTGAGCAGGTTTTGGTGCGACTAAGAGGAGCTGGTCTCAAGCTGAAGCCTTCTAAGTGCCAATTCCTCAAAAACGAGGTGAAATACCTCGGGCACATTGTTTCAACTGACGGCGTGCGACCGGACCCTGAGAAACTAAGGTGTGTCTCGGATTTTCCATCCCCGACTAGTGTCAGCCAGGTCCGGCAGTTTCTCGGCCTGATCGGTTACTACCGAAGGCACATAGAGGAGTTCGCCAAGCTCGCTAAGCCGCTCACTGCCTTAACAGCCAAAAATGTCGCCTTTCGCTGGTGCAAAAACGAGGAGGATGCTTTTGGGGCCCTGAAGAGGAAGCTAATGAGTGCACCGCTGTTGCGCCACCCGGATTTTAATTTGCCCTTCGTTTTGGCCACAGATGCGTCAAAGTTCGCAGTTGGTGCTGTGTTATCTCAGGTTATCGAGGGCAAAGAACATCCCGTGGCTTTTGCTAGCCGACAGCTGAGCCCCACAGAGCAGAAGTACGGAGCTACAGAAAGGGAGTGCCTCGCCGTTGTCTGGGCAGTAAAGCACTTCAGATGCTACCTTTACGGCCGCCAATTCAAGCTAGTCACAGACTGCCATCCTCTGAAATGGGTGATGAGTGTCAGGGACCCTAGCTCGCGACTCGCTAGATGGAATCTACAGCTGCAGGAATACTGCTTTGAGGTGGAGCACAAGTCAGGAAAGACACATCTGAATGCTGATGCGCTCAGCCGTACAGCTGTCGTGTCAGCTATAGATGAGTTTGTCCCCGTACTCGACCCCGCCGAATTACGCACAGAGCAGTGCAAAGATCCTGACCTGAAGCGAATAATCGAAAGCTTAGAGGGCGCACCATCTCACCCCGAACAGCTAGGTTATTTCATTGGCAAAGACGGCACCCTGTGTCGGCGCACGAGGCCAACCAGGAAAGGGAGACCAGAGAAAACCGCTTGGGAGAGAGTCGTCATACCTCGGTCGTGGACAGAAAGGGTTCTTCGCGCGTTCCACGATGCGCCGTGCGCCGGTCATTTTGGCGTAGCGAAGACACGCAGGCGCGTCGAGCGTTTGTACTTTTGGAGTGGCATGCGACAGGATGTTAGAGACTACTGTGCGAAGTGTCATTCCTGTCTGGAAAGAACAACGCCCAAGGGACGCAGGCCAGCACCAATTCAGCCGTTCCCTGAGGTTTCGGCTCCTTACGAGCGGACAGGTATGGATATAATGGGCCCCTTGCCCACGACCACTTCTGGAAACAGGTACATTTTAGTATTTGTCGATCACCTTTCAAAACACGCGGAAGCGGTAGCACTCCCAGATCAGAAAGCAGACACGGTTGCAAGAGCATTTGTCGAACAGATCGTGCTCCGACATGGATCTCCGAGGCAACTCTTGACAGATCGGGGAACAAACTTCGTGTCGCAGCTAATGAGGAGAGTTTGCGAGCTGCTTAAGATCACTAAGAAGCAGACAACACCGTACCATCCGGCTTGCAACGGCGCGGTGGAGCGACTGAACCAAACCGTGGCCGGGTTCCTGTCGCATTTTGTTTCGCGCGACCAGCGGGACTGGGACTTGTGGCTCCCGTATGCAATGTTTGCCTACAATTCCGCAGCACACGAGAACACGGGCGAATCGCCATTCTTTCTTCTCTACGGCCGAGACCCGGACCAGCCTAGTGAAGTGCCAGAGGGCCCCCGTCGTGTCCCATACGTTTCACTGGACGACTATAAGGTTGAGCTAGAATCGCGCTTGCAAGTGGCGAGGGACAACGCAAAGGAGGCCTTAAAGAAAGCGGCGAAGCGCAGGAAGGAGGTGCACGATCGCGGTGCTAGAGACGCGCCGTTTGATGTGGGGGACAGCGTGTACATCGAAAACTGCCAAAGACAGATTGGGTTGGCTCGTAAGTTCCAGACGAAGTGGAGAGGACCGTGCGAGGTTGTCGAGAAGCTTTCTCCGGTAAACTTCAGGGTCCGAGACGTGAACCGCCGCTTGATAAGGATACACGCAAATCGCCTCAAGTCGGCACCGGTTCAGTATTCACGAAATGAGGAGGGGGAAAGCGCAGATTTTGATGGGGACCGAAGTGAAGCGGAGCGCGCAGATTGTTCGCAAGAAACGCCCTCTCCTGCATTTGTTCGGCAAGCGCCAGAGGTTACGGCAGGAATGCCACCGGATTTACTTCATGCATTGCTGGAGGAAGGAGCGCATGAGGTTGCCCCGCAGATAACGCCAAGAGAGGCTCCTGCCACGAGCCCTCGCGAGTCTCAAAGCAGACAAGGGGTCACAGAATTACTTGGTACGACTCATGAACGCCGATATCCACTTCGAAATCGGAAAGCTAAGTCGGACTAATGGCGTAAACAGAGCGGAGTTGGGGACTGGTTAAGACTGTGTAATGCTGCAGCTCATAACATTGCTATGTGCTTATGTGTTAAAATATCGGAGTTGCTAGTTAAGCCTTTCTGTCATTAAGTAACACTTTTACACAGGATGCAGAACATGCCCGACTTCCTTTCGTTATCTATATATTTTTTTGTCTGTGCCGTGATTGTGCTGGAAGTGGGAGCTCCTTTGTAACTGTGGTAAATTTATTTCGTCTAGTTTGGACTAGCAAGGAGAGGCTTGGGTGCTGAGTTTCATGTTCGTCTGTGAAAGAAGATCAGTGCTGCCCCTGGAGACGCCAGTTATGACAGCTGCGGCATATGGTGCAGTGCAGTGGTGTTGTGTGCAGCGAAAAGTGTTTTGTCGGACGGAATGTGCGAGGCGATTCAGAAAAATAAGGGGAGCTGCCTGGACTCAAATGTTCGGAGAACATTCTTCTGGAGGGTGAGCGAGTGTGACGTTCCGTGCGTGAGCTACCAGGGCCCATACCTTCGGCGGAATTTTCTCTGTGCTCAACCGTGAACAATCAACAAGGCCGACAACCTCGCGACGACCATGGGAAGTGGGATGCTTGGAATGCCCCTCCGAGCCTCAGCGGATTAGTGTAGCAGGAATGTCTAGGGCCATTGTCAGCAGCAACCCCAGCGAAATTCCTTGAGCGGAGGTGACCACTATAGCGGCGAAGGCCGGGGACGCGCCGGAGGTATTTTCCGAGCGACCACAGCAAAGGCGCCGGCGGGAGGGAAAGCCAGCCCAATTAGGCATGCCTGGCCGTACAAGGACAAGAGAAGAAAGCTGCCGGCGGGAGACAAACGACATTCCAACAAGGGATGTCGGGGATGCCGCAGGGCGCCGCCGTGGAAAGGAGGAAGAAAGAAACATTCCAGTCGGGAAGAGAGGAGATCGGGCGTGGCCGGCGGAGCAGATATAGCTGGCGAGTGCGGACGAAAGGCACGCAGAGGACGAGATCGTTCACGAAAAATGGTCCTTCAGCGCCGAAGCCGGACGGCGCGCAGCTTCTGCCAGCCACCGACGGATCGCAACTCCGGAGACCATCCATCGCCCCCATGACGGCGTCGCCACGTAAGCTCGGACACCCCAGCCTCTGATGTACCATGTATAATTATTGATTACATCATTTTGTTTAAACTGAGCCATACGGTGTCTTCTTGCCTCTCCGTCCCGTGTGGACCTGCGCATTATGTGGGGTCGTCACAACGGCTTGGCTTCAAGAAGGCATAAATTTAAGGCAGTTAAACGATACTATTTGTTTTTTATTCACACACAGATATCCGCACAACTGTGCCCTCATTTTCAAGATGATGGATTTGTCAGTCCTACAGAATGTCGGAATACTGCAACAAGCGACGCACTTTCGAGCGCGTTGAATTCTGTCACAGTAAATCAACCCTAGATTATGGCATAACACTTCGGGGAACTATGTCAAGCTCTAAATACGCATGTTCACTATAACCTGGGAACAGAGAACTCAGTGAGGGCTACGCTAAAGCGGTGTAATCACAAGACGTGAAAAATTATTTGACACTCATGCAGACATGTTAGAACAGTAACTCACGGCAGCCACATCCGCTCTGTATGCTAAGTATGCTGTATGTTGAGTCACCTGTAGTTGTCTGGCACGTTAGGAAAAAATAATTGCATTTGTTGTTTATTGAATCATATGTCTTGTTGCTGCTTGCCTCGACAAGTTCTTGCCATGTAATGTCACTCTTCTTACTGCCCTCTAGCAGGGAGGAACTGCACCGAAAAACGGAATGAGAAAAACGTATTACATGCGCTGAATTTTCGAGCCTTCTATTATCCTCTACTTTTGTCGTCCTGATCTGTTACGATGGTTTTTCTACGTGTATTACAAACAACCACGCCAGATTGTTGTCATGGCTATGCTGTTTAGCAGAGTATCGTGGTTACGTAGTTTGGTGAAAATAGCCCAAATATTTCCTCAATGACGTGTGAACAAGGATTTGCCAGGCCAGGTCGCTGCGAGTTTAATGGGCTGTCTTCTTAGTTCAACACCTGCAAGTGGGAGCGAGTGAAAGTTTAACGGTAAAATTGAACTTCAACGAGATGTCCTATACATAAAATGTAATAATAATATGGTTTTGATTTCTCCATGAGGAGTAGCAGTCTCCCTTTTTGTCCATTTTCTTTACAAAAACCTGGAATCGTAGTTGGCAGCATTTTTCTGACTTATTTTTTGAATGTGTACCGTTTATTTTGCATTTCTGATGTTTCTTTCGAAAAATGTGTCTTCGTGGTTGTTCAGAAAATGCTTTATTCCCTGCAAATGTACGTGCTGCCAAAGAGATTTTTTGTTGGAACATAACAGAAAAATTTGACCGCGAGACCAGGAAGGTGACAAAGACAGTAAACATGTACAACAGGATGAGCGTCGCACTTCCAAGTGATACTTTATTGAAATAACCACAGCCTAAGTACAGTGCTACGATTCTTGCCGTGGAAATCAACCTTTGGTTTCCAAAAATGGAATTTAATTATCATAAAAACCTAATTACGGTGTGCTAACACAATGACTGCCTAATAATAGGATATGATATGCTTTTATGATCTTTCTTTCTACCTGACCTTTTCCGCACCCAAGAAATTTCGTCTTTTGAAACAACGATTTGCATTTGCAATCCTACAATTATAAGGAAGATACCTTTCTCTCCCTCCCCTCTTCCCATCATTGAAGAGATTGCGGTGCGCCCTACACAGAGGCACGTAGTCTTAGATGTAGAAGTAGAAGTTAGGATGTAGAAGTTATCTGGAACTTCATTGCAGTTGACTTCATGCTTAAGTAAGTGACAGTTTCTTTCCTGTGTTGACCAGGCATATACATAGGTCGGTACACTTACTCATGAGTGCACTCATATTGCCTCACTCACATTCACACTCACGACTGTGAGTGTGAATTAGTGGTCGTGAGTATGAGTGGACGTGAGTGTAGTGCGAGTCAATTGATGTGAGTGCGGATGGTCATGAATGTGAGTACGAGTGGGTGGTTGCGAGTGTGAGTGGACATGAATGCGAGTGCGAGTGAATGGTTGTGAGTAAGAGTAGTCATGACTGAGTGCGAGTGAGTGGTTGTGAGTGTGAGTCGACATGAATGCGAGAGTGAGTGAATGGTTGTGAGTGTGAGTGGACATGAAAGCGAGTGTGAGTGCAAGTAGGCATGACTGTGAGTGCGAGTGAGTGATAGTGAGTCAGAGTGGTCATGAGTGCTAGTGTGAGTGAGTGGTGAGTTTGAGGGGACATGAGCGTGAGTGCGAGTGAGTGGATGCGAGTGTGAGTGGCCGTGAGTGTGGGTGTGATTGAGCCACCTCTATTGGTGCCGTGGTATAGGCTAATAGAAACGCTGTGCAAAGACGCAATAAAATAGCAGTGAAACCACGAAAGAAAGAAAAAAAGGCATGTAGGCCGAAATCCTACTGCGAAGTAAAGACAGTACTGCGGCGGCACTACGGTTTCTCACAAATATTTTTGTCGTATTTTGGCCACTAAAATGCGGTGGCAAGAACTCTGATAATTAGTAAAGAAGAATTGTCTATAATCATTGTCATAACGGGGCTATAAGTGCTTGATTTTGTGCCAAACAATACGAAGAAAAATGTCGGCATGGGACTGCATCATGAGTGCATTTTCTGAAATAGAGGGAGATGGTGGGAACACTCCATCACCCACCGACCTTACCTTAAAAAAATACACCGCCAGAGCAATGGGGGCCTTCACATCATTTTATGCAAAACATAAATTATAAGCATGAAAGCGCTTCCTAAGTGATGTCCATAATGAATAATGACCGCTTCAACTACCATATAATTTTTTCTGGCTGTCTACGAATGCAGGAAGCAATGAATACTGTGTTCTTACACGTATAATTGTAACTATAATCCTATCTTGACAGCTATCATAAAAGCGGGACGCAATGAAAAGCTGGAGTTCATGGGTGTCATTAAGGTGACATCCATACACATGCTTGTGTCCTGATAAAAATACTTCAATTAGGACAGTCGTAAAAAGCAGTGATGTGCGCCAGAAGTGTGTAGATGTTGCCGATAAAGTTTGTACGCCCTGTCACATTACATCGAAAATAATGCTGTGACCTGTGACTTGCCGCAGTATTGTAGATCATTGCAGTATGTTGGTCGCATGTTGAACTGCTCTCCTTTAGTTGTGAAGTCACTACAGAGAGCTTGTAACTCGTGAAAATCAGGCGTACATGCAAGAACGTATCAAGAGCAAAAATGAACATCAAGCGATACATGATCAGAAGTCTGGACATGATGCAGATGAGCAGTGGTTGCCCAAGGAGATCGTAGTGGGGGGAGGGGGGGGGGGGTATGGACATTAAAGGTTGTATCTTTTGGAATTGCAGTGAATGAAGAACAGTTAACGATAATTCAAAAGCAAGGCTTTGCGAGAAACCTGAATGTTGTCGCGTTGCCCACTGAGGACGGAGCTATATGTATGTGTCAAGATCCTCAGTGTCTCGCTAGCCTCTGGGTAAAGCACGCGCACCACGGGGTAACGCTGCCCAAGCGTGCCCGCGAAGAATGCGATTTTAAAATTGCTCACAGGCATTGAAGTTGCCCACTCTCTCTCCAGAATCTTCTGGGGGTGTCCGTGGTATTACATTATTACTCGTCGGCATCGCGTAGTACCTACCTAATAAATATTAATTACCAATGAGTGCCTTATCCTGCTGAATACATCCCTCATAGGGTGAACGCCATGTTTTTTTGAGAAATGTGCTTCAATCAAAAGACCGATCTTGCGCGAGAACCTTTTGAAGAATACTGTGTGGGGTAGTTTAATCAGCGCTGGCTGTTCAGAACTAAAATCTGAATTTTTACAGCGATGCCTATCCATCTCCTGTGGTGTTTACAAAAAACTGGACTAATGACATTTTTAATGATATTTGTATCGTGTGTTTTTGAAGACGTTCTGTGGTGGCATACGCTCCAACAACATACGCTGTTTGCCGCGTAATAGACGCGCCGCTTGCCGTTTTTGGAGTGGCGTGTTTGGCTTATGCAA
The DNA here is from genome assembly GCF_055824585.1 of Amblyomma mixtum. Lineage (NCBI taxonomy): Eukaryota > Metazoa > Arthropoda > Arachnida > Ixodida > Ixodidae > Amblyomma > Amblyomma mixtum. The sequence goes on along the minus strand of NC_143013.1, from coordinate 216,834,762 downwards.
TCGTTCGTGCCTTTCGCGAACGGAAGCAATATACAATAGTGTAATAAAATAACATGAGACGCGCATGCCTGGTCTTGAGAAACGAAAGAAGTTTTTTAAAATGAAATTTACGGAATCCCCCCACCGTGCTACACAACAGGGGTAATCCCAGTTCAGTGTTCCAACACCTAACACATGGCTCATTCACAAGAGTGCGTTCACTATCTAGAGTACAGGTCACTGCTGGCTTGGGCTGTTTCAGGTGTCAGCGACCACGCACCGTCGTATCGTGTTTCGTACGGTAACCTATTATTCTGTGGGGCGTTAATGGTATCGAAGAATGACCCCCTCATAATCGTTGGGGACTTTAATGCCACCCGCCCCTTATGGGGTTACATACGTGAAAAAAAAAATGGCCTGGCTTAGCTTATGGTTAAGCCTAGGATGCGAAGCATAGTTTAGCGGTCTGGCGAGCCGCCCTCTCCCTGGCCGACATCTCGCTGCTCAACTGACTCAACGAGTGCGTCGCCTTTTGCGTGACGTCAGTAGCTCCTAGCGGTAGGAGCGGGAGTTAGGCCGCAGGTGGAGGCTGCGCGTCCGCGAGCGAGTGCACGAGGCCCCAGCTTTCACAGCTGTTGTGACGTCATATCACGTGGTGCGCCGATGAAGGTCAAGTGGTAGCTACGCGGCCGTGCGCGGCGCAGCAAGGAAGAGCTCGGTTGTGCGAGTAATATGCTTCGCATAAAAACAAGGACGCAAGCTGACGGAACTTGCGTCGAAGTTGGGCCTTACTCTTCGCACGGACCCAGCACAACCCACTCGCAATCGAAACTCCGTGGCACGCGGTACGTGCCCCGATCTCACCTTTACCAAAGTATTGGATATGCAGAATGGCACAACACCGAGAAAACCCTGGGTAGCGACATCTGCAATCTTGCGGCCACAATCCGCACCAAACCCCTTACAAGACCCCAGACTGAAGCAATCCTTCCTGACTAGACCAAATTTAGTTCCAGCTACACTAACCCTACCCCTATAGCGGATCAAGGCTACACTACTTGGTCACAACACCTCATCTGCCAACTCATAGATACCGAACAGCACGTTGAACTCTCAGAGGTGAAGCCGGCGGTGGACAACCACCTCCTTCTCCTCTGGGAGGTCCTGTACAGCCTCGTCCGCCGATGGTGCCGGCAAAAGCATCATCGGCAACTCAAAATCCGCATTGCTGAACTCATCCAACAAGCGGCAGTGTATGCGGCCCAGCTCGCCGACTCGAACTGGGTAGGTGGATGCAACACCGCTGCTCGATAAAGGTCGAACTGGAGCACGTGGCGCCTTTTCCACGCCCTTATTGACCCCACCCAAAAACGCACCAAAACCCAAAACATCTTCAACGAGCAATTCACACCTTCAACAGAGACATAGCCAAACTAGATGACGCGCTCCGAGAAAAATATCTGAGAAAGCAGGTTCTGAGAACGCAGAGCTGGATCAGACTTTCCAGGTTCACGACCTCAAAGCGGCCGTGGCCAGCAAATACAAGTGACAGAAATTCCTTATTCTTGAAAACATATGGGTTTATTTATGTTTCTCAGAGACAAACTGTATTTGTACTGCGGATGTACTGTATCTTTTTGTCATCGTCCATTTTCCTGTTTCTATTATGTGAACTTGTGCACACCCGATTGGATTTGGCCCTTTGAAGCTGCTGACGCGATTTTTTTGTTTTCCTGATAGATATGTTTCTTTCATTTTCTGTGCGTTGAATTGCAATCTTAATATGTATAAATAGTCTGCGACGAGTTAACACAGATACATGTTCATTTCTCACATCAAAACTTTTTCAGATATAGCACCTGTCCTACTGTACATTCCTTTGCATACTTTTTTTTTCGCTGGTTCTAAGTTCTGCATGTATATATATATATATGTAATAATGTGACAGTCTGTTGACCTTGTCATTAGGGGTGGGAGCCTCGTTAAGCTACTGCGTTTGTAGCTTTTTGCTCCTACCCTAGCATTTCTTTTCTGTTCTTCAGGACAAAAAATGCTGAATAAAGTTGATTGATTGATAAATGAAACGAGAGACAGCTCCAGGCAGGGACATTGTGACGGTGATACTTCTCGCTAACCTCCCCGAGCCGGCCTACGGGCGGCTGCTCGAATACTTCAATACTATCTAGACGGGAGGTACGCTTCTCCCAGTCGATTGGAAGACGGCTTTCGTCACATTCATACCCAAACTAGGCAAACCTCTCAGCACCGACAACTTACGGCCCATATCTCTCACTTCTTGTGTGGGGAAGTTGATGTAGACTACGGTCCGTTACAGGCTGTCCGCCTACCTAGAAATGCATAACACCTTTGCAGACATCATGTGCTGGTTCCGCCCACACCGGTGCGCACAAGATGTGCTGCTGCAACTTCATAGAGAAATTCTTGATCCTGTCGAGCACTGTAGCGACGACAAGGTGCTCCTTGCATTCGACTTGCGGGGTGCTTTCGACGATGTGCCGCATGATATCTTCCTCTCTCACCTGTCCGAAGTGGACTGAGGGTAGCACACATTCGAATACGTAAAGCAATTCCTCGCAGATCGTCAATCGTATATCCGACTCCAAGACAATGAACAAGGCCCGTACCAACTCGGTACGCGTTGATTTTTTAGCCCCACCGTTTTCCTCTGCCTGTCTAACTGATTGATCATGCTTTGCAGTTCTTGTCCAGAGTGGCGTAGCAAGGCAATGTCATCAGCGAATCGCAAATTACTCAGGTATTCTCTATTAACTCTTATCCCGAAATGTTCTCATTCGAGTCCCCTGAATACCTCCTGTAAGCAGGCAGTGAAGAGCATTGGCGAGATCGTGTCTCCAAGCCTGACACCTTTTCGTATTGGAATTTTATTGCTGACTTTATGGAGAACTATAGTAGCTGTGCAATCGTGATAAATGTATTCCACTATTTTCATATTACACTCTTCCAAACCCTCATTCCGCAGTGTCTGCATGACAGCTGAGGTTTCCACTGAGTGAAATACTTTTTTGTAATCAATGAAGGCTATATATAGTGGTTGGTTATATTCTGCGCATTTCTCTATCATCTGATTGGTAGTATGAATGTGGTCTATTGTCGAGTATCCTTTACGAAAGCCTGCCTGATCATTTGGTTGACTGAAGTCCAAGGTTGTCCTGACTCTATTAGCGATTACCTTAGTAAATACCTTGGAGGCAACGGACAATAAGCTGATCGGTCTGTAATTCTTCAAGTTTTTGACGTCTTCTTTCTTATGAATTGACATAATGTTAGCGTTCTTTCAAGCTTCTGCTACTCTCGAGGTCACAAGGTCACATTACTAATAGATAACAGACCCATAATAGTTACAATAGCTACAGATACATTTTCAGTAATATTTACAGACAGTGATCAATACTAAGGATTAGTGGCGGTTAGTAGTATTTTGTAATGGTCACATTTAGGTGCACGTGTAAATATTTAGGTGTAATAGAAATTATAGTTCCTGATAGCGATATTAATTATTGTGATAGCGGATAGCAGTTGCAGCAGCAGCGAAGTAACTGGTCTGTAGCACAGGAGGCCTACCAGGTCAGACAAGTGAAATAGAAGTGAGGAGAAAGGAGTAAAATGATGACGAAGACGATATTATGCCTAACGCTAACGCATACTTGTCGATCTAATGTATTGATCGTCCCCGTGGTATTTTTTCTCCGTGGACATGTCGAGGTGAGTGGCTTCGTCGGTAGGTTTTTTATGCATGACATTTCTTTCTGACATTTTCTACGACCTAAAGCTAATCTCTTAAAAGCCCCCGATGTCTATTAGCCAGTTTCACATAATTCTGAATTTCTATGTAAGCAAATAGTATCCTCAGACTCTTGAAGTCATAGTAATGCTGATGATGGTCATGGTTTGAAGTTGGGGGGTAGTACTAATATTTGAATGCGCTGACTGGGTGGTTCAAATGCTGTGCTGCAAGAAGGTATAACGTTAAGACAGTTAGGCGGTACTATTTCTTGTTTTTTCACCCACAGATAGCCGCACACATTTGCCCACATTGTAAAGATGGTGGATTTCCCGGTCCTGCAGCGCATCCGAATGCTGCAACCAGCGAGGCATTTTCGAGCGCGTGGAATTCTGCCACAATAAATCAACCCTAGATTATACATTCCGTGGAACTATGTCAAGCTCTAACAAGCAGGTTCACTATAACCTCTGAACTGCAGACTCAGTGAAGGTTACGCTATAGCAGTGCCATCACATGCATGCAAAATTATTTCAGTCATGTAGATATCTCGGAGCAGTAACTCATGGCAGCTGCGTCCGGTCTACATGCTGAGGTGCACAACAGGCTCATGTACCGTACGTGAATAACCTGTAGTTGGGGTCGTTATCAGGAAAAATTTCCGTTTGTAGTTTATTGAATCCCACGTCGCGTTACTGCTTGTCTCGCAAGTATTTGCCATGTAATGTTCTTGCATTTGTAACCGCGATTTAGCAGGGAGGAATTGCACCGTAAAAGAGAAAATGACAGAAAACCGTACCACACACGCTGAATTTTCGAGCCTTTATTGGCCTCTACATTTTTGGTCCCAGTCAGCTACGATGCATTTACTTCGTCTATTACACACAACAAGGAGAGATTGCGGCCAAGCTGTGCTGTTTAGCATCGTGATGTGGTTACGTAGTTTGGGGAAAATAGCCTAAAAATGTTCTTTGCAAGTGCTCTTATTGATATCCGAAAAAAGAATTTGCCAGCCCAAATCTTTGCGAGTTTAATAGGCTGTGTTCTTCGGTCAACCGCTGTAAGTGCCAGGGACTGAAAGTGTAACCATCCAAATTGAACTTCAACGAAATTTTCTGCGCTGAAAATTTGATAATATTATGACTTTCATTGTTTCGTGCAGCGTAGCAGTTTGCTTTATGCAGGTTCCTTTTGTTGTTTACAAAAACCTAGAATCGATGCTGGCAGTATTTTTCAAACCTATTTTTGGAAAGAGTGCTATAATATTGCTTTTAAAATGCTTCGTTCGGAAGCATGCGTTCGTGGTTCTCCAGCAAATATTTTGTTTCCTCTAAGTATAAGTGCTGCAAAAGGGATAGTTTTGTTGGTGCATAATAGAAGAATTTCGCTGCGAGATCAAGAAGGAGAGTAAGATAGTCATCAAGTACAAAGGACAAGCGCTGCACTTCCTAATGACGCTCCTTTTAAAAAAACTAGAGCGTAAGTAGAGTCCTACAATTCTTGTCGTGAAAATCAATCTCAGGCTTCCAAAAATACTTTTTTATTATCGTGAACCCCTAATCACGGTATGCTGGCACAATGACTGCCTGCTAGTCTGATATGATATGCTTTTATGATCTCTCATTAAACGGGATCTTATCCGTGCCCAAGAACGGGACGCGGGGCAAATCTAAACGGGGGTTTAGATTTGCAGTCCGTACAGCTGACAGCAAGATGCTGCCTCTTCCGGGATTGACCAGATTGTGGTGCGCCTTAGAAAGAGCGAGGGAGGAGCACCATCAGCGAGAATCTTGCGTTTGACGGCAGGGATTGACAATGCAAAAATTTGTTTCGAAAAACGAAATTGCTTAGGAGTGGCTAAATACCGGAGATCATATGGACAAGTCATATTATACTAGAAGGCAGTGTTTGCTTCGGCGCAGCGTGATTAGTGCTATTTGACAAGGAAATGGTATTTTTGGAATATTATAATTTATTTCCACGAGACGAATGTTAGAACTCTACCCCGGCTTTGCTATTTTCAACTAATTATCAGATCGAAGTGGAACGCTCGTCCTGGCGTGGTTGCACACTATCTTAGTCACCGCTTGTTCTTGGAGCGAAAGTGTTATATTATGTATCAACACCATCTGACCTAAACGTCATTCCTTCTGCATGGTTGTTGTTGGGCCTAGCGAAAATCCCACCCTTCATCCCTAAAAAATGCTGGCTGCTTTCTGTGCATTACCGCTCGATATTGAACAAAATGCCTAGACCACGATTATGATCCTCGGTAATGTTTTAATGAATTACAGCTGCTTTGGGTGAAGTCTGTGTTTCAATGCAGGCAGTGGTTTTGTTGTTATTTAAATTTTTCTAAAGAAGTTAAACTATTCAAGAAGCTTTCTCAGCTGGATCCTGCAGACGTCGCCGTTGCGCTTCTGCTTCTTCAGGTTACCTAGCTCCATTTTGTAGGCGCTGGCTGCGCTTTTGCGCGGACGGTGCGTTTATTAGTTGGTTTACTGAGCCTTGTATTATTTCTGTGTGCTCAAGACACCCACTCTGCATTAGCACCTTACCGACTGTCACAATGGTTCCTCTTTCTCCCCAGCCTCATTACCTTCTTTCACTGTACTGTAAATGAGTCCACCCACCACATGGCCTGTGTATAGAACTATTGTATCTTCTACTCAGACGTGCACAAAGCCTCCAAGGGACGTTTTGAAGGCATGCGCCTGTTCTCTGAACAGCATAGCGCCACAGTGTCCTAGAAAGCTGCGCCACCTGGGAGTGAAGTAAAGAAATTTTATCACGATGGACAAAGGTACAGTTCACCGTTGAATCGCCAAATTTTGTTTTGGTTTTTGGTTTTTATTAAATTTAATGTCCCAAATCTACTCAGGCTACGAGGGACGCTGTGGTGGAGGTCATCGGACAATTACGACTGCCTGAGGTTTTTTAATGTGCAGTGAGCAATGTTCATTGCTATAAAATCAAAAGTTGCCACAATCGAGACTTTGTTACCGCTTCACGAATTAATAAAATCAGTATGTAACCAATTAGGCATAAATAGGATTTTCTACATTTTTTAATGTACCCCGAACTGGTGAAAACACTCATTCGTAAGAATCTAACCAAATGGAAGGTAGAATGGCAGTAAAAGTTTTGTTATCCAACCAGTATTATCCTATTTTTCTCGGAACAGTTGTCGGCACATGCGAGGCGAGGAATGCTTCAAAGCATGTTTGAAACCGAACATTCACGGGCCCTTTTTCTTTCCACAGCTAGACACAAAGAGGGTTAATATTTGGACCCGAAAGCCCTCGTTACTGAGATTATGTTGAGATCAAAATTTATATTAAACTTTATCTTGCAGTGAGTAAAGTACGTGAAAAGGGCATTTAGCAAATTCACTTCAGTAGGCATTGAAGGTATAAGAGCGGTCATTCATACCGATTCATTGGGTATATTGAGCTCCTCTTCGGTATTTAAGCTGGGATCTCTTTATTTTTTCTGCCCTTGGCAACTTTGCCTTGTGTTTTCTGTATAGCATGGATTTATGTTGTAATGTTTCTGGGCATGTTATTAGGGCAATAAAAATTCTGTGCCGCAATAATTTAGCGCTGCGTATGGTATCGTATAGCGCAGCTGTTCAAATAGTCAGGTTAAACACAAGTTTGTTCTCGTTTTATTTTATGCGAGCAATGAGCAACAAGGAAGTCATTAATCGTCTCCAATAGATGTGCCTTACTTTTTAGATTACGTTTAAAATGTTTTAAGGCCAAAGTCTGCGTTTAAAGGGCGTTCAGGCGAGCTTGGAGGGGACACCAAAAGTTTTGGAGCCGTACTTTACAAAGAACATAAGTACATGGTTGGGAACATAAGGCGGGGCCGTGCGACCGCGCGCCTCATACGACGAGAATGAAGAGTGCAAAATGCCAGTGCATAGCCTCTGCCTCATTCCACCAGTTCACCGCCTTTGTCTTGGCCACTCCCTCGTAGTGGGTATGTGGCATTTTATTTGTGGCCAACCAACCAACCATCGCCTCTGTGTGCGGTGCAGTGCAGTGAGAAATCGCAGAGAATGTGGTGTCAAATTAAGTCTTTTTTCAGTGTTCGTTACATAATGACCCAGAAGAGAATTACATCTTTACGATGAATGAAACAATGCTCAATCGTTTCAAGTGCATCGCAAAAGCGGCAGTTCCCCGTAGACACAAAAATACCCTTTTTCTCTAGCCATGGTTTAACTGGTAATGCCTCATAGTGTAGCTTAAAGAAAAATGTTTTTGTACATTTCGAAAGGAGCATTTTACGTACGTACGGTGACGGGGAACACAGCATAGAGATCATTTTCTTGCAGAGCCGTTTTGTCGACACCATAAGAAGGTACTCAGGGGGAAACGAACCGACAAATCCACCTCATGCATGAATCCCCACAAACATGGGCGATCGGAAACATTAGAAGACACAGAGATGCTCGCTAGAGCATGAACTAAATTTACTTGCGGGAATGTACGTACTATTGCGAGCGCGGTGTGCCGGAAAAACACGAAACGTGAAACCGTCTGTGAAACATACAGGTGTACTAAACCGAGGCAGCCAGCGCTTACAGGCCGGAAATGTCATCACGCCTCATTTTTTCAAAAGACTAATCCCACACAAGGGTTGCGAAAACTTTGTGCAAAGGTTGGATATGAGGTATTGTGCAGTAAATAAATTCCAGTACATAATAAGTTATACAGATATAAACACTATACAGGCACACAAATACAAAATGCAGAACGCAAGCACAGGGAAAGAAACCAGCAGAGAATTAGAGACATGAGTGGAGAAGCAAGGGCATATAAACTGAAATGAGAGGGCCACAGAACGTTCCCATCCATGAGATAACGGTGTCGGCTTCTTCAACGACCACTGATTAGGACGCACACAGCTAAGGCAACATCTCGAGAAAATAGATTCGCAGTGCTGGAAGGCGACGGAAGTTCTACAGCCTTGGTTGAATCCCCGAATAGTGACAGAGCTTTGTTTCTTTCCGTTTCGGTATTTACCTTTAGCCTTCCTTTTCTGGCCACGTCATGAGTATGTAATTCAGTAATGATGTTATGCCGGTTTCAGCATTGCGTCTAAACAATAATTTGTTTTGTAGCTAGGGGCATGCTGTTCAGGCTTTAGAGGTTGTCTGGAACTCAAGTGGAGTTAACCTCATGCTGAAGTGACAGTTTATTTTCTGTATTAACCAGGCATGTAAAAACGCTCTGCAAAGAATCAATGAAGTTGTGGTGAAAGGACGAAGGTAAGAAGAAAAAAAAAGCATGCAGGCCGAACCCTTCAGGTAAGTAAAGACAATAGTCCCGCGGCACCAAGATTTCTCTCAAATATCCTTGGCGTCTCTTGATCGCTAAAACGTGGTGGCAAGGACACTGATCATTAATAAAGAGGAAATGTCTGTAATAATTGCCATAAGTAGACTATAAGTGCCTGATTATGCGCCAAAATTAGGGCGAAAATGCCGACACGGGAGTGTATCATGAGCGCATTTTCTGAATGAGAGGGAGATAGCAGGAAAGCTCAACAGTGCACCGACCTCACCTTAAAAAAAATATAACCGGAGCAGAAAGGGGCCTTCACTTCGTTCTATGCCAAAGATATATATTATCAGCATGGAAGTGCCTCCTAAGTGATGTCTATATTGAGCCCCCCCCCCGACGTAACCGTTTCAGCAAAACCACAATTTTTTTCCTGGCTGTCTATAAACGCAGGAAGCAAGAAATGTCTTCTGACGCGTAAACTTGTCTCGATAATCTCATTTTGACACCTATGATAACGCACGACACAACGAAAAGCTTGGGTCCATGCGTGGTCATTAAGGTGACATATATAGAAAACCAAAGTAATGTTCAACAGCCTAGCAAGGGAACAGCAGTTCGCCATTGGTAGCGAGGTGCTGGAAGTAGTAAGAGAATATGTCTACTTAGGGCAGGTAGTGACCGCAGATCCGGATCATGAGAGGGAAATAACTAGAAGAATAAGAATGGGGTGGAGCGCATATGGCAGGTTCTCTCAGATCATGAATGGTAGCTTACCAATATCCCTGAAGAGAAAAGTTTACAACAGCTGTATCCTACCGGTACTCACCTATGGGGCAGAAACGTGGAGGCTAACTAAGAGGGTTCAGCTTAAGTTAAGAACAACGCAGCGAGCTATGGAAAGGAAAATGATAGGTGTAACATTAAGAGATCGAAAGCGGGCGGAGTGGGTGAGGGAACAAACGCGGGTTAATGACATCTTAGTTGAAATCAAGAGGAAGAAATGGGCTTGGGCAGGGCATGTAATGCGAAGGCAAGATAACCGCTGGTCCTTAAGGGTAACGGAGTGGATTCCAAGAGAAAGCAAACGTAGCAGGGGACGGCAGAAAGTTAGGTGGGCGGATGAGATTAAGAAGTTTGCGGGGATACAGTGGCGACAACTGACAAAGGACAGGGTTAATTGGAGAGACATGGGAGAGGCCTTTGCCCTGCAGTGCGTGTAGTCAGGCTGATGATGATGATGATATAGACATGCTTGCTTAATGATAAAAATACTTCAGTTAGAATAGTTGTAAAAAGCCGTGATGTACTACAGAAGTGTGTAGAAGTTGGCGATAAAATTTTTACGTCCTGTATCATTACATGGAAAATAATAGTGTGACCTGTGACTTGCGGAAGTATTGTAGATCCTTGCAGTATGTCTGTCGCATGTTGAACTGCTCTGCTTTAGCTGTGAAGTCGCTACAGGCAGCTCGCAACTCGTGAACATAGTGTGTACAGACAATAACGTATCTAAGGGATAAATGAACATGAAGCGCTACGTGCTCAAAAATGTTGGTATGAGGCAGATGAGCAGTGTTTGCAGAAGGTGATGGGAGCGCAATGGGGGGGGGGGGGGGGGGGGGGGGGGGGGGAGGGGAAAGCGGGAGGAGGTATTGGCATCAGAGGTTGTTTCTTTTGGTATTCCAGTCAACGAAGAACACCTATCTGACATTCAAAAGCAAGGCTTTTCGAAAACTCTGAACGCTGTCGCGTTGCAGGCTAAAGACGGAGCTATATGTATGTGTCAAGATCCTCGGTTTATTTCTTGCCTCTGGTAGGGCACGTGTAGCTCTTGGTAACGCTACCCAAGTGTTGCCCGTCGCGAATGCGATTTTAAAATTGTTCATGTGCATGGAACTTACCCCCTTCCTGCCAAGAATCGTCTGTGGCCGTGCGTTGTTTTACAGTATTAGTAGACTTCACCACGTACTACCTGAGTAATGAATATAAATTACTAATGAGCGCCTTTTCCTGAAGCAGACATCGCGCGTGGGATGAATGCCCGCTTATTGTGAAATGTTTCTCATTCGAATGACTAAACCTGCGTGTGAAGCCTTTCAAAATATTTTGTCGCGTGATTGGATACGCGCTGATTGCTCAGTACTAAAATCTTAATCTTTACAGCGACGCATATCCATTCCTTGAGATGTTGAGGTCGGCAAACTGGATTAGCGAATTTTTTATTGTATTTTTCTTATGTGTTTATGAAAACATTCAGTGGGGGCATACGCTTCCGCTGCCATACGCTATTTGCCAAGTAATAGACGTGCCGCTTGCAGTTTTTAGAAGGACGGGTTTTTTTATGCAATCGTTCGTTTTTTTCGCGAACGGAAGTGGTATACAGTAGTGCAATCAAATAACTTGAGACGTGCATGCCTGGGCGCGTGGAAGGAGACAAGTTGTAAAAAATGAAATTTATGAACTCCGGCACCGCGCCGCACTTCAGGGGGGTTCTTAGTTCAGCGTTCCAACGGCTGACACATCGCTCATTGCTACAAGTGCGTTCGCCATCTAGAGTACACAGCACTGCGCCTAGGGCTGTTTCACACGTCTTCCAAGAGGCGCTCAGCGTGTATATGGTCGCTTTTTGCTTCACCGCTCGCGAATACAAATAAGAAATTTTATAACAACCCCAACCGCGAGCCGTCTCTACCGAGATGGTATTTGCAATTCGTCCTTAGCTTCCAAAAAACTTATATTTATGCTGCGAGAAACGTTATTTGGGAAGATAATATTGCTTTAGGGCACTTCGGGTGGTGAAACAGATAATACACAATAAACATGCGCTTTTGCTTTTCATGTCGATACAAACGGGACCAATGCGGTCGTGAACTTAACCAACAAAATCGTGCTTATGAAAAGAAAATGTGGTTTTGAGGACGTTTGATGTTTAGATATCGCAATGTCTGATTAAAAATAAATAGGTCAGCCATAATTTATTGCGCGACTGTCCAATTATCTTCATTGTGCTTTCGGAACCATGAGGCTATTCACTTAAAATATCACATTTCAAGAAGCCGAGAGGGCGAACCATCCTTACCTTGTTTTGTATTTGTGTTTATAGAGCAAATAATACAAGACCACTTGCCAACATTATGCAGTTTACCTTTTCACTTGCAGCGGGAACGTTCCCGGGCCTGATGTCGAGATTGACGTGCCAGGCCCGGGTTCTGTAGACAGACAGTGTTGCGGGCCACAGGCTCAGGCCCCCAAATTCGGCGCGTGCAGAACTTCAGTTAGTGACGCGACCACTCTGATTAGCAGGTTATCATGATTAAGATGTAATTCAATAAACTGGTAATTCAAGAAATTATACTGACAGACCTCAGCGGAAAAATTTGAAACCCTCATTTGTATGAGCTGTATGGGTTATTTACTGGTAGTAATGTAAAAAGGGAGAAAACAAGAAACGAAGCTAGCTCAAAGTTCTTTTTGTCTTTCATCGAGGTTATGGCCGACATATGTGCTCCCATTGTCCGGATGTTGATGTTGCCGCTCCTCCGGTATACGAAAATGGTGCAATGTGCGCGACACGTCTCAATAAGTCATAATAGGAGGCAATAAATTAGCTCTATATAAAGCTTTAAAAGTTCGAAATAAGTCATACTTCGAACAAATAGTATTGCTGTTGCCTTCTACGAAGCTCAGACACAATTAGTATAGTGGGAGGACGTCACTATCACAGGACGCCATCAATTACCTCCTAGCCCCGTATATGTAGTACGTACGTCGCTTCGAAATGTAAGCCTTAGAAATAATTTATGTCAGTCGCACCCGCTGATGGAGGTCGAAAGCAACCTAGAAAAGTGCACGCAAACCTCAGCAATGCACTGTACATAAAAGATCTCCCATGGCATCGGTCGTTTTCAGAAAACAATTGTTCTGTTTTTCTGGAAAGCGCAGAAGTTGCGAGACGTCTCGATGAGTCCCTGCTGAAGAATGTTGCAGTTTTTCATTTTTTGCCTGATTTCATTCGTTGGATAAATTCCACTAACAGGTTACTGCAGAATATTCTAGTTGGTGTTTTGATTAACTTATTACTGACTTGTTCCTATTTTTATCTACCGCTTTACTTCGGAAGCTTTATAAATACACGCGCGAACAGCAAGGTACCATGATGAGTTTTATGCTAAGTATGTCAGCGTTTTATGAACATAGCTTTGTTCCAGTTGGGCATTTTAGAAACAATTTTGCTTCCTGAAACGGCACTCTTGCTGCTTATGGACGCATGCTATGAGGATCGCCGTAATTTAGGGCCGCGAATAATTTTGTCCAGCTGTGATTCTTTAACCAGCCCTGAGATCACATAGTAGACAGGCCAGTAATATCTCGCCTCAATGCGAGCGCCTTGGCCGCATGCGAGCGCCTTGGCCGGGATCGAACCCGAGTCTTTCGGGCCATCAGCCGAGTGCCAAAAGTTATACGCCACTGCGGCAGCTACGAATGGATCACTCTAAAGACAGGTACAGTTGAGCGCTCTTATAATGGCCGCAATTATAGCAAACATTCGCTTATTACTATAGAGGTCGGTGCTAGCGCAAAAATATGTATAGGGCGATTTCAAGGCGTCTCCGATACAGTGAACACATATGGCTGCACAATTCAGTTATTGCGAACAAGGGAGGCGCTGCTAAATCGGCTCCACACTCTCATTCTATACTCGCCACGGTGGCTAAGTTGCTAGAATGTTCGGGTACTGAAACCGGAGTACCCGGGTTCGAACCTGGCCGCGGCGTCCGCAGTTCGATGAAGGCGAATTGCAAAAGGGGCCCCTGTGTTGTGCGATGTCAGAGGAAGTTCAAGATACCCCGGAGTCGATATTATTCACAAATCCTCCACTACGGTTACTTTCTGTCTTTCCTCATTCACCTCCATTTTCCTCCCCTTACGGCGCGGAAGTGATACGCGCCTTTCATTTCCTACTAGCCAAATATGTTTGTGCTATACTTAATTTCTTCTATGTGCTTTGATAGAAACTTCTGCCTTGACTGTAGGCATTTTTTGTACTTTCGTATTTTTGGCACCTTGACTGTGGCTTAACTGTTACTTAGTACTTCAACACTCACCCTGTCTTGAAATCCTCTACCTGATTCTGTATCTAAGTGTTCTTCTCATATGCTTTTCGTTCTAGTCGTTCAAAACCCATAATCTCGCTATCATTTTATAGGCTTGCAGTACAACTTGTATATCTGTACCATTCCCTGCCCTCCCATTAACATTATCAACTACCATTGACATTATCAAATAAATTAATGAAAATATTTATAGATATACTGCTTGAATATTTGAACATGTTTATTACCTCCTTTAATAGACTGTCTGTTAGATGTGTTTTTAACATCTGCATTCAATAACATCAAATAATGCCGCAACCACACACCTTTGACTCAAAGCAGTTGTTGAAGGGTGGGCTCTTTTTATAGTGTTCAAGGTCTTAAATAGGTAATGAAATACCAGTAAGAGGTAACTGAATTTGGGCTCTCTAATATTAAACACATTTGACTGTAGCCATACCCGCAAGGTTTGATGATGAGGATGATGAATTTTCCTGTCACAAGGGCATCTGCGGCCAAAGACCGCTATGGCACAAAGTATTTTTCTTCTACTCAAGGTGGGGCCGAAGACCCATTGGGTCAAAGAGCCAAAGACAAGGTTTGTATTCTAATCTTTTGAGGGCAATAGGTAAGCCGAAGAGGCAGTTTTTTATGGTGCTGTTTGTATGGTGGTTTTGTGGAAATCTCGTGTGAGGCCGTACTGCATTTCCTTTTGTCACTGGAGGATTATTATGGCATGGCTGGGGGTGCTAGTTTCGAATCTGAAGATGCCTTGGTCAGGTTTGAATGGTGCGCTGTCGTGGCATAACGAATGCTTCACATGAATGTTGTAAAAAAAAATAGGCAAAGTAGCGTGATATGGCCAAATGTGAATTCGGTGCGCTCGCCTTTGTGTTCTCACTTGGGTTTTCGTTTGTACTCGATGCTCGCTTTAAGAGGGCAATGCTACAGTGTTCCGTTATGTATTCATTGCGCAGAGATAGAATTTGATGAACACGACGGGATCCAAAAAAATATTCGACAGAGTGGCGGTTACCACAAAGTGGTATGCTGTGAAGTATCTTTCAGATGTTAATTCTGTTGGCAGGTTGGCACCTTCCCATCATTATCAGGTGTACCACCTTCCGGAGGCTTTGGACAAGCATTTCCGAAATCTGAGGTTGGTTTTGTAGTGGTAGCAAACTACAACAACGCCAGAAATTGTGAACTATTTTTTATTTCAGCGAATAAAGCGCTTATAGAAGAAGTCGGCTTTCTTGATTCAAGCTGCGGCAAAAGCCCGGCGGTGTGGGACTGGCTTGGTCTACAACCGCAGCCTTTCCACAGCACTGCTGTGCGGAGCAGCGCTTTGTCCCTCTACCCGTCGCAGCGGCCAGAGTGGCCATCGCAACGGGCTGACGCTCCG
The DNA here is from genome assembly GCF_055824585.1 of Amblyomma mixtum. Taxonomy (NCBI): domain Eukaryota; kingdom Metazoa; phylum Arthropoda; class Arachnida; order Ixodida; family Ixodidae; genus Amblyomma; species Amblyomma mixtum. Next base: position 216,819,228 of record NC_143013.1, on the reverse strand, counting down.
CTGGACGCTGCGCTGTCCTGGCGAGCCTCGGCAGTCCCCTGGTCACTGCGGCCGTGGTCGCCGCCGCATCTTCCGGACTCACCGCGCCCTTCTCCACCGCAAGCGGAGGTGCCTTTGCAGCAAAAGAAATGTTGGCATGAATGGTGTGTGCGGCAGATTTCAACTCACTCAGTAAGCCTTCCCGCGATACGTGTTATTCGTCGCAAATTGAAGTCAGAGCTTTATTTAAAATTTTAGTAAGCTAATTTTACAGTAAAACACGTTGCGGGGCTAGTTGGTTATGCATTTTCTTTCGTTAAAATTTAAGCAGCGCAAACTTTTAGGACGAATACACAGAGGACATGACATGACGGCCGCTGACTCCAACTATGTTTACTGAACACGGTTTTCGTAGAACATATAAGAAAAGACGGCCATGAGCGCATGCGCATCTGCGACAGACCACAAAAGGAAAGGCCAAGATGACAAAGATGACAAAGATGACAGCCAAGGTAGATTAATGTCGGCGGCACGCATTTCGTCCCTTATTTTTAAGCAGTCTGAATTCGCAGGCATAGAGGGAGACAGAAGTGGTGCTGACACACATGTCGCCTTTTGCCTTGATGAAAAATGCTTCGGATAATTCCCGAGCTAATCTATCTTTGCTCCTGGTTTGCTCCTGAGATTTGCTCGGGAATTATCCGAAGCATTTTTCATCAAGGCAAAAGGCGACATGTGTGTCAGCACCACTTCTGTCTCCTGCATGCCAGCGAATTCAGATTGCTTAAAAATAAGGGACGAAATGCGTGCCGCCCACATTACTCTACCTTTGCTGTCATCTTTGTCATCTTGGCCTTTCCTTTTGTGGTCTGTCGCAGATGCGCATGCGCTCATAACCGTTTTTTCTTATATGTTCTACGAAAACCGTGTTCAGTAAACATAGTTGGAGTCAGCGCCCGTCATGTCATGTCCTCTGTGTATTCGTCCTAAAAGTTTGCGCTGCATAAAATTTTTACTGAAGAAAATAATTTTGTAGTCCTCTTTAAAATATAAAATCTTAGCAACATCAATGAGCCTACAATTGGATATTAATACATTTTTATTGATTGTGAGGCTGTAATAGCAGGTTACGCTATTTTTGCATTTAGCAGCAGCAATTAGAATGCAATTTAGAGCTCTATAAATCGTCAGATATTCTTTGGCTCTATTTTCTGGACGCGTACGCATAAGCATCTCCTCACCATGGTATGTTTTGTTCTGCGAGAAGTCGGGAAGTGTAAGCATTTACGCCTCTCTTCCTTCAGGTACCCGTCGTTATTTCATGTATTTTCTTTTTTCTCTTAAGTGGAACACCTTGTTTAGGTCTCATATAATTTCCTTCCCGCTCATATATTATCTGTAATTTAATCTCTCAAGAGTCACTAAGAGCGGAAAAAATTTTTTGTGGCAGCTCAAATACAATAAGGCGGTTCTTTTATTTCTTTGCGGAGTCCTAAAATGCTTCGTCGCTATTAATCCCAATTGATAATGATGTAGTTAAATGAGGTGAATGCTCGCTCTCAAAGGACCCGTGCTGAATATCTTCGGAACATAAGTTTATTTACGCCGGATGCGGAGAGCGGCTAGAAAAAGTGGCGTCATTGCGCTTGAGATTCATGTTGACAGTAAAACATTAATTCAAGTCTTAATTCAAATTTCAGAAAAAATTTATTTGACAGGGCGATGCGGTGGCTTTTTTAAAGTTATTTCACTATAAAACGCTTTTTTTTTTAATTTGCGCGTTCGGAATAAGATTTGTTACTAAAGTTTGCAGGGCAAGAAACGCTACAGTGCATAGTTAGAAACTTGAAATGAATGAGGAAAGTGTGGTCGATGTGAAGAGTTCTTGCACATATTTTGCTTCTATATTTTGTCTGTGAACTCTCTGTGCAAACGTTCTACACCATGCCGCCATATTATGGGCAAGGCCATTGTTCAACTGCAAATAATTTGTGAACGCAATTTTGTCATACGTCGTAAGATTTCACTATAAAAATCGCCATATTCGCAGAATACCCCTCGGCAGGCGCGCAGTTTGCTTCTATTGACGTTTATGCGTGCGTGAAAAAGGCTCCTTATTGCTTCTCTACTGCAACTTTAACTGTGCAATGCGAAAATGGAGGAACTTTAATAGAAAGGTTTAGCTTGGGATGCAAAGAATGCACCTTCAACATTTCCATAACTGTAGGTTAAAATAATCCGCAGTAACCTCACAGTGAAAACTACTGTCCATGAATTGTTGGCTTGTACAACGACGAAGTGCTACAATGTACTCACCTGCTACGAGGAAAGCAAAGATCGCCAGAGTCACCAGGAATGCCTTGGAGTTCATCCTTGATAATGGGAGAGCAGCTGCGTAAAATAATCAGTAATATATTAGCACCAATCTACAGTTCTGACCAAAAAAAGGCACTGTCTTGTAACAACTGCCTTCTAGAGCATGTAGCGCGAAAGTTGTGCCATTAAAGTTACATCTGTGTGAGCCGTGACATGCCACTCATGCCGTTCTTGAACTCTGCATTCAACAACTTGAACAGAGAAATGTGATCGTAACTGAAGCAATGCATTAAAAAAATTAATAGAGCGTCATGAATTTCGTTATTTTTCAAATCGAAATTTTCCACACTTTAGAAAATTTAGTGACTTTGCGTTTTCAAAATGCAAGTGAATATAGTCACTATGAGACGACCAAGAGGACAACAACAGCAAAACGACCGCTTACATTTTCGTCGTTGCAGAAGACGATGATGTTCCAGGAACACTGTTGTAGGGTTCAATATCAAGAGCATTTTTATACTGTTTCTAGTTATAAAAAAAACTAGTTTCTGAAATACCCTAAGCAACAGTTTGGCCAATCACGAGAATGAGAGAGGAGTACGGCAAGTGTTAATCGCGCTTTCCGCGTCGTGATTGGTGAAACCCAGGGAGGCCACGCCTGGATTGACTGACGCACTGATGCACAAAATGCAATGACACACAATGATGCCAGCTGCTGCAGCAGGCATTAATGAAAAGCAATGCAGAAGTTTTACTTGTTACGCCAGCGGCAGTCAAGCGCAAAAAGAAATCACATGATTGCAGTAGATGAGCACAGTCGCTCCACTCACTTTATTGCCTTGCGTTTCGTTGATCCTTGTGTCTCGAAGTAGGAGTAACCGGAGGAGCAGTGGTCATCCGTCCCATGACGCGACATTAGAAGCTTTTATTCACCAAAGTATATCTGAAAGATTTCAATCGTTGCGGTAGCTAAACATTTCAATAAACCTGCTACAACAGCGAAAAGAAAAAATATTCCTGCAAGGCAGAAAAGAAACAATACGAGACACAACCTGAAATAAAAGTTTTCGGTACTCTAAGTTACGCAAAGAAAGGACCGGGTAATATCAGGCCTTTATTGCTGTTGTAGTGATTTTAAGCTCTTCGCTTGCCGTGACCTGCCCATGGTGCATAATTTTTATTCAACTCAAAGTTTAAAATTCTTGGTGATAACTAAACCAATATCATCTGTGAACATTTCGCGTCCTCCTTTCGAGGATAAATTCTGGGTTCATGGAAACTTCTTTTACCACAGCTCTTAAGTTTGAGTCAACTTCGAAGAGCTGCGCATGCGTAATAAAAGGCGCCGTAGAGAGGAGGGGGGGGGGGGGCTTCGAAATAATATAGGCCTCTAAAAGATCTTTATAGGCACTACAAATTACAGAACATGGACTTGGTGCGTGTCTCCGGTGTTAAAGCCTAAATGCGGTCATAATGATCACAAATTCTGTATCGCACCTTTGGACTCAGGCCACGAATGCACGAGCTGCTGGAGAGAAACCACGTCGGGTTCTTTTACATGGGTATTACGTGTGGGTCATAAGGTGCTCACATTTTGGTAGTAAATCTATTGTTAAAGACGCACGCGTGAAGTCTCTTCTAAGGTAGTATTTCGAAGAATGTGTTTTGTATTACCGATTGTATTCTTCGCGGAAGAATACGCTACCTAAACTTAATAGTGGCGCTGATCATTCTGAGGGACGGTTTTCCATATCATATTTTTATCATTTGTATAATTCAACAATTTGTTCTCAGATAGATCTGGCGAAAAAATGAAATCGCATTTTTAATGGGCTTGTCGTGTGGTGCATCGTTTGTGACACGACATTGCAATCAGATATCAATGCCGACTGAAAGGACGTGTTTATTTTTCCCTGCAAGGAAACTGTGGACACCCTTGTTTTCTTTATGAAGAGAATAGTTTCCAGTAGTTCGGACTAAGAAAAATTCTGCACCAAAGGCTACATTGCGCAGTAAATTTAAGTCACGGGAAATAAATTAGCTCCACATTATGCTCAGAATTTAAAAATTTCTTAAGGCTTAATTAAACGGCATTGCTATTGCCTTCTATGTATTTAGGATGCCATGACCTCACTCTCACAGGAGGTCATAAAATACTTCGCATCCGCTTGAATAAAATAGGTCGCACCGAAACCGAAATCCTGACACAGTAATTTATGCCGCTAGCATCCGCTAATGCAGGTGGCGAACACTCAAAGGTTGTACTTCAAGCCCAGTGATGTATACTCGGGGACCGAAGTCGGTCACCTCGACCATATTTTCTATGAACAACCTTTAGTGATGTAGGGGGTGTAATAAAAAAAAAAGCTGCTGTTATGTTTTCGCGGAATCATGCCCCATATTTGCGAGATGCCTCATTAAGAGCTTCTTCAAGAATGTTGCGTTCTTTAATTTCTTTTTGCAAAGTTCTTTTGTTGCTTTGTTTCATTACTATACTTCTGGAGAATATACTACCTCAGGTGTTATTGTCTGATTACCTGATTAATAATTAGCCAGCCTTTCAACAACGCTTAACTTTGAAATAAGCACGGCACAGCAGCATGAAAAGGTCACTACTACAAGGAGTTGTACGCTAAGCATGTGAATATCTTATAAAACAGAAATGTTTCAATCTTTTTACGTTACAAACAAACTTTCTCCCTAAGATAGCAATATTGAAATCAAAAGAAATTAATTTATTTCAATATTGCTTTTAGAGAGAAAGGCTGTTTGGAACCTAAAAAATTAAAGCATTGCAATTTATCAAGATATCGACCTAGGTTATTTTCAAAGCTAAGCATTGTTGAAACGCTAGGTAATTGTTAATCGCCGCCGTGGTGGCTCAGTGGTTATGGTGCTCGACTGCTGACCCAAAAGACGTGGGTTCGATCCCGGCCGCGGCGGCTAGAATTTCTTTGGAAGAGAAATTCTAGAGGCCCGTGTACTGTGCGATGTCAGTGCGCGTTAAAGAACCCCAGGTGGTCGAAATTTCCGGAGCCCTTCACTACGGCGTCTCTCATAGCCTTAGTCGCTTTGGGACGTTAAACCTCACATACCAAACCAAACCTAATTGTTAATCATTTAATAAGACAATAGCACCATATTGAAATGTTTTACTAATTTTAAGGATGAAAAAGCATTCCCTATTTGGCGATGATGCTTAAATTGAATTAAGTGGTCTGAAGCAGTTCGTGCCACGGAACACGTCCCTCTTTTCGAAAAGCTCTCTGCAAACCCAGTTTTAACCATTATAGCGTCCTGTGCATAGGCCGACTGATGTTGCAAAAAGATGTTACTTAAAAATGGCTTAAAACAGCACCTACGTTGTAACCCACTTCACTGCGAAACGATGCCAGTGATTTTCCGGTTAACACCCAGCAGCGCTAACACTCATCTGCAGTCGCAGGAGAATAACAGGTTCCTGTGCTTCCATGGTAGTTAACAGCTGCATTCTATGTAAACTAAAAAAATGTAGGTGTTTTGCCTGAAAGTTGAACGAACCGTTGATTCCTTTCTTTACGGAAAAGCAGTGCTGCATGGGACGCTTCATGAAAGGGCTTCGCAAAAAGCACACAAATTATGCCCAAGGAAAAACACACCATACGCTTGTACTGTTCACACGCTGAGAACACGCCGCGTTGGCCGTCAGCAGAATAAGAAAGAGAGCGTAAAAGCTACGTGCAAATTCAGTATGGTTACGTCTGTCACTTGTTATTTCCAGCCAATGCAGTCATTCCAGCTCAGTCGGCTCTTGCGCTCAATTTGACGCAGGTATTGAGCATAACTTCACCATCGTTGCGCGGGTAGTTTGAAAGAATTTTCGCGCCAAAAATAAGAAACACAACAATTGCGACTACGGGCGCAGCATTCTTTCAGCGGACATGACCATGGCTTTCAATGGAAAGCACTGTTGACGGGAAGAAAACATTAATTACATATAGCGTAAAGGTGAGAAAGAATTCCCTGGAAGAATGCCCTCAGAGATTTCCGCCACTGGACACACTCAGATGTGTTAAATTTAACCGATCCTCAGCAAAGTCGTTTCCAGATGTCACGCATCTCGAGCAGTCACCCAGTTTTATAGAGAAGTAACTCGACCAATAGGTTCCACATAATCACACTTTGAAGAGTAAAATGTCCAGTTGCTTGTTCTACGTAAAACTTCCCGTTAGATCTAAGTTTCACTTACCGTTATAGGACACACGCTGTATAATTCGTGTTTCAGGTAAAACAAAAATAACTTGAAGGCAGTGGTTATAACCAGGAGAAATATCGAGCAGAAAAAGTGTATGTCCAACCAATATTTAGACCGTATGAAAATAAGCAGGTGCAAACGATGCGTTTGCGGGCATGCATCTTTGCCATCACATGGCCACCCTCAAAACCGTTATTTTCGTTTGAGTTGTGGTCTTAACTCCTTTCTCCTTTCTTAGCTCCTTTTTCCTGGAATAGTACGTGCGCGCTGGAAACAGACGTTTGTAGTCTGTCGTATTGTCGGCAGTAAGCGTGAAGTCAAAAACCATAGCACAACCACGGATATTTGTCAGCTGTTCTGACTGCTTCAAAAGGCCCTGTATGCGCGAGCTTGTGCATCCATGTTTGCTTTCGAGGCTGCTTCGCCCCTTTCGCTGGCTGACATCCTGATCAGAGAGGACGATAGAAACGCGACAGAAATTTCTGCCGAACGAGAGGTTTTCTGTCGCATGACAACAAGTCCTGGATTCAAGTTTGTCGAGCGAAAAATAATTTTGTGGTAGAGTCTATCGTGCGAAAAGGCTCCTGGCGCATGTTCTCTCATGTGACACACTCCTTCCGGACGTCATGTCGCTCGACAAAAGTTTCTGTCATAGGTCCTACCGCACGACACGCATTACTCGCAAGTTCTGTCGTGAGACAGTGATTCTTGTCGTGGGATATGCCATGCGGCAGATTATATAAACATCCCTTTTCACGCAACAGAGGTGTCTCTCTTTGGTGCTGTACAGGAACGCACGTCTCTCTCGTTCTTATTTGCGCAATAGATTCCTCTTGTTGCTTCTGCCTTGCGATAGAATCCTGTGGTGTGTTTTATTGCGAAAGGAAGAACACTTCGCTCAATTAGGCCTCGTGACACCGAAAAGTCACCCGTGAAGGTCGTGCTGATGAAAATTTGAGAATTTATCTATTGTTTAGAAGGAAAGATTCGCTTCTATAATGAAACTTTCACCACTAACCGACTCTGGTCACAGCACATTAACTCAAATGCGCCTAAAGCTTAGCCAAAACAAACCTAGTTCGCACGCTTGCCAAATCTGCACGCGACACTAAATTGCTGTTATGGAAACACTCACCCGCCCTACGCTACTATCCTCAGCAATTCCCTCAAGCGATGCGAAATATAGAGTTGACGCCTTCCATAGAAAAGCCATTAGATTTATTTACCGCCGCAATGGCAAGTGTCACCGTCATCATTCATGTAATCACTAGGTCTTGACAGAAAACCAGCGAAGTTGGTATACCAGGCATCAAAACTTGAACCACGCTTTCTGCGCAAGGATACGGTGCCACAACGGAGGTGCTTCATTGGAATAAACTCTGTTCCAGCCTTGCAGAGACACTCAGTACAGATCGCGCTACGGGAACGAAAAGCGTGATGATTTGTGCAGCGGAAGGCAACGAAAAGAGAACAGATTAACGATTGCATGCTTTATGCAAGTATTAAATTTAAATGGATTATGAAAGTAAGGAATGGGCGAAAAAAAAATTGAAGGCGATGCTTATGGGTATGATGCGATAGCGTAATGGTTTAATTCCCATATATGTTGAAGGTCATTCTCTTATGTACAGTCTTTGACAACAGTAACCCGGCAACTATGGTTTGTTTCTAAGCGTCGTAGCGAAGCACCTATGGCAGCCCTTAATCTCCGAATCTGTGCAAAGTCAGGTGAACCCTTGTCCTGACGTTCTGGCACCTTTCGGTATTTAGGGGTGCCGTAAAGGCTCCATGATACGGTTGAGAAGCAAAAACCTGTTGCTCGGTTACTTTTGCCAAAGGGGGTACATTCCAAGATCCCTGGGCGGCCACATACCAGTCTTGGCCCAGTGGAGCAGGGGTTAAGAGATGAACCACTGCCCTGCGATGACAGGTGCTCCCAGTGGTGGGGCTTTTGAGGGGCCGGTCTGCTCTTCCCGAGTTACCAATGAGAACTGCCACGGTGGGCAGTTTGCACACTATCCTGTGGGCAGGTTGTGATGAGGCCGCAATGTGACGTAGCCTACGTGGCCCACATGCAACCTAGGTTGCTCTCTCGGGACCACTTGCCAGATCCGTGCCCATGATTTTTCGCTCACAATCCAGACGCCGACCAAAGCGACACCGAATTCTCTGGTGAACGAGGTCTTTACCTCTGGCGCGTTAAAATGCAGATTGAGGGATGCAGTGATCGAGTAGTGTTTTAATCACTGAGTCGGGCTACTGAAGGTTTACGGCACGCGCCTGTTTCAGCTGCGATAGTAATTCAGAAAAACGAACTGAATCCTTGTTCTTTGAAACAAAACACATTGTTAAAAACGAGCGACACAACCGCGATGCATCAGCGCAGCACCAGCGTCGTTCCGAGCGACGACTCTACGAATGGCAGCTTTAAGTTGTGGTATAAAAAGGAGTAGTACCATAATAGCAATGGTAGTTAGCACTTCTAGTGATTTTTTATAATTATGATTAATTAGTAGTGCTGATATATGGTAGACATAGTAATAGTTATATCAGTTACTAATATTCAGTAGTATTTGCATACAGTTAGTGATAACTAGTAAGGATTAGTGATCGTTAGTAGTAGTTTGAATTATTAACACTTAGGTATATTAGTAGTGGTAATTATACTTCTTGATATAGATATTTAGCAAAGTGATAGATGGCAGATAGCGGCTGCAACGGCAGTTAAGTTAATGCTCTATAGGAGCGAAGGCCTACCAGGGCAAAGAAATGAAACAGAAGTGAGGAAGGAGCAAAAAGATGGAGAAGTAGAGAATAGGCCAAAGGTTAACGCAATATCTACAGCACTAATTATATTGATCGCCCCGTTTATTTTTTTTTTCGTCGTGGACACGTAGAGGTCAGTGCCTGCGTCGGTACGATTTTATGCATGTCATGTCTGTAAGCTATGGCATTTTCGACAAGCGAAAGCTGGTATCTTAAAAGCGCTGTGATGTCTATTAGCCGGATTAAGATAATTCAGAAGTTCTATATACGCATTGTTTTTCATGTAAGTAAACATTATCCCAGATTCTTTAAGTCAGAGTGTTGATTATGTTCATGGCTTGAAGATAAGGTGGTTCAATGGCTTTGCTTCAAGAAGGCATAACGTAAGGCAATTAAACGGAACTATTTATTTTTCTCAGCTACAGATATCTGCACACCTGTGCCCTCACTGTCAAGATGACGAATTTGTCGCTCCTAAACAATATCGGAATACTGCAACAAGTGAGGCACTTGCGAGCGCGTGGAATTCTGTCTCAATAAATCAAGCCTGCATTATGGCATAACATTTCGCGGAACTATGGCAAGCTCTGAATACGCAGGTTCCCTATAACCTATGACCTGAGAACTCAGTGAAGGCTACGCTATAGCGGTGCCATCACAAGGCACGAAAAATTATTTGTCAGTCATGTAGATATGTTAGAGCAGTAACTCATGGCAGCTGCATCCGCTGTACATGCTAAGCACGTGCGCGACAGGCTCATGCACCATATGTGAATCACTGTAGTTGTCTGGGTCGTTAGCAGAAAAAAAAATTGCGTTCGTTGCTTATTGAATCCTACGTCGGGTTACTGCTTGCCTCGACAAGTCTGTCATGTAATGTTCTGGCTCTTGTAACGGCCGTTTAGCAACGAAGAATTGTAAAGAAAAAGAGAAAATGACAGGAAAACGTAAAATCGTACTGAATTTTTTAGCCTTCTATTGTCCTCTACTTTTGTCGTCCTCATCTGTTACGATGGTTTTCCTACGTCTATTATTAGAAACCAGGCCAGATTGCGGCCATGGCTGTGCTGTTTAGCAGAGTCCTGTGGTTACATAGTTTGGGGAAAATAACCCGAATTTGTTCTTTTCCCGGGCCCTCAATGAGGACTAAACAAGAATTTCACAGCCTAGGTCAATGAGAGTTTACTAGGCTGTCTTCGCTAAACCGCTGCAAGTGCCAGCGAGTGAATGTTTAATGGCGAAATTTAACTGAAACGAAATGTCCTATGCTTAAAATCTAATAATAATATGATTTTGATTTCTCCGGCTCGTGTAGCAGTCTGCCTTATTGTTCCTTTTATTCTTTATAAAAACCTATACCCGTAGGTGGCAGTATTCTTCTGGCTTATTTTGCGAACGTGCGTCTATTGTTTTGCTTTTCTGAAGGTTTGTTCGAAAAACATGTGTTCATGGTTCTTCAGAAATTGTTTCATTTCCTTTAAGTATGCGCACTGCCCAAGGGATGTTGTTGTGGAAACACTATAGAAGAATTTTGCAGCGAGAATAATACGGTGACTAAGGTATTCAGCAAGTGCAACAGGACGAATGCTGCACTTCAAACCGACGCTTTGGTTAAAAAACCGCGGCCAAAGTACAGTCCTACAATTCTTGTCGTAGAAATGAATCTCAGGTTTCCAAAAATTCAATTGAATTATTATGAAACGCTCATGACGATCTGCTGATACAATGGCTCCCTGCTAGTATGATACGATATACTTTTATCATCTTTCTCTCTACCTGACCTTCCGCGCGCCCAAGAAATTTGTTTTTTTCGAAACCGGGATTTAGGTTCGCCGTCCTTAAAGTTAAAAGCAAAATGCCCCCTCTTTCCTGCATTGAACAGATTGCGGCGAGCTCTAGAAAGAGTGAGGGAGTCTGAGAGTTCATGATTTAGAAGTTTTCTGGAACTCCAGTGCAGTTCATTTCATGTTGAAGTGAGAATACTTTTCTGTGTTGACCGGGCAAATTTAAAACGCTCTGAAAAGGCGCTATAAAATGGTAATAAAACCATGAAGGAAAGAAGAAAAAAAGGCATTTAGACCGAAATCCTACTGTCAAGTTAAGACAGTAGTGCAGCAGCACTAATATTTCGCACAGTTATCTTTGGCACCTCTTGTTGGCTAAAATGCAGCGGCAAGAACTTTGATAATTAGGTAAGGGAAATTTGTTCAACCTTAATTGACTGCTTATGTGCCAAAATACTGAGATAAATGTCTGCATGGGAGAGTATTATGAGCGCATTTTTTGAAACAGAGGGAGATGGTGGGAACGCTCGACAGTCCATTGACCTCAACGTGAAAAAATATAGCACGAGAACACACGGGGACCTTTATTTCGTTTTGTGCCATAGATATTTATTACCAGCATCAAAGCGCCTCCTAAGTGATGTCCTTATTGACGTCCCCGCCTCCCCTCCCCCTGACGCAACCGCTTCAGCGCCCATATAATGTTTTCCCGGCTGTCTACGAACGCAGGAAGCAATAAATATTGTGTTCTTACACGTAAAGTTCTGCCTATAATCCCATTTTGACAGCTATGATAAAAGAAGGATGAAACGAAAAGCTAGAGTTCATGGGTGGTCAATAAGGTGACATCCATACACATGCTTCTGTCATGATAAAAATACTACAGTCAGAACAGCCGTAAAAAGTAGTGAAGTACGACAGGAGTGTGTACAAGTTGCCGCTAATGTTTTGCGCCCTGTCACATTACATCGAAAATAATTGTGCGACCTGTGATTTGCAGCAGTATTGCAGGTCTTTTCAGTATGTCAGTCGCATGTTGAACTTCTCTCCTTTAGTTGTGAAGTTACTAAAGAGAGCTTGCAACTCGCGATCATCGTGCGTACAGACAAGCGCGTATCGAGGGCAAGAAATGAACATGGAGCGATATGAGGAGAGAATTCTGAGTATAAGGCAGATGAGCCGTGGTTGTCCAAGGTGATGGGAGCGGACGGGGAGGGAGGGCGGTATTCGCATTAAAGCTTGTTTCTTTTGGCAAAGGCAACTCTTGTGACAAACAAGTGTCACCAAAGCATATTTTTTGCTGTGACGAAATTCTCGCGGTATCAACTATGTACTATTTAAAAAACTATATATAAAGTTATGAATTTCTTCTGCATTGTACGTGCTCCCAGTAAAGCTCGTATGTTCCTACTGCCGTTGTCACGTTGAAGCGTTCCAGTATAACGCTACCACTTGTTGGCTGGTCCTGTTATCTAGTGTGGCGTTCCTGCTTAGCTAAGAAGCAGTGTATCGGTGATTCAATTTTAATCCTTAATTAGGATTTTTTATACACAGAGTAGGTAATTGCAGACTGCAACCAACTGCCAGATTTTTATAAAATTATCACTTTAATAGCCATGGCACAAAATTAGTGGTATTAGGTACACAACGTTCCACTTTTTTGCACTGCCGTCGTTCATTGCCAAGAATTCCTTTGTTTCTATGCACCGCATCCCCCTAAGCGACACTAGTCGACAGTGTTGAATTTTCACTGCCTGCACTCGGTGCGGAAAATTATGGCTCCAGCTGCTAAACGAACTCTGGAAACAGATAGAAACAATGGGCGCCAAAAACTGTAGGCACGTAGACAGCCATCCTTTAAAACCTAAGCAAAAAAGCACTAAGAATTCTCACGTTCTGAAGTAATTTATTGTTAACCTTCCTGTTTTAGTCAGATAGAACCGTGTACGTGTTTCTCCCTCCGTCTTGTGTTACTCTGCGTTACACGCAGCAGGAATGAAGCCATGACGTAGAAAAGAATAATGGGTGACTATATTTCGTTCCGGCTCTAAAAAAGAAAACATTAAAGGAACGGGAACATGAGAATGAAGCAATAACGATTCATTTTTTCTCTGTCGGAAATGAACGGTGCCCCAAATAATGCGTTGCGCTAGATCGCCAGGGCTATAGTTAAATGTTTATGACACTCGTTCAGACAGGCCAAATAAAAAAAGCTGGTCGAGACTTTCAGTATGAGGATTCATCCAACCAGCATTCACTTGCGTTTGCCTCGAGTGTACTAAGAGGAGTGGATCCACAATAGATACCAACCGGAAATAATCTAGCAATGTTCTTGACCTCAAAGAACAAGTTTTTTATCAAGTTTTTCGTGAGTGCTGGAGATCTTGGTGAAACATGTCTGTACTTTTAGGAAAGCTCTTAGGGACCATGCGACAATACGCCTACAGGCATAGAGCGCATCCTTGATGTTAATGTGCCATCATATTTCCTTTCCGTGGCATCATGCTATAGTATAGTGAAATGGATCGTTTTGAACAAAGAACCATTGTGCTGAAAAAGATGCGCCTGTCATCAGTTTCGAAGAAACTCTTCTCTATCAGTATAAGGGAAATGTTATTCAATTATTTAAATCGCAATACATCAATGCCTAATGCTTTCTCTCGTGAAGGCCGTTTGCTTGTAGTTCCTATGAACACAACTTCAAAACTTCAACATACAACAAACCGAAACTGTAGCATGGCAACGTGGCCAGATGAGCAGACTCATCGGTAACAAACAATTCGCTGCGACGACATTAAAAGCGTCACCCGCATAACACTCATACGCGTGTCTAAAAAACTAATTAATGACAAGATTAATGACAACCTCATCGAAATCAGACTGAAGAAATTGACTTGGGCACGGCATGTATATGCGAAGACAATATATCCGTATGCCTAAGGGCTACGCACTGGATACCAAGAGAAGGCAAGCATCGCCGAGGCAGCAGAAGGTTAAATGGGAGGATGAGAATAAGTTTGCAGGGGGACGGTTGCCGTGGCTGACAAAAGACGCGGCTATTAGCAGAAATATGAGAGAGCCTCTGATTGTCAGGCTTATGATGATGATGGCTCTAGTTCCAGCTCCACCATTTCGAAGTTTCGGCAAAAAATTGTGGAAAATGAAGGTCAATACTCCATTAAACATCTGAGCCGCAGTGAAATTCTAAAACTAAGAGTGTTTGCATTTCCCATGCGAAAATTGAAACCTTAATCAAGAGCAGACGGATTCAAGCTAGGTTATATTTCAAGGAACCTGTGGAAAGGCGAGGCTACTTTTCGAAAAATGAATTTTCCTATCAGAGTAGAAATTAAAAGGTGCAGTTGGTCAATGATATTTAACAAAAATTAAGTGTTGAATCAAAGCTCATAAAATTATAAGCTAGCCCTTGTGTGTATGTATTCCTACAGTTTGTGTCCTGTTTTTAGGGGTTGTTTTCATAATAGACCTAATATTTTAAAACAAATTTTGTAAACATCTAAGCGAAAGGGCGGCATTGCGCTGTCCTGGCAGAAGCGAAATTACGATGAATAATCACGCGCCCTCAACGAGTGCGTCTAAGAAAGTGGGATTTTGAAGTGCAGAGCGACTTACAAAATATTATCGGCGAGGACAAAATTACTGCAATCAACAATTATACCTCTTGATGAACTCTAAAATCAAGAGAATCATGAGTCCGATAATAAAGTTTCACAGGTTCTTCTCTTCCTAGCACCAGAGGTGCCCCGCCAGAGACGGTTGGTTTCAACTCGAAGACTGAAGCTTTATCTCTGCACCAGGGGTGCCCCGTCAGAGACGGTCTCAAGATGTGTTGACACGCAGGGATAGAAAAGGGAAAAACTGAAGATTTATATACAAATATTTACAGAATCTACAAGTTAGATACAACGGCAAAAAGACAAACAACCAAAAGGCGGAACTGGCTAATACTAGGGGAGGCCCCTACTCGGCGTAGCCGAAGATGCGTAGCATCTCACCGTAGCGCAGAACCCCGCTTCTGGCTCCGGGGCCCGATTTTAAAGCCCTAAAGGCCCGGCCCACATTTCGTAGCTTCCAATCATGTTGTGCTCTTAACATGATTGGTTCTTCAAGGGCATGGCCAGCCCTCCGGCTTCAACAAGGTAAACCACCCTCTCTACCACTAAATAAACATAAAAACACACACAAATACACATTCGTGCCAGTACGTGCGCGAATCGGTACCGCGGGGCGGGGTACACCCGTACTTCCTGGCGCGTTCGCGAGCGGCCGCGTTCCGAGAAAGGAGACGCTTCGCTTTGAGCGCTCCCAGCCGCGTTCCGATGACCCCGCGTACACTAACGATCCCTTACACCGATGTTATGCTTGTTTCTTTCATGCTGTAATTTGCGGGTTTCTGGCTTTCGGCCTCTTTCCGGTTGATCTTTCGTTTCCTTACGTACAGTTCGGCCCCATGTGAGGTCGTTATATATCTCGTACGATATGGGTATGTTAAGTGTTTAAGTAATTGTTCAACTTAATTTCATGTATCTAATCTATATTTAGAACTGGACACTGGTAACCATCGGCTATCTGTTGCGGCGCTTGACAAAATGACCAGTCTTGTCCGCACCTCCCTCCAATTAAAACTTTATAGACAACCTTTGCCGCATCGTAGCTCGTTTTAAAGAAACAGAAACACATTGTACGAAGCACGCACTCCAACTTAAAGCCTTCATTAGGAAGCGTGTCATGGGGTCAATATACTGGGCATTCAGGGATTGACGGCATCAGCTCGCCCGTGACACACTTTTCCGGGCACCGTTGATCCCCTGGCCCAAGCCCTCGGAGGACAGTGGGAGACTCACCCTTCGCCGCACCATGAAAGAGGTCTACCTCGACCTCCGCCTCGACAAACGCCTTTACCGCCCCCCTCATCCATCACTCACAGTGCCGGAGGCTCGGCTTCTTCGGCACGTTCAAATGAATGCAGTCATCACCCCGTCTTGCCTCTTTCTCTATCGCTATCGATCGGACCCTTCCTGTCCCAACTTCCCCTGTATCTATGCGGACCTTGCCCATTGCCTCTTCTATTGCCCGGCTTCTCAGCAGTCGGGTTCCTACCCCCCACGTTCTTTACTAAACACCAACTAGCTCGACTGGCTTGGCGCTGAAGGGGAGGAAGAACAGGGACTTCTGGTCGCCCAGGCGGTCGACATGCGCGGCCTGTAAATTTTGGCCGAATAAAGGTCTTCTACTATACATATATATATATATATATATATATATATATATATATATATATATATATATATATATGTTAATTGCGTAATTTTACACCAGGGTACACACATATTCACGAATACCTTGAGAGCCATTGAGCGCTTTCTACACAACTTTTAGTAATGTCTATGTTTTTCTTTTTCGGTTTGAACATGGAGAAGAAAATCTAATTGAAAGAATCTAATGTTTTTTTTTCATGCTGCAAAATGTGGACGTATCTGTGAAGCACCAAGTACGATGATTAATGCAGAAATGTACACCTCATCCCGGCATAAATTTTTGCGAGCTGCAACTTGTTCTTTTTACTTGTTTTGAAATAGGCTGCGCGTTTCCTTTAACCCGAATCACTTTTTTATGTATGTTTCTATGCTCGCACACGAAACGATCTTCATAAACAGATCTTTGCGAGCTCGTTTCGATGTGTTTACGGACAGCGTTCAGTGTGCGCGCATGAAAACAAATAAAAAAAGTGATGCAGAGGAAAAGTACGGGGCAGTAATTGTCTCACTCAAACAAAAAACAGAGCAAAGCTCGCAACAATTTAAGCCGGGATGACACGTTTTGGGTTCTGAGCCCGAGTTCCCAGGTTCGAACCCGGCCGTGGCGGCGGCGGTGGGGTGGTGGTGGTGAAAACATTTATGTAATCTTAGGGAGAGGTGTTTGGGGTTGTGACCTGAAGGGCCACGCCCACTACGGCACCTCTTTCTCTCTTTCTTCTTTCGCTCCCACCTTCCTCCCTTCCCTTTGGCGGTTGCCGCAACCCAGGCGCGTTGCGTTAAGGCACTTTGGGCCTCGAGGGTGCAGGAGACGGATAGGGTCGCCCTCCAGTCCTCTCGGGAGGAGTTCGGGACTTACAAGCCAACATGCGCAATTACATTAGAGACTTTCTAACCTTGAAACAGGCAGACCTCACCTAGGTTCCCTCCGGTTCAAACCCATCACTCTTGGCCCACGTGAACACCGCCCCCAGGAGGGGGGGGGGAGGGCATAGGGGGCAGTGTTCTGCCCTTGGTATTGAAATTAGCAATGAAGGACTTGCCTGTCTGGCTGCAGAAGGTTCCCGCACCCACCACGCTATTTTACGCGTATGATATCACAGTTTGCTGCCACAGGGGGAGCAATGCAGAGGTAGAACAGCGCCTTCAAGCGGCCACCGAAGCTGTCCGTCAGTACGCGAGGGCCCGGGGGCTCCAGTGCGCACCGGACAAGTCCGAGCTCCTAATACTCAAGAATGTAGACAGGCGAGAGGTGCCAAGACCAACCGAAGCCAAAGTACTCGGGCAACACATACTACAAAGAAGAGAGAACACCACGACCATCAACAAACTTCTGAAGAGAACACACCATATTATAAAAATGCTCTGCCGAGTCAGGAACAAGAAACACGGGCTAAAAGAGAAGGAGGCAGTCCGCCTTGTCCGTCCGGCTTCGTGGTATCGCGTATAGCCTACAGGACTGCGTACCTTCGCCTTTCCCAAGCAGAAGAGGCAAAGCTGGAGGCTCTCGTCGGGAAGGCCTGCAAGACAGCACTGGGCATTCCGAAGTTAACACCAACGAGTAGACTGATGTCTCTCGGAGTTCACAACACACTCCTGGAGACCTGGGAGGCTCGGAGAAAAGGCCAATTGGACTGCCTTGCAACTACCCAGACGGGCCACCTACTACTCGACAAAATCCATGTAGCACTGTTCTAAACCGTAGACCAAAGGGCGCAACTACCGTTGACAACATGCAAGAGATGCTATATCTTTCCGATCCCCAGACGCATGTACCCACACTTCAACTCAAAGTAAACGCCAGGGCAGAAGTCCTCCGCAGAAAGTGGGACGACCATCCGGACACTCTCTACGTGGATGCCGCCGGCCTTCCATGCGGAAGGATGACACTGGCCATTGTCAACCTACAAGGGCGTCTGATTAACTCCGCATCCACCAAGACCACGAACCCCACTCACGCAGAGGAGGTAGCCATAGCGCTTGCGCGAGCTACCAGACCAAGCCAAACATCCTAACAGACTCTCAAAACGTCTGCAGGAACCTTACGAAAGGACTAGTACGTCAGACTGCGCTCTCAATACTGCACAAGCACCCATATTGCAAGGCCAGCATTACTTGGTTCCCCGGCCTCATGGACGAGACGGGAAGGAATGCCGCTGCTCACAGCCGTGCCCGAGCGCTTCTGCTGTGGGCCTCTCCCACGTCTGATGAGACCGCGGAACGCGATCCATACCTAGTGACCACTTAGAGCGAATACCTTCAACACCACAGGTTGGCGAGGCGCACATACCCTATGCCGCACGAACACTTAAGCAAGGCTGAAGAACACGCACTCAAACTCCTTCAAACGATTATCTTTATAAGACCCGTGAAACTAAACTTTTGGTACCCGACACTCAATAAACCACAATGCCCACACGGTGAAGAAATAGCCTCAGTTTATTACATGGTGTGGGCTAGCAACTAAATCCCGCTATTGACCCTATACCAAACCCCCACCCGGGGCAATGGGAGGCCATTCTGCCCAGCGGAGGTCCTGGGCAACAGCGCGCACTGGTACTCAAGGCCCTCACTGCTGGCATAGGCGGCCCACCAAGAGGCCTTTGAATCTCCTTCGGCAATAAAGAAGTTTTCCTCTTCCTCCATAATAACGCTACCACTTAATGGCTGACCTGATAATGAACGATAATGTTTCGCCAAATTTTATAGTAATCCACTTACGTATGGAATTTTTGAGGCAAGGTTTGCTTTTCGCTAATTTCACTAACCGTATCGCCGAGCTGTCGTCTAAAACTACAGTTGTAATGAACGGCGTACAAAATTCGTAGCTCTGTGAAAGTATCTGTCGTGTATTTAGACATCGGAGACCTTTGCAATAACTTTTCCGCGTGTTCGAGCCGTTTCTGCACTAGAACATAACACGTGGGTTCAGTGGTGGCGATGTTCTTTTCTCTTTTACGATGTCCTTCCTTGTTGATACTTAGATGGGGACTTGATCCTTCGATTGCTTTGACTAGGTTTTGTATAAACCGATTAGAAAACAGATTTATCTGCATCCTCAAAGCAGCGTTAATGCTGTTTTAAATTCTAACTGGAGCAAAATGGTGGTTTGAGCTAGTTGGTACATCTTTAAAATTTCACCAGCGCTGCGACTAGGAACAAAAAACAGAGAAGGAAGATAAGGACAAGCGCTACTAACAACTGAAAGTTTATTTGAAAAAACACAGATTATATGCGCACAACTGACAACCCAAAGCGCCTGCGCTTCCCGCAAAAAGCACGCAAAAGAAAGTTATGAATCTAGATACAAAATTTCACAATCATGTAAGTTTACAGATGGTGTGCTAACGCACGTGTCGCTGTTCTTGTGAATGTGGTAATGATAGAACGAAGTATGCGGTAATACCCTACATTCATCAGTTATCCCATAGGCTTAAGCAGGTTGGCACTAGATATGGGGTTAAAGTGCTCTTTTCGGTGCCTAATAAACTAGGCAAGGTTTGTGCTATTGTTGACAAAAGAGCCCGGGAACATAAGCAAATAAGAGGCAAAAGAAATAATGCATGCCAGGTGGATCATGAATCACCCTTTGTGCCATGTGCAGAGGGAGTGGTATATGACATACCTTTTAAATGCGGCAAGAATTACATTGGGCAAACCGGGAAATGCATAAATACACGCTTACGTCAGCATAAAACCTCTTTGAATGGTGCTCCTTCATCAAATCTGTCCCTTCATTACAGAGATTGTCATCTGAACAAACCCGGTGTGTCTAATAAAAAAGCATGCTTTCCACTGCTTAACAGGGCAAAGATAAAATTCAGACATCCAGATCAGCTGACTAGGGAGTTGTGTGAAGCCTATCACATTCACAAGAACAGCGACACGTGCGTTAGCACACCATCTGTAAACTTACATGATTGTGAAATTTTGTATCTAGATTCTTAACTTTCTTTTGCGTGCTTTTTGCGGGAAGCGCAGGCGCTTTGGGTTGTCAGTTGTGCGCATATAATCTGTGTTTTTTCAAATAAACTTTCAGTTGTTAGTAGCGCTTGTCCTTGTCTTCCTTCTCTGTTTCTTGTTCCTAGTCGCAGCGCTGGTGAAATTTTAAATTCTAACTGTGATCACTCGGTGCTGAAAGAAATGTGCCAGCTCGTAAAAGAACCATTTCGACACACCGCAGAAGCAAGCAGCGCTGAAAATACTAGAAAGTGATGCATCCGTCCTTTACACCGGAAGTAAGAAAAGCAGAAAAAACCACCAACAAGAATCGTCATGATCCAAAGTGATTTATTTACACAGTCATGTTCAGGTTAAATACGGCAAAACTCAACGAGAACGAAGCCATGTCTTGAAAAGAATTATGGTGAAACTATTTCGGTGAAGCTTCCAATAGGAAAGGATGAAAGCCGACAAGGATACCAAGCCTAGTGCAGTAAAGTTTATTTTATATTCTTGTCGGAAATGCAGTTCGCAAGCAATCATGCGTTTGTTGTGCGCCGCCGCGGTGGCTCAGTGGTTATGGTGCTCGGCTGCTGACCCGAAAGACGCGGGTTCGATCCCGGCCGCGGCGGTTGAATTTCTTTGGAGGAGAAATTCTAGAGGCAGCGTTAAACCCCATAAACCAAACCAAACTTGTTTGTTGTGATTGTGACATCGCTGTAGGTGAAAGCTATTTTAGGCGCTCAGTTCGACAAGGGAGGCCAAAAGCTTCATGAGACCTCTAAAATAATGATTTAAGTGGTGAACATTCGCCTACGATTGTCCAGAGCTGGCGCAAATGATGGGCCCGCGAAAAATGATTGCCATGATTACTCTACTGGTCTATTTTGAGCGGAAATAGGTTTTTCAAAGTAAAAGTTTTTCAATGGGACTTTTGCTCATAAATAGCCTTTATGGAGCATACAACACTAGACCGACGGCCCTACTGCCCGATGCACTTTTTTATGTTATAGAGCCTGCTAAATCACTAAAATATAAGGCTGCCGCCTGTCAATGGCATAGGCTACAGGAAGACTCTTCTTCAAACAAATCTTCGTTTCGAAGAAGCAATAGGTGCGCTAGTTTCAAATGAAGGCCGCAGTATCAGTATAAGAGAAGTCATAATTAAGGCTTTAAACCGAATGGGATGAAGGCATAGCGCCTGCTTATATCAGCGCTTCTTGTGTTATTCCGTGTGGTATATGTACGTTTAATGCTAACCAGTAATGCTGCTTCAGTTTGCAGCACTGTGTAGCCGGCAGGACGCGCTTAGAACATCTGAAAAAACAACTGTGAAAATTATTCAACATCTTGAACCAACATTAAAACCATCTTTCTGAATACTACACTTTTCACTTCGTCAATGAACACTTTAAAACCATCGAAAATGCAGCAAGCCAAAACAGAAAGACTGCGACATGCCAGTAAGCGGCGCGGCGTCGTTAACAGTTACGACACAGCGATGATCTTGCAAGAATCACCAGAAAACATCTCGTACGCGTGTTGAATAAATGCAATAGCGACTTTAAACAACGACCACGGTCAGAAATTACCTGAAACGCCCGAATTAACGTGAGAATGCCACGCATACAACAAATTTTTATTTTTTATTTTATAGACCAATGTCACATGAAAATGTGAACAGCATATGAAACATTGTGGGTTTTTTGCGCAAAAGACACGACACAAAGGAACGAGGTAGACAGGACAAGCGCTTACTAACAACTCAGGTGTTTATTGACATAACATTGCTTAAATACAGCAGCTGCTCTTATCAAACACGAAAAGGGAAAGAAGAGACTTAGCATACATATATCATATCAGCACAGATCCCACCATCGCACGAGTGAATGCATGTTTCGAGCTCTAATTCTGCGCAAGATAACTGATTTCTTTTTTTGAGAGCAAAATTGAAGGATTGCTGACACACGAGTTACCCGATTTTCCTATCTCATTGGCCTCAATTATCTCTCTTCCAAGTTGTGTCTTGCACCGGCGCAGTACTGAGGTTTTTTCGAGCGCGGGAGTGCAGTTGCGGCAATTCCGAATATGGTCAATCATTTTGCTACCTGACTTGTTCTTTACATCTCTTGCGTGCTCCCTCAGCCTTTCATTAAGGCACCTGCCAGTTTGGTCTTAGTGACATCTTTTTAGCGACACGTGACAAGATGCTGCATGACTGCCTTCGCGACACTAACGTTTTAAAGGTTTTTAGATTTGTTGATGATTTCATTGTGTTCGTGGATTGTGACAAAGATTCTTTTTCGGCTAGTGTACATAAGCATCTAATGACGTTTTCAGAGTGCCTAGCACCATTAGAATTGACGCACGAGTTACCGGAAGATAATTGCATCAGGTTTTTAGATATAGGGCTTCATTTTTCAAGTGAACACGTATGTTGGGCCTTTGAACCCAGAGGCAACAAGCCCCTGCTTCCCTTCAGCTCGGCACACTCCAAAGCCGTGAAACGAGGCATTGTGAAATCGTGCCTTTCCAACGCTCTGAGCAAGTCCTGCCTGCATTTGGTAGGACGCAGCTTTGACATCCAGTTGCAGCGCCTTTCGAGCGCAGGCTGCCAGACGGCCTTGCTGGCTTCAACTGCCGAGAACCTGCTGAAGAAACCAGCCAGCGAACCCGACCAAGTTGACCGGAAGAAAGTGGCGGTCATTCCGTACATTCACGGAATCTCGCATAATATTAAGAAGATCGGTGCTAGGGCTGGTGTTAGAGTGGTTTTTAACGCTCCTGAAAAACTCTCCAGGATTTGCAAGAGAGTGAATGCGGAGGATACGGCCGTCGCTTGTTCGAAGCGGCACCAGCAGCGCTTCGTGGCCTGTAAAAAGAGCGTTGTGTACTCGATACCACTTGCCTGTGGTAAGCAGTACATTGGCCAAACTGGCAGGTGCCTTAATGAAAGGCTGAGGGAGCACGCAAGAGATGTAAAGAACAAGTCAGGTAGCAAAATGATTGACCATATTCGGAATTGCCGCAACTGCACTCCCGCGCTCGAAAAAACCTCAGTACTGCGCCGGTGCAAGACACAACTTGGAAGAGAGATAATTGAGGCCAATGAGATAGGAAAATCGGGTAACTCGTGTGTCAGCAATCCTTCAATTTTGCTCTCAAAAAAAGAAATCAGTTATCTTGCGCAGAATTAGAGCTCGAAACATGCATTCACTCGTGCGATGGTGGGATCTGTGCTGATATGATATATGTATGCTAAGTCTCTTCTTTCCCTTTTCGTGTTTGATAAGAGCAGCTGCTGTATTTAAGCAATGTTATGTCAATAAACACCTGAGTTGTTAGTAAGCGCTTGTCCTGTCTACCTCGTTCCTTTGTGTCGTGTCTTTTGCGCAAAAAACCCACAATGCTTAGGCACCAACTAGCCTGCAAAAACATACTCGCAAGCATATGAAACATAATTAAAAATTCAACTTTTTCTAGAAATTTTCCTGTGGTCCTGAACGCGGTTGAGCCGGTTCGAGTCGATATAGAATGTCACTCAGGAGCCGAATCCTGAACCGCACCCGAAAGGCGTGAGCCCGAAGACGAACCCAACCAGAAAAAATTCTGTTCCGACACCCTGCTTATAGCTCAGCACGTATGATGAGAGGCTGCCGCGATGGCCGAAAAAAAAAAGAAAGCGGTGACGTCCCAATAGTCTAAAATCGCGGCCAGCAAAGCTGATCTGCTCGCGTGTGTGGGTTTGAATCCTGTTCGCGGTTATAAGTATAGAAGTTCATTTATTCTTATTTAAAAAGTATCCCGTCACTACACACGCGCATGTTCCCATAAGACAAACACTAGATATCTTCATGATGCAGACTCTAAGGCTAACACATCAAAACAATTGTATGTGCACTTCCCCAGGGCACCGTGATTTCATTCGGTTTCATTCGCTGCAGACTTCGCAAACGCCGTTTTTGCAGCTTTTGCAAGACCGCAGCGTAGTGTAGCGAAGCATGGAAAATTGTTTGCGGTAAAGCATTATTTATTGCTTCCTCCCGAAGGTTCCCGCCAACACATTTTGTGTCTGGTAGATTTACTTGATATTTGTCCATTCTTACAAGCAAATGCACTTTGGTGACCTCTAGGTCAGCGACACGAATGTGTTGCTCTGAATGCACAAGCTTTTACGCTAAGGCCGCAATGTCATCCAGACACACATGTGAAGAGCAAGCGACACAATAAAAGCATTCATGGCTCATTTTCTATTAATCGCTCTGTATTCGCAAGTGCAGGCCTGCAAGGGCAATAAATTACGAGCGCATTTAGTTTATTGCGCCCTCCACACAAGTGCCCATAGAACGTACGTGAACACCCGTAATATATTTTGCACCTGAGAGGAAAAAAAATACAACCAAGCCGTAGTCCCTCACTGAAACAGGTTTATTGATGCAACCTCGTTTTTTGCGCTCATTAAAGCATTTCGAATATGCAGATGAGAGTAAAGGAAAACGCCATGGGGGAAAAACGAGGTGTGTTTGGTGCTTAGTGTCGCCATGCTTGTGAGAGTCCATAAAAATTCATTAAATATTTAGCTTGCATAACCTGAAACGTCTAAAACACAATTATATTCAAAGAAAACAAGATTTTGGACTTTTCTAGGCACACGGAAATTGGCTGAGTCAGCCATCGTGAACGAGAAATCGATTCAAAGTTATTAATTTTCTGCACACCATATTTCTCGCTACTGTGCAGTTGAATATACAATTAACATTAGAATATAGTTATTACACCCCAGTATTGTTCTAAACATAGCCAAGCTTCACGATGGTTCGCTTGCGTTCTTGGGAAGAAATTGTATTAGCAGTGGCTACACGCGAAGCAAAACTTGACGCGATGCAGTTCTGGTGGAAAAAAAAAAGAATTATAATTTCACTGCTTTCTCAAACTTTCTCACCTTTGTTAATCCCTCAGCGGGATGGTCCGAATACAAAGAAAAAAACTATGAATGCCGCGTGGCGCAGAAAATATATGAACCAATCTCTGGTGAGGATCAAGCCGCCCCGCTGCCAGCAAGCCTTTCGGTTCCCCTTAGGAACCGCACCACATACATGTAAAAAAAAAATGATAGAGTGAGGAGGGCCAGAACGGCATGAAGTTTATTTGTTACCAAAACAGAGCAATCTTTTTGACGAAAACACATTTTGAATGTCCGGCCACAAGGTGCCTTACAACACACGATTCCTTGTTAGGTCGTCGGTGAAGCTTTTCAGAAGAACTGTGAGCTTCCGTTGTCGGCGCGCCGAAGGTGAAATTGGCTCACGCAACCTATACTATAGAGCCGGGTGTTGCCTCTGTGACGCAGCCCGAAAAGGCCAACGCGCGGCGTGGTCTGAGCGCCGTATTAATGGAAGCATGCAGCAGTATGGATTTCGCCGGCTCTGTTAACCATAAAAAAGTGGGGCTTGTTATTTGCTAGTACTTGTTTCAGGGAAAAAACTGGCAAGCAGAAAACACAGGGAAACGAGCTTCAGGCACCCTTAAACAATGCAGTCATTTATTTGACCACGTTGCAAGCTTGTTTTTGTGCTTTTTTGTGTTAGCTGGCATGGTTAGCTGGTTCCAGGACGGCGGGAGAACAGACATGCGAGCCTAAACGAATTTTGCGAAACTTTCAGTTCACTACCCGGTGCTACGTATTTCGCTGCCACCGGACCAGCGCCGCGTGAGATGTCGTATAGTTACGCAATGCGCGCGAAGCCTAGAACACAAGTTCCGTGGCACCATCTAAGCAGTCAATAAGCATCTATAATTTGTACTTCGACGGGGGGCGCACGGTGGCGGTGACGGCGCCGTCCGCCAGCGGCGAATGTCGCAATGTTCGGTGCAGCATGTGCTGGCATCATGCGGTCTTCTTTGGCACGCGGCGAACGCTGTTCCTGTTGGTCGCCGTACAGAAAAAGCATCACAGAAAGTAGGGCGTGTTATGATGAAGAAAACTTCATGAAATAAAAGTAGCTGGCGAGGCACGGTCCCCAAGTCTCGAGTGCGGCTGTCAGAATCTATGAG
This sequence comes from Amblyomma mixtum, assembly GCF_055824585.1. Lineage (NCBI taxonomy): Eukaryota > Metazoa > Arthropoda > Arachnida > Ixodida > Ixodidae > Amblyomma > Amblyomma mixtum. Next base: position 216,792,877 of record NC_143013.1, on the reverse strand, counting down.
ATATCCGAAAATATGATACGCCTTCCCGTAGCACATTTCAAGCTTACATTTACTCTGGACAATGACTCCTCGAACGACGATGGGTTCGTACCCGTCGTTAGTAAGAAGGCCAAGCGCAGACTGCGCAGACAAAATGAGTCGACGTCAACGACGTCCTCAAGTAAGGATACGATCATCAGGGCGCGAAGTGCCGAGGCACATACAGCCTTGTTCGTGCCATTGGAGTCTACGGACCACTTGAATCTCCTAAACAGGCAAGCCATCTCTGCTTTTCTTGAGAGCCTCGTACCAGGAGGGATTAAAGACGTTAAAATAAACCCCCACAAGAACATCATTGCCATTGATGTCATGAAGCGAAGCGAGCTAGACAGTTTGGCTGCCAGCACCAAACTTGGCAATTTCAGTGTACGTCCTCTTATTCTAAAAGACAGCGGAACCACGGCTGGAGTAATTTACAACGTCGACATCGCCATCCCTGACGCCGACTTGCCCATCTTAATCAAGCCGGCAACCAACAGCATTTCCATAATGCAAGTTCAGCGCCTTGGAAGGTCTGCATGCATCAAGCTGACGTTCAAGGGTGACTGCATTCCATCATACGTGAAGGTGGGGCACTTTCGTCACCATGTTCGTTCATTCGTGCCTAAGCCGCTACAGTGTAGGAAATGTATGAGGATTGGCCATGTGAGCGGCGTCTGCCACAACTCCATCGTGTGCCCAAGATGCTCTGAACCACACAGCGGCGACAGTTGCCGCGCGACTGCCTTGAAGTGCGTCAACTGTCGTGGCCCTCACGACTCTTCCTCGAAGGACTGCCCTCGCCTAAAGACCGAGAGGGAGGTACTGAAGCAAATGGTGCGTGACTATTCCACCCACGGAGAAGCCGCTGCAAAAGTGCGACGACGTCGTTCGCGTCGCCGCCGAAGGTTATTGAAGGAAACAAATACCTTCGAAGAGAAGACCCCAAGCGGCACTGCAGTTTGTCCCCCTCCACCGACAAGAAATCAGGAAAGCCCGGGGACCGGTGACTCACGACCTGCTGCCTCTGATACCACGTGGCCACCACTACCACAGCCTAGAGCGCGCGCTGCGTCAAGTACGCTGCCGCACCCCATGTTTGCGACACCTACGATTGATCTGGGCAAAAGGCATGTTTCCAACCATGGCCAAGATATGCAAGTGATTCCAATCCTCACGTCACTGATGAATGTCATGAGTGATCTGCTGTCCAGCTTACGCACGCCAGTAGCACACAACGCATTGCAAGTACTGGACGCGCTACAGCCAGTTCTTGCAGCTCTACAATAGAAGACACCATGGCTCCCCCGGAACTATCTTTTCCGAAGAAAGTCAAACAAGCTTTTATTTTTCAGTGGAATGCCCGCGGGCTCCAGTCACGGACTTCAGACAAAACCGCTTCCCATTCTGGTGATCTGTGAACCGAATCTGCTCAACATTTTACGATTATCCCCGCACTTTCACCGAGGCCAAGATCCTCGGCCCGTGGCCACAACAGCCGACTACCATCAAGGCTCATAAGGCACTGTTTTGTCTTTCCGAGAGACTGCCTTGCTTGCTAGATTGTGACTTTGTCTCTCGCTCCTTCTCTCTTCTATTCCCTTTTTATCCCCTCATTCCCTTCCCCAGTGCAGGGTAGCCAACCGGAAACCTTCTGGTTAACATCCCTGCCTTTCCCCCCCTCTTTATTTCTCTCTCTCTCTCTCTCTCTCTCGGATTCTATAGTTCCTCGAATAGGTATTTTGGGCACACAGGGCGGCGCAAAAAGCCTCGGAAGTTAGTCGTTTTTACAACTGACGGCCGAAGTCGGGGCAACTCCATCTCGTTTCTTCAAAAGGTAAGAGTGCAATTGGTAGATTCCAAGCCGCTGTCTTGCTATCGTTCTTTGCATCCAAATGCTCTGCGGCAGCAGTCCTCCATGCATGAATGCGCCATGAAGCCCAGTGTGTTATGGACGGAAAGGTTAAAAGACTCCTGTATGCAGCCCGACACAAAAGTGAGAAGGCGGCGAAAAGGCGATCGCGTCAGTACAGCCGAATAATGTGTGGAGCACAGCGATGCGTCAAACAGAAAACGTTAGGTGTCACTGAGCAACCCGCATCGGGAGAATGCGACAGCATTGACGCCTCCATGGCACTCGTTGCCTCTCTTTGCCTCTCTTTGATACTCTTTGCCTCTCGTTGATACTCCTGTCTCCATGGAAACCGCGCTTTGTAATCACCACCGTATTTTTGCTGCTGCAAAAACATTCTTCTTTAGACTGCACACAGCTATGCTGTCTGTGAAAGCATTGCTATCTGTTATTGGGATACTTGCACTATGGACGGTGAATTGCCGCCTGTGCAGTACACCAGAGACAATTCACGATTGCTTTATTTTGAGCATTGATGCTGTGTTCTTCTGGGACATATTGCAACGAACAATTAGGAAGGACATCGTCATCACGCCCTACAGAATCCGTTTTCTTTTTTTGGCTTTGGAGAAAAACTGTGTTGTGCTCTAATGTCAATTTATGTTGCTCGGACTATGTAGTCTCCGGACGAGCCGCATGATGAACTGCCACGCCGAATCACCGCGGTCGTCAAAATCTGTGTTTCGTGAACAATGTTCTTTGGTGTGGGGAGTAAAAGCGGGGAGTATGTGCTGACCTGCAAGAGACACCAAGCTGGCTCCCCTATCGGGATGCATATGTGTGCCTTCCAGAATTTTTATGTTTTGGAAGGTGGGGTCATGCGGGGGTATTGCGGCCAGGTGATTTGTGGCGTAAGCATGCTTAGACTTTTCTTTTCGGCACTATTTCCATGCAAGTAAAAAAAAAAGGAATGTAGTGGCAATGTGGTATCGTCCCCGTCTCGCACACCGGCGAAGCGGGTTCGACTCCCACCTAGACCCCAGTTTTCTTTTGTTATGATCGGCAGTCTGAGCAGCGCTGTGGTCGCCTGATACTGGTTGCCATGTTAACGGCGCATGCGCAGTAGAGGCCTGTGCCAGCCACCGCAAAATGCTGGTCTGCTAGCCTAGTGTTTGGTTTGGTTTATTGGGGTCTAACGTCCCGAAGCAACTCAGACTATTAGGGACGCCGTAATGAAGGGCTCCGGAAATTTCGACCACCAGGGGTTCTTTAACTTGCACTGACATCGCACAGTACACGGGGAGTTTCGCTAGCCTACTGTAGCATTCACTACGGAGCTTTTTATTGCTGTAGGAGAAGAATTAGGCCTGGTAGCAGGCGCAGCATAGAGAAGGATGCCGCGGAAAGGAATATTTATTGCTTTCTTCTAAAGCTTCACCCAACTACGGCTTTGTTGTCCGGTAAATTTGTTCAATCTTGTTCGTTAATAAGAGTCACGCCATTTTGGTGGCCGATAGATGTAGAGGACGAGTTATTTGCCATTAAAGAGACAGCATACATGTTATTGATGCAAGCCCAGAACCATTTAGGGGCACATGTCCTCCACCGTGTTGAACGATAGGTGTAGAGGACGACTTATCCGCCATAAAACACACAACGTACATATTCAGGATGTAAGCAAATAAATATAGAGGCGCACATGTCTTTCATTGTGGTGACCGATAGGTGCAGAGAACGAGTTATCTGCAATGAAACAGACGGCATGCATGTTAATGATGCAAACCCGTAACTATATAGGCCCACATGTGCACCTATACGGTTATGAGCTGCATCATTAACCTGCATGCTGTATGCGCACTAGGCAAAAAAACTAAAACCTCCAAGGCTGCCAGTTCTCTATTATCGCTTAACTCACAGGTGCGAGCACCCTAGGGCAATAAAATACAAATGCTTCTAGGTCGGCGTCACATCCAGCATGGCACGAATGGGACGTACGTGTACTTTTTGCAATATATTTCGTGCCTCAAACTAGCTATAAGAAACTGCGGCAAGGCGCAACACCCGACGAACTCATAACGTGTAGTGCAAGAGTGCTGTTTGCTCTCATGGCAGGATTTTGGAGGCAATGATGTGCGAAAATTGTGTTTTGAGCAAAGTAAATGGCGCAGTAATTGCCTCTACTCTCGATGGATACGCGAACTTCGCCGTTACTGAAGGGAGGAAGGTGGGAGTGAAAAAAGAAAAAGAGAAATAGGTGCCTAATGGAGTACTTCGGTATAATTTTTTTTCAACGTGATCTGATATCGCACAGCAGAAGGGCAGCTTGGCGTTTCGCCTCCGTCGAAACGCAGGCGCCACGGCCGGGTTCGAACCTGGGAACTCCGGCTCTGGAATCCAGCGCCCTAACCACTCAGCCACCGTGGCGAGAAGGATGTGTAAAACTCTACTTGAATGGATTTCGAAATTTCAGTTGTGTATGATTGGGGTAAACAAGTCGATAAAAAACACTGCGAGAAATTCAATGCACTTGGTTCCGTACAAAATTACTATCACATGTGCTGAACGAGAAAAAACAAGGCATATGCCGTGTATTGGTTACATTGAAACGAACAGTCATAGTGAGCGGTGCTTTCTCGATCACTTTCTTCAAGCAATTTGGGTGCGTATTTTCGCCTTTCCTAGAAGATGGTGAGCACGGAAGGGCTGTAGGGTAGGCTCATGACTAGGCTTACGTGTATTCAGAACAGGTTATGTGCGTTGAAGCGAAAAAAGTACTGTTGTGCACATTTACCACATGAGAAGGAGGAAAAAAAAGAGAGCCTGAATGTCTGAAGCTTAAGAAAACTACTTCGCGCGGCAACACGCCTCCACTTCATATTCGGTATGTTTTAGTGCTTTACGGCTAGGCACCCTGTGTCGTCGCATCGCTTGGAGGCGCGCCTCGATCTGCATGTGCGGGGCAGCAGAAGGCCACCAAGCGCCCCTTTAAGTGCTCCTCCAACGGCAGCGATGTGGCCGTCTTTCGCTAATGTCCACGGGAACAGCCTGAAGTAAAATCTGCCACAAGGGGCACATTTTTCATCCTTCGCGAACAGCAATACGACCTCAGGTCCTCCTTTGAAGTTGACGCCGTCAGAGCTGCTCGATAATTTTGGCGCGGGCTTTTCAACCGTTTCATCACGACGAAGGTCCGCCGCAACTCGGTCAGTCCTGGCTCGGAAAAACAAGCTTTTTCCCTGCCATTCTTTAGTAGATTTCTGGAGTGTACGATAAGGCTCCTTTCACGAAGAGTGTAGCATTTTGCGTCCGTAGAAATAGGGCTGGCGCGGCCGAGATCGAGCCGCTAAACTCACGCTGATCAGCAAAATACCGCAGCCCTTTGACTAAGGTGGTGCTTCGTATATTCTTTCCAGATAGTAGTTAAAATAAGTGGCTTAATACCTGTGGCTTTCGGCTGCTGAGCCCAAAGGCAAGGGATCGAACCCCGATGTGGTAGCCGTGTTTTGATGGAGGCAAAATTCAAAAGAATAGCTGACTGACTAGGCTATGGGTTAATGAAAAGATTCCACTAGAATCAGGACATCTGCATTTTCTGCTCCTTCTTACCTTGCTCTCTTCTTCTCGACCACTTTTTTTAGGGTGATGTTCATTGCCTCAGGGCATAAAACGATATGTAGTGATGAAATAGGAGGACAATTAATAAATGGAATAAGGCTGCCTGATCTAAGGACGTCGAAGAGTGGATGATGATGCTTTCCCTGCGTACAAGTGCTGTATAAAGCAGAATTTTTGGGCGAGAGACCCGCTGCCGCCAGGAGCCGAATGCTTGTCGGCTTCGGCGCCGGGAAAACCCTCAGCAGTAGGAGATTATCGGCCTCAGTATTTCTGTTATTGCATAGTGGACACCCGGGGCGGGGGTACAAATCTTGGATTTGCGGCTACTTTCGTGTAACGGTTGAAGGCAGGGCAACCCTGAGCCGTGTCCTCCGAAGCGCAACCTCCTCTGCACGGGTAAGGCCGCGCGGAGAGTTACCGTGAAGGTGCTCTCTTCCTCTTTATTTTTTTTCTCCTATTCTTTGGTTTTTCTCCTTTTTCCAACTTTGTTCCCTACCTTGGCTTCACCACTGTCCCCTTCTTTGCATCTTCTTTATTATTTTCTTCCTTCTTTTGCATACTCCTTCATTTCTGTCTCTTTGCTTTGCTCTTGGATTGTACAGACGACCTAACAAATCACGAAGAAATTGGAAATTCGCTCGTGGTTTAGAATTTCCACTGGCACGTACCTAAAATGGCGATGGAGGTGTCCACGCACTCAGGGGGCCCGTCATGCGCCTTTGCTTTCCTTAAAATCAACGGTCTAAACCTTCCACTTCTTTTGAGAAAAGGAAAGCGTATTTTTGCCTCAATTTGTAGGTGGGCACAAGCGCCAGCTTATAGCGCTATTGAGGTGTCTACTCACCCAGTGACCCAGTTAAACTTGCTAAAAAGAGAATTCACACACACACTAACTGTAGCGTCGACCAGAGAAAATCGAAAAAGACTTCTGCCGGTCTAACCGATTGCTTCTGCGGACTAGAATTTCGCACGAAAGTGACATTTGACGGCCAGTTTTGTTTTACGCCCCGTTTCGGGGGGGGGTACTTGCCTAATTCGGTCAAAATTAATCGATTATCTCCATCATCTGCTCTGACTGTACACCGAAACGGCAAGCTTTCGCGGCAGACGTACCTGTAACGCCATCTGTGCCCGGCGGAGGAACAAGTGCTCTACTATTGAGGCTATTTGCCATTTCCACCAACTGACGCTGTGCTACTCCTACACGAATGGACTCGTTGAATGTACCAATTGGACACACATTAACATGCTTGCCATATTTGACGTGTCCCATCATAAGATCTGGGACGACGTGCTTGTCTTCAAACAACATGCAGAAATGTTCATTTCATTTCATTTATTGGTTTTGTTTGGCCAGTACAGAGACTGCAAACAAGGGAGAGCAAGCTAAAGGCGCCTAGTAGCGCCTGACAGAGGCCTGCCCTCCCCATGTAAAAAAAAAACAAAAACAAAGTGGCACTTGGCAATGGTACAAAGTTTCTATAAGTAAGAGAAACTAGAAAAGCAGCGGATATATTGACAACGAAACAGAGATCAGGCATGCATAGAGCTAAGCACAACAAAACTAAGATCAAAACATAACAAAGACAAAAACTGATTAGGTAAAAACACAGCACAACTAGCTATAACAAAAATATTCATGAACAGTTTTCCTAAATCTGACCTCGGACATATTTTGTAGTGACAATTCTGTTAAATATGGATAGGTGTTTAATGTATGAGGAATTATGTGAGTTAGTTTTTGGAACCCATAGTTTGTACGGGATTTTGATGCATGGTATTGAGGGTGCCTAAGACTGTATGCTGTTTGGGCAATTAAATATGTGCTCTCGAAAGTCTGCCAGTTTCCTTTCATAAGGTTTCTGATATAAACAGCAAGCTTCTTGTGGTAAGCCGCCGTGATGGTAAGCCGCCTGACTGCATAAGTATTTTGCGGCACATTAACGCAATTTCGCGCGCGTCTACTATAACACTACGCCTTACTGAAACCGTCTACACATGAAATCATGCTGCGTTCACCTGGAGACAGTCAGGTATGACAGCGAACACTTCAGCCTCAGCTATACGGTGAAATTCCGAACACATGAGTATGTACTTTCTCAGTTAACACCGCAGCTTTTCAAACTGAGGAGCGCGCCAAATCTCGGCTGCTAGCTGTGGATGATCCAAGATGCCTTGTCCGCCATGTGTGGAATCTGCACGCAACTGCCTCAAATTTCAAAGCAAAGGTGGCCGTGAGCGCGTGAGCTGCACACGGCTATATTCACGTGGTCTTCCTTCAACTCCAACGCAAGCCCTACCAACCGCCTGGCAAACGAAAATTATAATAAAACACATTTTTTCCGTAGACACAAAAAAGGAGGCGAGACTAAATTTCAACAAGTGCATATTTTCGAGAGAACGAAGTGGGTCCGACATGCTCAAAAGTTTGGACGTTGTGAACTTCAGTGCCGTATGCTGATTTAAAATCAGTTTACTGAACCTATGGCGTGACTATGCGTGGCGCGTGGCGTACAAAGTATAATTACGGGCACAATTTGCATCATCGCGAGCCTGGCGAAATTTGCACCCATCTTCATTTTCCAGGACTAGGCTCTGCTCATTAGCTGAATTTAACACAGGGAGAGGCACAAAGAGAAGTAAAGAGAAACTATGTTATGCACGTAGCAGCCACATGCAATCATGCGATGGTACAAAAACAAAAATGGAACATCCCCATTAATGGGCAGATATGACAACAATAAAAAATACGAATACTCTGCCGTAAAGACAATGCGACAGCATTGTTGACGGCAAAGAGAAAATGCTCAAGAAGGAAACTTTCACGAAGGCGTAAATGGAAGATGTTCTTTTATTCTTGCTCACTAAAACTAGCATCTAAAAAGCTGATTCTTCGCCGCGAGGTCTAGGCACTCCGTCCCACCTCGATTTGACAAGGCATGGACAAGACGAAGTGGCTCCAAGATATCTCCGCGGAGCTCCTAGCCATCGCAGCGGCCGGAGTGGCCGTCGCAACGGGCTGATGCTCCGTCGGACGGTGCGCTCTCCTGGCGGGCCTCGGCTGCTCCGTGTTCGCTGCGGCCGTGGTCGCCGCATCTTCCAGACTCGCCACGTCCATCACCACCGCAGGCTGTGGTGCCTGACGAAGAATTCGAAAGTTTATCGACCGAAGCGGCAAAAGAACTTCAATTACTGAAAGGGAATTGTTCTCGCGCGTTTGCCGCTTGTCTAAACGTAGAGTAAGTTTACTGAATTTTGTACGGAATATTTTTTTTGGAACTCACGGAGCTCTTTCGCGACCTAGGAAAATTCAAGGACCTATATATACATCTCTGATGGAAGCACTACTCTTGATATATGGACATCTCTCTCTATTTGATAAAGCTCAGAACACTAAACCAATGCCAACAAAAACTCGTGTAAGGTATAGGAAATAAAATTTTAGCACTCAGCTTGTTCCTAATTAAAGACAGGTCCGGAATCAGAGAGTCCTATAGATTTTTTTTTACGTCATTTGGCGGAAAAGCACCAGCAATAGTGCATAACAAAAACATTCGCAGCGAAAAACCTGGGAGATAGTTTATGAGTATCTACGCTACAAGTTCTCTACAAATAGAAATGAATTACAACACAGGCGCCTAGCCGACCATGAGTCGATAAATATTCTACTAAACCGAAGTAGCATACAAGAATCACATCTGAAAGTAGCATGCAAATAAATCATTTGCAGTTAGGACGGCTAACCACATACAGGAATTAGATGATTGGCTGCGTAAGTTATATTCCTTTAGGTACTTAAAAGCACACCTCCCAGAGTAAAACAGTGGAGGCTTACTTCGCAATCACATGTTAGCTGAAACTACAATGCGCGGTTTAGAGTAATGCATCTCATGTATCATAAAGTAGAAAAGCATTTCGATTGGATGCCAATGTATTATGCTCCTTTATTTAAGGCACATTTCATGGACATGCTCTATATTTTCAATGCTATTGAAATGATTGGCTCACTACTAACACCCGATAAAAGACAAATGATGAGGACATGGTCTTAAATTTGCCGATAGCTTGCAAGTATACCTTTCCTCTGCGTTTAAAGAGAGAGCCTAATACTGCGTAGTTTTTGTGTCACTCTGTTTTGACCATTGTGTCGGAATATAGCCTTTTCTGGTTATCGCGCAACATGTGGCTCAAGCTGGCTGTCGTATAAATATCTGTGAGCCCGCAGCGGCTGGTACAAAATAAGAGACATCAACACGGCACAAACCGTTGCTCAATTCGTGAATTAAGCTTTGACGCCAAGCTTTTAAACATTGCATTTGATTTGATTTTTTTTATTTGTGCTGCTGCAATTCTGAGCATACGGTACAAGCTCGTTATGATATGAACGCATGTGAGCTTGCAGGGCGTCATTTAAAATAAAAAGGACAATACAGGAGAGAACACTGAGCTATGCTTTGGATTATGCACTGGATTATGCTTTGGTCTCTACGACAACAGCCGTAAACCACGCGGGTTTGTTTTCCGCCTTTACATATTTTGACACCGAACAGTCGTTCAACGTTGCAACTGTCTAGCTCGGTCGATAAAGCGCGCTCACAAGCCTTCGTCTGACGGGAATGAAAGCTAATTCTAGATTCTAGCTCTGAAGTTTTTGTGGTGTGATCAGGTATAACGCAGCATGACTTTGAAGTAATAACACGATGTGAAAGAAAGGATCTTCAAAACAGGTTGTCGTTACATGTGGTAGTCGCTTCATCTTAATACGGCCTATAATATTCCTTTTGTCCACTCACGCTTCTGGGATAGGAATCAAGATATTTCGTGTACTCACTCGATACAAGAAGTGCGCAGATGGCCAGTGCAACCAGGAAAGCCTTGGCGTGCATGTTTACAAAATGGGGCTGCCTGTGAAAAGTTCAAAGGAATATCAGCTGGAAACTATTTTATCTTTGAAGCAGTTAAAGTATGTTTTAGTGCACGGACATCGCTTAATCACACTGTGCAAAAGTGGGCTCTGCGCTTATTAAAATAGGAAACGCTTTAAAACGAAGAGCCCTTTTCCTCCACATATATGTAAATAACAAGGAAAGAAGCATGCCTTCCTAAAGCAATGCCACTTCTTGGAATCTCCAGAATGATCTGAGCTTATTTCTGTAAAGCTCTGATCCTGAACGTCAGCGGCATGCAAGCAAAGCTTTTAGAAAAAAGCTTGTTCTACTCACGATTTCGCTTCTTGCGGAAGAGAGAGGCAGAACACTGGAGTAACAATCGAGTTTCTCGCATTTTTATACAGGCTTGCCAGGAAAAACTGAAAGAGAGAAAGCAGCACCCATAAAGCGTAAAGAAAGCGATGTGCGAAGACCGACCAATGATTGACAGAGGAAGTTAAACACGTCAATAAATATGGGTTTTTCTGCGCTCTGGTTGGAGATTGCGGCGTGGAGAACGACAAGCTCCGCCCAGTGAACCCACTATTGCGGGGCACATGGCAGGTGTTCCAGGAAAAACTGATTCATAGCTTCGCAACAGTGACTGTGTACGCAGTACCGTGGTGCAAGCCAGAAAATGGGTTTAGAGCTGCATTTTATAGAGAGTCTTGAAGGTGGATGTTTATATAATTCCCGCTATGGATCAAGACGTTCGACATCGAATAATGACTAAATGAAGTTACGGTCATTTGCCTTGGCCTTGTTTCATGAATAGGAGCAGCAGCTTTTTCAGTGGAATGAATTTGCCGAAATATAAGAGGGTTTTTGAAATTATGGTGTTTTTAATTGTTCCTACTTTGTAAGCTGCTATGGCTAGCAGCTCCACGTTGATATCTTCCAGCCACTACGCCTAGGCCATGCGATGTGCAGTCCCAGGCTAGTCGAAGTTCCTAGACCCCGTAGCGAAGAATCAGGTCTTCAGATGCTAGTTTTAGTAAGCGAGAATAAAATGTATTGTTCCATTCACACCTTCCTGAAAGTTTCCTTCTCAGCATTTTTTCTCAACGACAACAGTGCTGTCGGCTTGTCTTTAAGGCAGAGTTAATTTTTATTGTTTTTCGTTATTGTAATCTGAGCGCATAAACAGAGATCGGCCATTTTTGAGTTTGTACATTCGCATGATTGCATGATTGCATGTGGCTGCCACATGCATAAAGTACTTTCTCTTTGCTTCTCTTTTTGCCTTTTACTCTTCGTTAAATTCTGCTAGTGATGTATGCATATTCTTCGAAAATAGAGGTCGGTGGAAATTTCTCGAACGTCATAATGATGCACATTGTAAACGTAACTACAGTTCCTACGCCGCGCACAGTCGTGTCATAGGTAAATGAAACGAATTTTAACGGAGGATACAGCACTACGTTCGCAAAACTTACAAAACCTGTGTCCTTGTCGGTCGCGAATCCTGCTCACGATAATATTCTGTTACTTAACTGTACATGGTCTCTCTTCCTTTTTTGTTAATATGAAACTATTGTGTTCTATTAGTTGTTCCTTTTACAGGCAACTGACTGTGCTTGTATTGGTTTTGAAGCAAGAGAACGTGAATATGGCCGGGTGCATCTCAAGCGCCCACGGCCATCTATGCTCTGAAGTTTCAGGCACGCAGCGGATACCTGAGAGCTCTGCAGATCCCACACCATGGCTAACACGGGGTCTGCGTTCAGCCGCAGCTTGCAGCCGTGATGTGGCCCGCTGCTCAGTTTCAGAAGCTGCGTTTTTAACTGAAATGCTACACACTCATGTGCACGGCATTAAGCCGTACACATGAGCTAAAGGCAGCGCTGGCAAACCTGTCTCCAGGTGAACGCCGCATGATTTTGGTAGTAGACGGTTTTGTAAAGCTTAGCGCGACAGCAGACCTACGGGAAATTGCGTTGTCATGTCGCAAAATGCTTATCCGCTGAGAAAGCTTCTTTGAAGCGCTCTGAAAACGTTAAAAGGGGACTAGATTACATGATGGAGAAAAACTGTTTTAAAAATGACGTTACTACCACTATTTTGCCAGAATAATATGTAGCAGACATTTTTACATCGAATTAGAGCAATGACGCTGATTTCCGGCGAAAATATGTCGAGGGAAAGCCTCGGAAAATACAATTATACGAAATTAACCAGTACACACTACCGAGCCAACTAGTGAAGGCAATATATAGTACATACGTCCCGAGCAAGAACACTACATCACACGGAGTGTAACGCACAACAAATTTTTGTAAATTTAATAAAAATGTCTTGTTAAATAGTTTAAATACATAAAAAAACATTGGAAAGGCCCGAAATCAATTTTTGTCACGTTCTGGGCGTGTGTGTTTGGTTCGAAGCAATTGCTAACTGCTCCAGCGCAGCATGAGGCCCCATTAGACCTAGGCGCGCCAGAATCAAGAGTGTGTGTCAAAAATTGGGCGTAATTACAGCTTGCGCTTTGTCTCCGGAAAAGATCAGTCATAGCGAAAGGGAACAAAGCCAACAGTAGCCGGTAAGCATCCCGAGCCGTACCGCAACGGCAGCTTATTCGGCTGAAGCGAGCTGTTCTCGATGTAAGCACGCCGGCATATTCCTCCGAAGTGCGTAAAAGCCGCAACGCGAACTTATAAAAATTTTGTGCATATGCTATTGGAATTTATCCGTTAGCCTTCTGTGCATGCCCATCCGAGACCCGCAGTTTCGCTGGGCACGTTACCATACAAAGCCCCAATACTTAAGTCCTCTACTAAGTATCGCTAGCCGAAGAGGAAACGATCTGGAATAGCTGGGCGCTATGCTGTGCCCAGACCGTACCAACGCAACCGCATTCGAAACGTATGCTGAGTTATGAACAGAGCGTTCGCAGCGTCTACCACCAACGGGAATTTCTCGTGGGGAAACGATTTGGTCGAGTTTTTGGTATTATGCATAAGCATAGCTGATGTGAATTAGTTCGTGCAAAATTTTCAGCTGATCCTACTTTTAAATTAGCTGATTTTATGAAGTTAAGGTTGAATTCGTTGCATACCTTCAATGTTTTCCTTTGCATTATGGTGCTTCTCTGCTCACAGTCCTCCAATGTACGGGTGCAGGGTGAAGTGTTTTTGCGTTTGTTTTCTCCTTCTCAAAATTGAATTTTGAAAAGAAAACTGTTCGATACGCTTGAGGTGGTTCTTTAATGAGATCTTAAAACGAGTTGAGCGACGTAATACATGGAATACATACTCACGCTCTTCGATTCATCATACGTTTACTGAGTGCACGATGAAATAGAGCCGCGCAGATACGTCTTAATAAAAGATGAGCAGAAGGTAGGGCAAGCCGTGCATCCAGATTAAAAATCTGAATAAAAAAAAAGCAAATAAACGCCTGGCCACGCACTAATAGAATTTACATTTCTCTTATCTATTTTGCTGAAATGCACACCACACAATGACAACAAAGCCCTGTCATAATTAGAATTGGAGTGGAACTATATTTCTCTGCCCCTTTAAATAGACAGGCACGAGAACAAGCGCTTGCAGGAAGAATATTGCCGCAAAGGTTTTTTTTTTCACGTTACCGTCGGAAATGAAGGGCACGTGTAATTGCCTGTAGTATCAGTGCCGATGTTGTAAGTGATAAATATATTTGATCCTCATTTGACGGATTGAATCGAAAGCCGTAGAAGATCTCTGACACGATGATTTAGGTGACGAACATTTTAGTTCCCATGCCGCAGGCTTAGGAAAATCGAAGGCAGCGTGAAATAAATACCGTGAATAATATGTCTAATACTCATCTCTGCTCAAAGAAAAGCATTTTTTTATGCTTGAAATGTTCAACTCAGTTTTAGGCACAAAATATATTGCGCGCTACACGTACGTAAATTTGTGCCTCGCTGAGCGCGACGCTAACCTAGAAGCGTTTGTATTTTATTGCCCTAGGTTTCTTGCACCTGCACTCCAAACGATAACGGAGAACAGAGACTCATGGAGGTTTTACTTTTCTTGCGCACTGCGAAGATCTGCGGCCATATGGTTACGTGCTTGCATCGTTAACATGTACGCTATCTGTTTCATGGAATATAATTCGTACTCTACACCTTTCGGTCACCACAAAGCAGTGATTCTGTCTGAATAAGAATAAGACTGAATGAATAAGAGTGAATAAATTTACCTGACAACAAAGCGGTTGTTGTGTGACGTTTTGAGAGGAAGCAATAAATATTCCGTTCCACGGCACCCTTCTCGAAGCGGCGCCCGCTGCCAGGCCTTACTCTTCTCCTGCAATACGAAAAAAAAGTTCTTAGGAAGGTTCGACAGCCTAGGGACCCCTGCTATCTGCGTCAGTATATTTACGGTTGTTTTGAATGAATAAATTATTATTTGTGGAAATAATTTCGGTAGCCTAAAGACACGCCGATATGGCTGAGCTGAAGTTTTAAAAAGGGTCCAGGCTGTTCTACTTGTGCATTAAAACTAAAGTTTGTTAGAATCTTTGTACGTACCACAGGCAAAAGAGAAATGAGCTCTGTTTTCTGACAGCAAAAAAAGAAGAAAGAAAATAGAATTGCTTTCGTTTTTTTCTATATCTTGATATGCTGGATGGCTAAATTTCCAGAGTTCAGAAAAGGACCACACTTTTCGGCTGAATCCTACTAACGTGCGAAAGTATATTTCCATGAGCAATAACAACGAGTAAGAAAGGGAATTTCTCTCCGTGCCTTCATGCCGCAGATGGAAGTTGGTGAAGACGACGATGCGCAGTGCATAGCACGAGAGTATTTAATAAGAACGGTAAACTGGGCTAGTTGGTAGGAATTCATACTGAAAACTGCGCAAAAAACGAAGACACAGAACGAGAAGGCACGACACGGGCGCAGACTATCAACTGAATTTTTATTCACATGAAGAGGCCTATATACGTATCTTCTACCCACAGTTAGACAAGCACAAAAAACACAACAATCGCGAAAATCAACCCGTACGTATATAGATAGATACGTATACGTATAGATACGTATAGATACGTAGATAGATATAGATACGTATATAGGCCTCTTCATGTGAATAAAAATTCAGTTGATAGTCTGCGCCCGTGTCGTGCCTTCTCGTTCTGTGTCTTTGTTTTTTGCGCAGTTTTCAGCACGAGAGTATGTCGAAGTTCAACACAAAGCGTGCTGAGATCTGTAATAAATACCATGCTTAAAACAAAAAACGTGGAGATAGCCCAGTGCTCTCGGACACTGGCCAGCGAGGCTTTCTGTCGTGATGCCACGCGTTCGACTGCCGATTGCGCGAATATTTCTTTTGTTTATTTTTATTATTGATTTCTCTTGACAGAAATCCACAAATATTGCAAGATACTTGGCACAAACCGGCAAACATCACATCATCTTGCGAGGGGTCTAACCAACGGAAGAGTACTTTCCCACTAAACAAAATGTTGTCTTTTTGCAGTGGCACGGATGCTGAGCCAGTCGTACTATCCTGCGCTATTTGAGTGAACTTGCTACGCGGTGAGACAAAGCGTTGGTGTTTCATTGAATTGCGCCAATGCTGCGCCAAAATGCTATTCTGGCAAATAAGATCCGTGGCGAATCCGAGGTCGTGCATCCTACCGCTTGTATGCACCGACATGATTGGTTTGTTCTCTAGATGTGTGGCGACGAATGCACCCTGCCTTTCCGCAGCTGCATCACGTGTCCCATGTAATGAATGTATGACCGTGAGTAATGTTGAACACGCGTTACAGCTAATAGTTCATATCAACGGTTTTCGAGATATTCTGCGGGGTATATGTACCCTTAATGCTAACCAGTAATTCTGCTTCAGTTTCCAGCGCTATGGAGCTTGCAGGACGCATTTACGAATTCTTAAATAACAACTTTGAAAATTTTTGAATATTCTGAACCAAGAATAAATTTATATTTCTGAAAACTGCACTTTTCACTTCATCAATGAACACTTTATGAAACTATAAAAATGCAGTAAACCAAAATCGAGACAGTGGAACGTGACAATAAACGGCGCTGCGTCATTAACAGTTGCGACGAAGCGATGGCATCACTGCAAAACCTTTTGTACTAGTTTTCAACGAATAAAATGCGACTTCAAGCAGTGATCACGTTGAACAATTGCCTCAAGCACCCGAATTAAAGTGAGAAGGCCTTGCTTAATCAAATTTTGATTTTGTTTTGTAAAGCAGTGTCACACAAAAATATGAGCCGCATATAAAGCTTGATTAAAAACCAATCTGGGTATAAAATTCTCCTGGGTCCTGAACTCGATCGTGCGAGTTAGAACAGAGATAGGATGTCACTCCTGAGCCCAACCGCGATCTGAACTCGAAAGGCTTGAACACGAACGCGAACCGAACCAGAAAAAAATTCTAACGCTAAACGGATTCTAACGCTAACTTGGCAAAAGAAATATATGCACACTTCTCTAGTGAACTGTGATTTCAGTGGGTTAAGCGTGCGCTCTATCCTTCGTAAACGCTGCTTTTTCAAGACCCCATAGTAGTGTAGCCCGGCATAGAGAATGGTTTGGCGGAAAGCATTTTTCGTTGCTTTCTCCCGAAACTTCCCGCGAACACACCTTTTGTGTCAGGTAGATTTATTTGGCCTTTTCTATTCTTACAAGCAAATGGAATTCTGTGACCGCTACGCCAGCAGCACGTATATGTTTAACTGAATATACGAGCTTTTACGCTGACGTCCCAAGGTGATAAACATCCAGGCGCACATGTGCAGAGCAAGCGACGCAATAAAAGCGTTCATGGCTCATTTTACAATAATCGCTCTGTATACGCAAGTGCAAACCTCCAAGGGCAATAAATTATGAGCGCTTTTAGGTTAGTGCGCCCTCCAGACTAGTACCCATAGAACGTACGTGAACACCCGTAATATATTTTGCACCTGAGGGGAAAGATCAAATTTACAACCCAGCCTTAGTCCCTGACTGAATCAGGCCATTTGCGCTTAGCACACCATTTGGGATGGATCGGGGAGAGTGGAGGTAAACGCCACATTGGGCTAAACGTGGAGTGTTTAGTGCTTAGCGTCAGCTAGCTTTTGAACGTGCAATAAAATTCATTAAGTATTTTGCTGGCACAACCTGAATCGTCTACAGCACGCTTCCATTTACAGATGACAATCGCCTTTTGTAGACAGAAAATAATTGGCTGACCTTTAGCCTTGGTGAACGAGTGTAATGGCTGAAAATATGCAAATTTCTGCACGCTACATTTCTCGCTACAGAGCAGTTCAACTTATCAAAGTTTTACGATGTTTCGCTCTGTTTCTTGGGAGGAAATTATGTTGCAGTGGCTACATATGAAGCAAAACGTAACGCTATGAAGTTCTTACCAACCAAAAAAAACTATGAGTTCATTGCTTTCTCAAACGTTTTCACCTTTATTAATCGCTCTCTGGGATGGTCCGAATATAGAGAAAAAAAGCTAAGGTTGCCGAGAGGCTCAGAAAATACATCAAGCAGCCCCGCTGCCACCACGCGCTTTGGTACCCCATATGAAGGGGACCACCGTGTAAAAATATATAAAATGAGGAGAGCCAGAAAGGCATGACACTTATTTGTAAACAAAACGAAGCTATCTTTCCTTCAAAACCACATTTCGAATCTCCGCCCGCAAGCTGCCGCACAACTCAAATTTCCTTATTAGGCAGTCGGTAAAGCTTTGAACAAGAGTTGTTAGCTTCCGTGGCGGCGCGCCCAGGGTGACCTTCGGCAACGCCACTTATACAGGGCGGCATGCAGCACTCTGTATTTTGTCGGCTCGGTTAACCATAAGCACATGTTTTAAGACATCGACGTCGAACTTAGCGTCTTCTTCGACGCGGGTAGATTCGGAAGATTGTTGTAGGGCTCTCCGAACAGCATCTGCTTCTGAACGAAGCCTTTTGCTTTCAGGGTGCCCCCGCCTATTTGGTTCCTTAGACAGATGCTGAAGGAACAAGTTAGGCACCACCTGTGGCCGGAGCTGTTACATTCTACACAGGAGCAGTCGTATCTCCGCATGGGTAGCTTCTCGGATGATATCGTCTTCGCTGAAGTGCACCTCGCAGACGGGCAGGGTGAGATCTGTTGCAAAAGACTACTTCATGCAGCCCCACACGAAAGTGAGAAGGCTGCGAAGAAAGGCAAACTTATCAGTATCAGTATAGCCGAAGAGAGTGATGGAGCAGAGCAATGCGTCCAACAGAATAAACAGGACCACCTCCGAGTACGGAAAAGGAAAGCAGCTAGAGGCCGTGACACATGAGCACTGAAATCGGCGAGCGCGCTGTATAAGTGAAAGGGAAGCCGCTGATGGTGCCGGTTCTTCAAGCCGTGAAAGCTTTCAGAGAGGCAAGCCGCGCTGCCTAACACAAACAGAACAGGTCAACGGCGACCGAAAGGGAGTCACATAATAGCCAAAAGCCCTGCCCTATGCCCGAGTGCGGCTTTCTCCATTTATGAAGAGGCAAAACATCTCTAAGAACACGGACGACTAAAGACGAACACACACGAATAGTAACACATAGGAACAGTCGTC
Source organism: Amblyomma mixtum (assembly GCF_055824585.1). Lineage (NCBI taxonomy): Eukaryota > Metazoa > Arthropoda > Arachnida > Ixodida > Ixodidae > Amblyomma > Amblyomma mixtum. The sequence goes on along the minus strand of NC_143013.1, from coordinate 216,773,899 downwards.
CTTGTTTTTTGCGCTGCTTTGCCTCTTCCTAATGAAACACCTAGATCAAATTGCTACTTTTGTCAGTTCACTTGTATGAGACACCTTGAATGTACTACGGCTTTCCAGCAGTCAATATTACCCTTACACCTACTCTAGACTGCGATACACACAATTGTTTTCTATCGCATGCTTTAAGAACTTTCTATCATTTCATGGACTTTAATAAAAGTGTTGATATTTTCGAAGTGCTGTAGGAAGCAATAAGCCGTCAACAGTGAAATTAGTGTTTTCTTCGCCTGATGGCGTCCTTCCCCCTTCGGTTGTAAGAACCTATAAAGTAGGAATAAGTAAATATACCTGAATTTCAAAAACCCTCTTGGACTTAAGGTCACAGATGAAGCACTATGTGTCCCCTACGGGGACCAGTATCACTTCTTATGTGGCATAGGGGAGCAAGTGTAGATTATATTGGAAAGATATGACACTATACGGCCATATGTGCCCACTTGCCCATATGAGCCCTGGTTAGATTGTCCGAACTGGAATCACCTATTGGGGCAATTACGTTATTTTGATAGAAATATACATGGCCTGGATCTCTATATGTAAACAATGGTGCACCCTGGCACCATCGCGCATGTGCCAGCCTGTGGTTCATTCCATGGATTCTCGTGCATTTGCGTGCCTCTGAATCCTTAGTCGGAAGTGTATTCTTGACGCCGCTCCTCTGCTGGCCGCATGTGAACCTGAATGAAGCATTGTGCCAGGAATTCATGAGCAAAATAGCTGTGCGTAGCAAGAGTTATGCGCCTTCTGAGGGGACAACATGAAAGCTATAGCGTTGAGAAATTATGCCATTGTCAGGCGCTCCGGCCACAACAAATACTTAATAAATATGCAGACCATCGGTGACACCTGCTGATAGCCCGCAAAGATATCCAGCGTATTTGTAAAAGAAGCAGTTATAGCTACGACTGGAGCGTACGCACTTGGCAAAAACTACGCAGTGCTAAAGGCACATTTGCCATAAACATGAGAAAATAACGCGTTTCTTTCCAGTGCTCGACGTGGCTTAGTTCATTAGATATGTGCTCCGAATTGACTTTTTTCTTGTGTTTCCTTGCTTATGTGTGTTTATGTACCACTGTCTTCTTAATGTTTGTAGAAAGTTCATGTACATAAAACATCACATCATTGCAATAAATACCATGTTGATAGCAAAAGGAAACCCGGCATGGCTTAGCGGTTAGAAATGCTTTGTTCATAATCTGATGGTGGCAGGTTCGAAAACATATTCTGGCGCTATTTTTTCCGCTTTATTTATTGCATTCTACTCATTTCACAGGAGTATCCACAACTTTTCACGTAAATTGGAGTCGTATAGCCATAGACTTCATATGATCCGTATTCCCCATATGACCCATATCGCCCATATGACCGATATCGCTCATGTGGCCCATATAACTCATTTCTAATACCGCCGTACGTATACGGGTTTTTTTCAATATCATGGTGCTCATAAAGCAAGGCCAAGGCAAATGACCGTGACCATGATTCTAACACCATGACCGTGACTTTATTTAGTCATGATTCGACATCGGACGTTTAGATCCATAGCGGGCAAATAAAAAAACATCTGCCTTCAAAACTCTCTTCAAAATGCAGCTCTCAACCCGTTTCCTGTCTTGCCTCGCGGTGCAGCATACACAGTCACTGTTGCGAAGCTATGAATCAGTTTTTGCTGGAACAGCTGGCATGTGCCCCGCAACAGTGGGTTCACTGGGGAGAGAGCTCATCGTTCTCCACGTTGCAATATCCAACCAGCGCGCAGAAAAATCCATATTTTATGACTCCTTAGCTTCCTCCGTGAATCATTGGTCGGTCTTCGCAAATCGCTTACTTTACACTTTGTGAGTGCTGCTTTCTCTCTTTCACTTTTTCCCTGGCAAAACCGTATAAAAATACGAGAAACCCGAATGCGACTCCAGTGTTCTGCCTCTTCTGCAAGAAGCGACATTGTAAGTAGAACAACATTTTCCATAAGCTTTACTTGCATGCCGCTCATGTTGAGGATAGGAGCTTTACAGAAATACGCCGTTATCATTCTGCAGATTCCGAGAACTGGCATTACTTTCGGAGGGTGCGCTCCAATTCTTGCTATATACATATATGTAGAGGAAAAGAGCTCTTAGTTTAAAAACGCTTCCTATTTTAATAAGCACAGAGTCCACTTTTACACAGTATGATAATGTGATGTCCGTGCACTAAAACATATTTTAACTACTACTAATATACAATACGCTCCAGCTGATATTTCATTGATATTTTCACAGGCAGCGCATTTTCTAAACATGCACGCCAAGGCTTTTCTGGTTGCTCTGGCCATCTGCGCAGTTCTTGTATCGAGTGAGTATACAAATATATCTCGATTTTTATCCGGGAACCTAGGGTGGACCAGGAACACATTAGAGATGCAATTAAGACCCAGAGACCTCCACTTCTAACTGTTGGCTGTTTTGAAAATTTGTTTCGCGTCACGTGTTTGCTTCCAACTCCTGCTGCGTTATGGCCAATCACACCATAAAAAGATCAGAGGCGGGTTTAAGGATAAGATTTCTTTCCCGAATGGCTTGTGAACGCGCTTTATAGAACAAAAATACAAATTTTTATGCCCAACTGTCATTCTGCGTTGCAAATGTCTGAAGGCGTAAAATAAATGCCCGTGTTTTACGACTGTTGTCTTGCACGCCAAAGCATAGTTCACGAAATGCGCAACGTTCCCTGCCGTGTTGATGTCTGTCATTTTATTGCCCCGAAACCCCCACTGCAGACTCTTAGGCACTTATCGGACAGCTAGCTTCAGCCACATTTTGCCTGATATTCACAAAATACTATCTTCCAATACAATGGTAAAAAGCACAACATCATTTGACTGTTATCTGGTATTGATAGCGAGCCACTGACTTTCATAGCGACGAAATTATAGGGCTTGTCGGCGATGAGCGCTTCTAAGTGAGGTGTAGAATATATATGGATGGCCTATCGAAATGATTCTCTAATTCATCATCATACCCAACAATTCTTGACAAAAGTATTTTTGATCCGGAAAGCGTTTACAAACCCATTTCTGTTTCTTATAATGTGATATTTCACTAAAACAATCGATATATCCGCCGATCACCCTATGGCAGTCTTGAATTTTTTTTTCTATTAACATTTTTGCTACCAGCAAAAGCGTTCCCCAGTGGTTTTCTAGGACAGCCTTCATCCTTCGATGCGATCGGCGTTAACACTTTAAAGGAAAAATTTTGCAGTATATCAGAAGAATGGACTCTCACCTTAAATATTTCCACAACAGAATCTTACAATTTGCTAACTTTAACAAATTTTCTCGGAGAGTGTTGGACATGCCATGAGGTGCCATGAGAAGTTCTAACATAGGATTGCGAAGTAAGTCTTCACTGCTTTACTCCGGGAGGGGTGCCTTTAAATACCTGAAGTAATGTAATTATCGTAGCATATCTTCTAAGCCATCTAGGTGCTTATATCTCCTAAATACAAATGAATGATTAGCGAGTTACCTTCTCATGTCATTCTTCTATTTTACCTAGGTGAGTATAATTTAAGCTACTCAAGGGGGCCCAGGCGCTTATGGTGTCATCTATTTCTATTTGCAGAGACCTTGAAGCGTAGGTACTGATTAAACCTGTTGGAAGTTTTTGAGTAAGAGTGTTTTTACTAACGCCCACTATTACTGGTACTTTTCTGGGTCATAGCGTAAAAACCATGGAGGACTCTCTTATTCAGGAATTTCCTTTATCATGGGAGCATGCTGCATGCTAATGTTTAATTTCCAATACCTTCTATGAGTCTTTGTGTTCAACAATCGTGCAGAAATATTTTGACAATTGAAAACTGTAAAATATTACCACATACATATTGAAGATAATAGTTCATTCTTCCGATACGCATCAAACTCTTTCTTTTATAGTGTTTTCGTTGCTCGCATTGAGCACTTCAGACTGCCGTAGAAAAAATGATGGAAAGCTTTTGACAATAGAAAACTTTTAATAGCAAAAAAAAATGGAAGCCTGCCGACGGGAAATCTGTACATATATAGGTTGTTATAGTTTAATCGCACAATATAAGAAAAAACAGCGCTCATAAGCTCTTCTCCGTTCAAAAATGCTTTCGTCCAGAATTGTTTGGCGTGTAGTGGACATTGGTTTATTACTCCGTGCTCCATCAAATGGATACAGATATCCAAATATCAAAAAGTACTTTCCTCAAAAATGTATATACAGCTGTATGATGCTTCTAGGCTGCGAAAAAGCTCCGTGAATTATAAAAGCACCCAGCACCTCCACCCCACTGTTACAGGTTTTATTCACAAATGCTATTTACAAGACAGGTCGACCAGAGCCTGGTGTGCCAGCAGCAGAATACTGGACTTCCTCTTTTTCTGCGTGCCCACTTCGTTGTTCCTCAGGGCCCATGCGTAGAGCATGACACCATTATAAATTATAAAAAAATTAGTAAACTTTCTGCGAGCTTTAGAAAAGCGGTAAACGGGCGAAAACAATTCATTTTCAGTTATTAAAGTACCCTTGCCGCTTTGGTCGAGATAAGCATTTCAATTCTTCGTCAGGCACCTCAGCCTGCGGTGGTGAAGGACGTGGCGAATCTGGAAGATGCGGCGACCACGGCCGCAGCGAGCATGGGGCAGCGGAGGCTCGCCAAGACAGCGCACCGTCCAGCGGAGCATCAGCGCGTTGCGACGGCCACTCCGGCCGCTGCGATGGCTAGGAGCTCCATGGAGTTATCTCGGAGCCACTTCGTCTTGTCCATGTCTTGTCAAATCGAGGTTGGACGAAGTGCCTAGATGACGTGGCGAAGAACCAGCTCTTTAGATGTTGGTTTTAGTGAGGAAGAATAAAGATCGTCTTCTTCCATTTATACTTTCATGATTGTTTCCTTCTCAGCATCTTCTCATCGCCGACAACGCAGTTGTCGCATTGGCTTTACGGCGTAGTTGATTCGTCTTTTTTTATTGTTCTCATATCTGCCCACGAAGGGGGATGTTCCATTTTTGTGTTTGTATCGTCGCATGATTGCATATGGCTGTCACGTGCATACCATAGTTTCTATTTACTTGTTTTCGCGCCTATCACTGTGTTAAATTCATCTAGTGTTGTATGCATATTCCTGGAAAATAGAGATGGGTGCAAATTTCGCCAAAGTCACGATGATGTACATTGTGCACGCAATTATAGTTTCTAAGCCATGCACAGTCGTGCCATAGGTTTCTTGAAACTGATTTTAATAGTGTATACAGCACTGAAGTGCACAACGTACAAATCCTTTGACCATGTCGGGCCCGACTCTTCCTCACAGTAATATGTTGTTTTCAAATGTATGTACATAGCCTCTCGTCCTTTTTGTTCCAAGGAACTACTCTGTTTTATTAATAGCTTGGTTGCCTGGCGGGTGGCAGTGCTTGCGTTAGTGTTGAATCAAGACCACGTTAGTAAAGCGCGGTGCACCTCACGCGCCTCACGGGTCAGTGGAGATCTCAGTCGTGCTGTGGGTTGGCGGGCGTCCGCCTAGAAATTGAGGCAGTTATGCGCCCTTCCTTTTCTCAAAAGAAAGGAAAGCGAAAGGTTTAGACTCCCGTTGATTTTTAAGAGAGCAAATGCGACTAACGGGCTCCCTGTGTCAGCGAACACTTCAATCGCGCTGTTAGGTACGTACCGGCGATGTCCACCTGCAGAAAGCCGTGCTTTTACAGAATACTTAGTGCTTATGATTTCAAAACCGCCTGCCAATATCCAATTTTTTTCCTGGAGTTTAAGGTCGTGGGTCAAAGCCAAGATACAAGCAAATAAAGAGAAATGAAAATGGACGCAGAAGAAGAAAAAATGAAAAATGCAAAGAACGGAACAGTGGTGAAGCGAAGACAATCAAGATCACAAATAAAAAAAAGTCAGTAAAGAAGAAAATGATGTTAAAGAACAAGAAACAAGAAGGAAGAGAGAGTGGAAAGGAAGAAAAGGACACCAGGAAGAAGCAGAAAATGGAGGCACACCCTGACTCTAGCCGAATGTTTCATCTAACCGACAGCCTAGTCAATCCAGCACTTTCTTAGCATTCTGCGTTCATCAGTTTTCGGCTGCCACTCCAAAGTTCGTTCTCTTGCCTTTGCGTTCAGCAGCCGAAAGCTGAAAGCATTAGGCCACTATTTTAACGTTCATTTCAGGAAGAATGCATGAGCCACCGCCTTGGCCCATGGACTGCGGTATGCTGCTGATCAGGGCCAGTTCATCGTCTCGACTCCGCCCGCGTCAGCCCTATTTCCATGCACGCAAAATGCAAAAATATCCGTGAACGGAGTCTTGGCGTACACTTGGCGAAATCTGCTAAACACTGGGTGGAAAAAAGCTTGTTTTTTCGAGCCATGACTCACGGACTTGCGCCGAACCGCCGTCGTGATGACGCGGGTGGAAAAAAGAATTCATAGGGGCTTAGACTTGGTTAAGCCTGGTAGGTTGCGAAAGCAAAAGCGCAGCGTTACCAACTGAAGGTGCGCAGTGCGCCGCGTGTACAGGTCAGGCCTGGCTACCGGCCGCCGCTGCACGACGACTGAAAGCGTATTGAACGCAGTGCGCCGCGTCTACAAGTCACGCGTGGCTACCGGCCGCCGCTGCGCGTTCTACTCTCGCTCACTGAACTTGTAGAACGCCGCCGGGCTCGCCATTCTGCGGCACAGGCGCGTTGCTTAGCGCGTTGTCTCCTTGGCACGGCGCCGGCGTTTGCGCGCAGCACGTCGCTCCAGCGACGCCTTGTACAACTCCTCAGACATGACTAAGCGGAGCGCGCCTGCGGCGCCTCGTGTATTGAAATTGATATTGAAATTTATTTTCTTTCTTTCTACAGAAAGAGGGAGCCGGGGCAAAAGGCCAATTGGCCTGACGAGGTCCCGGCACCTGAAGCAGGGGCAGCGGTGCGCAGCACATACAAGCATGATAACATCATGGCAACAAAATACAAAAAAATTGGTGACATTGGTGGCACAAAAGGAGATGGAGATGCACTGTATTGAAAGTGTGGCTACGGAATATAACGCACAGGGGATGTAATATATATATATATATACATAAATGCAATGACATAACAAAATGCAAGCAAAGAAACACTGCATGCATTACTGACAACGTCAATAGAACAGAAGATACACAATAATTATACAAAAGAGGTGCACAGGCACTGCACAGAAAACATACACCATGTAAACAAAAAATATTTACCAAAGACTAAAAGCATAGTAACTTAATAAAGTAACACGATATGCAGTACAAAAGTAAAAAGAACAAAATGTAGGCCAAAAACGAGACGACCTTAAGAAAGTTTCATGTTAATAGAGGGTCAGTTTCTAACAAAAGCTTCTTGATTTTTTTCTTAAAACTATTTAGAGAAATGGTAAATTCAGTTTTAACGCTAAACACATTGAGAATAGTTGGTACCTGATAATTCAAACTTTGTTTGCCGTAGTTTGTACGGATTCTTGGTACTACTTTCATTATTTTGCGGAAGGGGTACCTCATTGTCGGGGTGTCATTGGTGGAATCATATAATCGATTTTTGTATATATGCTGCAGCAGGCGAAAGTTATAAATCTGCTTAGTGTTTAGTAGACTGTATTTTCTAAAGAGTGGGGCAGTTGGCAAATTTAACGGTAAGCCATAAAATCCTTCTAATGCCCGTAAGGCTCTTTTTTGGAGTGTGTGAAGTTTTTCAATGTTAGCAGCTGTCGTGGTTCCCCAGACTAAAATACAGTACGATAGCCTGGAATAGAAAAATGCATAATATATTGCTAGCTTAAGCCAGACAGGTATTAGAGGTGCAATTTTATACAGGCATCCAACAGCTTTACTTAGTTCTGTAGTTAGCTTTGAAACATGTACATTCCAGGATAGGGTTTCATTAAACCAAACGCCAAGAAATTTTTGATTAGTAACCCGACTTATTGTAGTGTTTGCATATCGTATATTGATAGGTTGCGATATGAGTGCATTAATAGGTCTGAAAATAATGTAGTTGGTTTTTGTCAGGTTTAAACTTAGATTGTTATTTTGCAACCACAAATGAAGTTCCTTTAGATAAGAATTTACGCTTGTTTCTAACTCCGACATGGAAGTTGCAGAAAAGAAAATATTAGTGTCATCCGCATACATAATTAAATAAGGTGACCCTGGTATTTTGGAGAAGTCATTAATATAGGTGATAAACAGGAGTGGTCCTAATATTGACCCCTGTGGCACTCCCTGTCTAATAGCACAGTGATTGGAAGATACATTATTTACCTGCACATACTGAGATCTATTACATAAGTAATCATTTAGCAAATCTAACGCAGTACCACGAATGCCATAACTTCCTAGTTTTTGCAATAAGAGTTTATGCTGCACACAGTCGAATGCCTTACGAAAATCCAGAAAGAGACCAAGCGTGTATCTTCGATGTTCGATATTTTCAATAATTTTCTCCTTCACAGTTAATAAAGCTTGTTCTGTGGATTTGTGTATCCTCTCCTAGCGAGCGCCCTCACGCGGCGGGCGACGAGGCCGTCACGTAGTAGCCGCCGCGCCGAGCGAAGGAACGACTACGGCCGAAGAGACGAGTTGGGGCCCCTGCTCCCCTCTGGTCGTGACGTCACGCTGTCATGTGGTCGTGCGCCACAGCTGCGCCGGAGCGAAGGAACGACCTCCACCGACGGCAAAAAAGTGCTAGCAGTATTGCTTTCGCAATTAAAGCACAGAAATGATCGAGCAGCACTGTAGGCGTCAATTTCAAAGGCGGGACCTGAGCTCCGTACTGCTCTTTGCGAATGATGCAAAATGTTCCCCCTCAGAGCTCCGATAGACTATACTTCTAGCTTCTCCCGCGGACATTTGCTAAAGAAGGCGTCATGGCTGACTTTCCAGGAGCATAAGGGCTCTCGGTGGTCGTCTGCTGCTCCACTCTTGCAAATCGAGGCGCGTGGCCAAACCATGCTAGCTTACAGAGCGCCCAGCCGCAAAGCACCAAAACATTCCAAAACTCAGCTGCCACCTGTTGTGCCGCCAAGTATAGTTTTCTTTAGCAATTTTAGAGGTCCATGTACTGTGCGAAGTCAGTGCACGTTAAAGAACCTCAGGTGGTCGAAATATCCGGAGTTCTCCACTACAGCGTCTCTCATAGCTTGAGTCGCTTTGGGACGTTAAACCCCATAGACCAAACAAAAAGCAAACCAACATTAAGGTTGGCTTGTTTCCTCCTTCCTCGTGTGATGAAAACACACTAGCGGTTTCAGAAAAAATTCTTCTTAATATAATATCGATCCTCATCTTCAAGCAGATGCCTCATCTTCAAGCAGGTTTGTCAGCCTAAGAGATCCGTTGAGTTTTTCAGGATGTTCCGCCAACGCAATGGCATTTGCGAGAATGACTTGTGACAGCAACAACTTGTTCTTGCTCTTTCCTACCTAAAAAGATTTTTGTTCTAATAAGAGTGACCTGATGTGCTTAGGAGCTGGTGCTCTTTCGATAAAAACCAACTTGAATTTCGCCTCAGTACGTTTTAATCAACACCGCTTATCTTGCCTTTGCATTATTTATTTATTTATTTAAAATACCTTACAGGCCCCATAGGGGCATTGTGTAAGGGGGGGTTACAGAGTAAGCAGCAAAACATGAAACAGGAACAACTGTAGTAATGAAAGGCCACAAAGGTACACTTAAGGAAATAACATGAGTAAAACTTAACGTAAGGCATTAATACTAGAAAGTAAAAAAAAAGAAAAAAAAGAAAAACGCAAAAAACAAAAAATGACCATATCAGGGAGTACAATTCGTGAAGTGATATTCAGGGAAAAAGACGCAAAAAAGCAATAATATATACAAGGCATACAAGTGAACACACGACGCAGCATAAAATAGCAATTCACAAGAGCGAGGTAGCAATGAAAAAAGAAAATCACAAGAAGTTCAAAGCAGATTGCCAAGTGTAAGAGACAAGATAAAGTGATTTGTAAGTGCTATTGTGAAAAATGCTTGTGTAGGAGATGACGAAATTTTTCTTGATCTGACTCGGAAGCAATGTGATCAGGCAGATTGTTCCACAAGCGAATGGCGGTAGGGAGTGCGGAAAAGTTAAAAGCATGTGTCGTACCGTACATGCGCGCAAAACTTAAGTGGTTATTTAATCGACGAGACGTGTTCGAGGCGGTCTGGGTATGAAGTGTGGATTGTGTGGCATTATAAACATATTTGTGAAACAAGGATAACAGAGCGATATAACGGCGAAGAACTAAAGGCTGTATGGAATGATCGAGTTTCATTTGCGTTACGCTGGAGTGATGGCTATAATTACGTGAAATGAAACGGGCAGCTCGGTTCTGGACTGATTCAAGCATGTCGGTTAAGTATGTAGGATGTGGGGACCAAATGGATGATGCATATTCGAGCTGTGGACGAACAAATGTCTGATAGGCCAATTTTCGGATGTTGGAAGGTGAATTACCCAGATTACGACGTAGGTAACCTAATGTCCTTGAAGCTTTTGCGCAAACGGCTGCAATATGGTCTGTCCAGGAGAGGATTTCGGTTAGTTGAACACCCAAATATTTATACGATACTGTATGTAACAATTCTTTATTATTGACGTTGTATAAAAAATGTGAGTTATCACGCTTACGACTAAAAGAAATTACCTGACATTTTGACACATTTAAAGCCATTAACCAGGTGTTACACCAACTATGAATTAGGCTAAGGTCATTTTGAAGGGCCAGGTGGTCGTCAGTACTGTTAATTGATCTGTAAATAATGCAGTCATCAGCGAAAATACGTAAGCGAGAAGAAACATTAAGTGGCAAATCATTTATGTAAATTAGGAAGAGTAAAGGGCCCAAAACGCTGCCCTGAGGCACACCAGAAGTAACGTAAGTAGGAGACGAAGCAATATTATTAACTACTGTGAACTGTTGACGATTCGAAAGAAAATTTCGAAGCCATGTTAGGGTGAAGGAGTCAAATCGAAGTGCAGTTAATTTAGCAATAAGGCGACAATGAGCTACACGATCAAAGGCTTTGGAAAAGTCAAGGAAAATGCAATCGGTCTGCTGGTTATTATTCATGTTAAGGTGCAGGTCAGTCGTGAATTCGAGTAACTGTGTCTCACATGATAATCCTTTCCTGAAACCATGTTGATGGCGAAAAAAGAAATTATTGGACTCGAGGTGATTATAAATATGAGAAGCAATTATATGTTCCAGCATCTTGCAGCAAATGCAGGTCAATGAAATTGGACGGTAATTTTCCGGGGAGTGTTTATTCCCAGTTTTAAATATGGGTATGATTTTTGCCATTTTCCAGTCATTAGGCAGCTGTCCCGATGACAAAGACTGCTTGAATATATGGTACAGAATGTTACTGGATATAGAAATGGTATTTTTTAATATCTTGGAACTAATATTGTCAATACCAGATGAAGTAGAAATCTTCAAATTATTAATAAGACATGCAATTCCCTCCACCGAGATTTCAATACTTTCCATGAATGGCCAGTCATAGTCAGCAACATCAGGTACATTGGTATGATCCTCGCGGCTGAAAATCGATGAAAAAAACGTATTAAACGCAGAGGGGCACTCATTGTCAGGGAGGGGAGTATTTGTATCGCTATGCAAGGCTATCTTGTTAGAGTCACGGTCAGGTGATATAATTCGCCAAAACTTTTTCGGATTCGAATTTAAGAGAGAAGGTAAATCTGTGGAGAAATATTTATTTTTGGCTGCAGCTAAGGCAGAACAGTACGTTTTTAAGCAAAGGCTGTACCTTTCCCACGAAGGAGCATTATTGACGCGTTTAGCGGTATTGTACCGACGTTTCTTTTTATTCCTGAGCTTACGTAGGGCATTAGTAAACCAAGGATTTGTTTTGTCATTTGCTATCGAGATCAACGGGATATATTTGTTAATTAGAGCAGACATTTTATTCTTGAAACATACCCAGTTATCTTCCACCGAGCGATTATAAAAAGAAGGAAGTAGCGTGCGGTTGAAAAATACTTCAAGTTCATTGTTTATTTTAGAGTAGTTTGCTTTGTTATAATCACGTATTATTTTCTTTGAGATCCCTGAAAAGGGTAGTGGAACACTAATTGTAACCTGAAGTAGATCGTGATCACTAAAGCCGTTTAGGTGAACTACGGATTCAACGGTTTCGGGGGTGTTGGTGAGTATAAGGTCTAGAATGTTAGTACCACGGGTTGGTTTGTTAACGACCTGGAACAGGTTAAGATCTAAAGTTAAGTTAAGAAAATCCACAGATGTTCGACAAGATGATGATAGATTACGCCAATTTATGAGCGGAAAGTTAAAATCACCGAATAAGTAAACTGAATGCGCAGGACAGAGCTGGAGGGCCGTGGATATGCTATTGCGTAGTTCTGTAACGAAAGAAGTGCTGTAGTCAGGTGGACGGTAACAGGCACCTACCAGTAGTTTGGTCGAATTTATTATTACTTCAACCCACACAATCTCAAGAGATGAGTTCGAGTCGATAATAAGTGAAGATAATGATTTTTTAACACCAAGAAGAACGCCCCCGCCTCTCTTGCTAGTTCGATCTTTGCGGTAAATATTATAAGAATGGTTATCAGGAAGAATTTCGTCGTCTGTAATGTCAGGATTTAGCCATGTTTCGGTAAGAACAAGAATATTAGATTCGTTATCGTCAAGCAGAGAGCAAACTAATTCGCGCTTGGGCATGATGCTTCGTATGTTTGCGTAAGATAGTGTCAACAAAGACCCATTGATTGGCAGCTTTGACTGTGGAAGAGCCCGTGAGCAAGTGCTTATGTCTAGCTATCTTTGCGACATGACAACGGTATCAGTGTTTTTGTCGTACGTGTAAGTCTGATTACTTATAAGCAGCCGATCTACTGACAGTTTAAAAGGAATTTTTTGAGGTTTGGCGAAGTCAAGCAGCTTCCTTCTAGCTTGTCGCGTAGCTGGGGAGAAATCTTCACCGATTGAATATTTTGAGCCTTTTAATTTGTGTGCGGATGACAAGATGCGTTGCTTGTCTTTAAAGAAAGTTAGTTTAGCTATTATAGGTCTGTTCTTTCCTTCTTGGTATTTCCCAAGCCTATGTACGCGTTCGAATTGCGAACTTGTTGTTGCAGTTTGCAGTTTTTCAGAGCAGAATTTTATGACTTCCTTTTCAGGGGTAGCCCTGTCCTCTCCAGGGTCATCTTCTATCCCGAAAAACAGCAAATTACTTCGTCTGAGCCTGTTTTCTGCGTCCTCACATCTTGAAGTTATTGTTTGCAGCTGATCTGTGACATCACGTAAAGTTCTGCTTCCTTTTCCGTTCACGCTCGAATTTGCAGCGCTTTCTGAGGGAGTGGCCAACTCAAGCGCCGCAACTTTGGCTTTTAGAATGATGAGTTCATTGTCAGTGGCAGCTTGTTTGTCCTTTGCGCTTTTTAATTCTGCCAAGAGCGCCTCCTGTGCGGCCTCTAGTTTCTGTATCGACTCAAGAGCCGAGGCAAACGCATCTACCTCAGCTTTTGACATGGGACCTGGGTTCGTCTCAACGTCGCCAGAAAGCAAGAGGAGCAACTCAAGCATTGCAGAGTAGAGGGAACACAGGAGTAAATTAGAACGCTTGAAGAGATCAATCCACTCAAGAGGGCACGACACCGCGATCAAACAGCAGTTGTTACTCTTAATGCATGAAGCACACCGTACGTAACTAACCTGCAATAGCAGTAGCTGAGTACGCTGCATACTCGATGCGGTGCCGTGCCCGAAGTGGACGCTTGCTGGCTGGCTTTTAAGTCCTCTTTCGGTGGTGTCCGTTGTAGTCCCCAATCGCCGTTGCCAGATGTGCGCTAAAGTCTGGTCTGGATTCGGCGCCGTGATTACCAAGGCAAGCCGAGGTGGTGTCGCGTCATCGGTGCGCAGTCTGCACGTGCCGGGAAGTGCTGAGCAAACGGCCCAAGTGACGGTCACCTGCAATAGCAGTAGCTGAGTACGCTGCATACTCGATGCGGTGCCGTGCCCGAAGTGGACGCTTGCTGGCTGGCTTTTAAGTCCTCTTTCGGTGGTGTCCGTTGTAGTCCCCAATCGCCGTTGCCAGATGTGCGCTAAAGTCTGGTCTGGATTCGGCGCCGTGATTACCAAGGCAAACCGAGGTGGTGTCGCGTCATCGGTGCGCAGTCTGCACGTGCCGGGAAGTGCTGAGCAAACGGCCCAAGTGACGGTCACCTGCAATAGCAGTAGCTGAGTACGCTGCATACTCGATGCGGTGCCGTGCCCGAAGTGGACGCTTGCTGGCTGGCTTTTAAGTCCTCTTTCGGTGGTGTCCGTTGTAGTCCCCAATCGCCGTTGCCAGATGTGCGCTAAAGTCTGGTCTGGATTCGGCGCCGTGATTACCAAGGCAAGCCGAGGTGGTGTCGCGTCATCGGTGCGCAGTCTGCACGTGCCGGGAAGTGCTGAGCAAACGGCCCAAGTGACGGTCACCTGCAATAGCAGTAGCTGAGTACGCTGCATACTCGATGCGGTGCCGTGTCCATTACATGGACATCCCAAGTCCATTTCTTCTTTATTTGAAATAGGATGCAATTTATCCATGTTTGTTCCCTTACGCACTTGACCCTATCATTTTCTGTTTCATAGATCACTGCGTTGTCCTGAATTTAATGTTACCCCTTTTCTTTACTTTGACCGAACCTTGTCAGTGAATTAGCAAAGAAATGTCACAAGCGGATCGCAGTTTGTGTACTGTACAGTGCGATGTTAGTGCACATTAAAGAACAGAAGCTCGAAATATTCCGGAGCCCTCCCCTACGGCGTCCCTAGGACCCTGAGTCGCTTTGGGACACTATATCCCATAAATCAAACAAAAACCGACAGGTAGTTTACTAAGACATATCCTAGATTAACGCCTATTCTCAACTTTTTCCAATCAAAGCCACAGCCACAGTAAACAAGCGGCGAATGGCAATCACGTGATAGTGTCTCCGTGCCTGACACCCCTTCTTATTGAAATTTCATTGGTGACTTTATAGAGGACTATGATATTTGTGCAGCCATTATGGACATTTTCGCGCGCATCATTAGGTGATATTTCTATAAGGCTCTGGTGGCCCTTGCCTTTATTTTTTCTTTGGCTACACAGTTGTTCAGAACCGTGAACAGAAGCTCAATGCTTCCCTTCTTCACTTCACTTTATTCACCTTAAAGACACCCTTGAGGGGGTATTACATAAGGGGTGGGTTAATATATTCAACAATAATAAATACATGTCACTGCAGTATGATACAAGTGGTTACAGCGGATAAGAATGAAGATGGGCACGTGATGGCGGCAACATCGGCGGGGAGGGCATTCCAGTCCACAATGGTGCGGGGAAAAAAGGATCCTGAAAAAGTTGCAGTGCGCGATAGAGGCCGGGCGATCTGAAACGGGAGTGCAGTGTGGTGAGATATGCGGGTCGGATGAGAAATATAAGGTGTTTGATTCAGAGTGCTATGTAAAAATTTGTGGAGCAAGCACATGCAGGCGACGTGACGGCGAGTTTCAAGGCTTTCGAGACCGGAATTATTCTTTAGAGATGAAACGCTCATCGTATATGAATATGCAGAATGAACGAAGCGAATGGCGCGATTTTGAACTGATTCGAGTGCATTTGTTAGGTATATTTGGTGTGGATTCCAGATGGGACTGGCGTACTCGAGTTTAGGTCTAATAAGGGTTTTTTAAGCTAGAAATTTCACGTGTTGCGGTGCATGACGAAGAGGACGTTTTAGGTCCAATGCTCGACCTAAGCAACAATTTTGCTTTGTTGCGCCATCTCGATGCACATTAAACAATGCGCTGTTACTTTATACCCTCAACGGTGTTGGTTCATAATGCTACTTTTCTTGCTTGGACGCACACAACCTGTTCCAAACAAACGGAAGCCGACTCATGAGTCTACCCTACAGTCCCTTCGTGGGCACCATCTTGCACGCAAGGAAAAGATGCGTACTCTAAATAGCTTGAAGAAAGTAATCGAGGGACTCCCGCTAACCATGACTGTTCTCTTAAATGTAGCAAATATATCGCATGTGCCTTGTTTTTATCTTCCGACACATGTGATAGTATTTTTGCACGCAGCCAAGTGTCTTGCATTTATCGCAGTGTTTACCATCTACCTGTTGCCCCACTCTTACGAACCTGAGATTTTTAAATCGGTTCTTCTCAAGTGAGATTTACTCATCTTTCCCTCCACGGTGGCTCAGTATTTAGGGCGCTCGACTACTGAGCCGGAGTTCTCGGGTTCGAACCAGGCCGCGGCAGCTAGGTTTCGATGCAGACGAAACGCATAAGGTCCCAGTTTGCTGGGCGATGTCAGTGCACGTTAAAGATACCCAGGTGATCAAAAATATTGCGGATTCCTCCAATACGACACCTCTTTCTTCCTTTGTTCTCTTACTTCTTCCTTTATCCCTTCCTTACGGCGCGGTTCGGGTCTCCACCGAGATGTGAGACAATTACTGGGCCATTTACTCTGCTCAAAATTCAATTTTCACAATATCAATGCCTCCAAAAACCTGCCACGAGATGAAATACCCGTCTCGCACGAAACTTTATTAGTTCGTCGGGTGTGGCACCGTTGCCGTTGTTTTTTTTTTTTTGCTAAAGTTTGAGGCACAAAATTTTTTACGCGCGGACACGTACGTCCCATTTGTGCGTGGCTGGATGCGACGGTTACCTAGAAGCGTGAGTGTTTTATTGACCTAGAATGCTTGCATATGCTCCTCAAGCGATATCGGAGAAGAAGGCCACATGGAGGTTTTATTGTCTTCCCTAGTGCGGACATGTGCACCTATATGGCCATTGGCATGCATCATTAACATGTACGTTTTGTTTCCTGGAAAATAACCCGCCCCTCTACACTTATCGGTCACCACAACGCAGTGACTCTTTGTAACCAACAAGGCTGAATAAATTTACCTGACAATAAAGCGGTAGTTCTGTAACGTTTTGGGAGGAAGCATTGATATTCCATTCCGCGGCACCATCTCTATGCTGCGCCTGCTGCCAGGCCTCATTCTTCTGCTATAACAAAAAAAAAAGCTTTTAGGGAGGTTGAACACACTAGGGACCCCTGCCGTCTGCGACAGTATATATACGGTTGTTTTCAATAGAATATATATGATCTATAGAAATCATTTCAGTAGCCTAAGAACGCACCGATATGGTTGAGCTGAAGTTTTAAACATGGTCCGGGCTATTCCACTTCTGCACTGCAACTGAATTTTTCCAGTATCTTTGCATGAGCCAAAGCCAAAAGAGAACAGAACTCTGTTTGCCGACAGCAAATAAACAAAAAGAAAATAAAACTGCCTTTGTTTTTTTTTTGTATATCTTTATAAGCTTGATGGCAAAATTTGGAAAATAGAGAATAGGAAGGAAAAAATAGCGTTTTTGCCTAAATTCCACTAACGTGCGAAAGTAGATATGCATGAACAATAACGACGACGAAGAAGGGCAATTTTCTGTCCCTGCCTTCACGCCGAAGATGAAAGTTGATGAAGAAGACGATGTGCAATGCATAGCACGAGAGTTGCAGTTTAAGGAGTGCGCGGATGTGTAATATACTCGTATACCATATTTATAACAAAAAAATGCGGACATACCCTAGTGCTCTCGAACACTGGTCAGCGAAGATGTCCGCACGCGCAACCGCGCTTCCACTCCCAGTTGCGGCAATATTTATTTCATTTATTTTCAATATTCATTTTCTTGACATAAATCCCCAAATATCTCAGGGTACTTGGCACAAACAGACAAACAGCGCAAGATGTTGCTAGGGGTCTACCCATACCTTAATCATTGAACCAGATACACTTTCCTTGATCTTGTTCTTGACCTGTACGACCCGCTCTGATGCATCATTGAAAGTGGATGACAATTAGGTACAAGCATGCGACACACTCCATTAGTGGTCAAGAATTCCAAGTAATCTTCGCTTCACATTAGCGTATGGCAGTCCATGCAGCGCAAATGCTGTTCGACACGCACTGGAAAGGGCGCCCTCTGACGTTGGCGGCAATGAAAAAGCTTCAACCCACTTTGAATAGGCGTCAACAGTGACCAGGAATATATGACTCATGAACACGGCCCGAAAATCAGCACAAAACCTTCAGAAACGCTTTTGCGTAAATGGCCATTGTATATGCTGAATGCTTTTTAATGCACGTATACAAGCTTAGCAGGGTGCACAGCTCTTTATGCTCTCAGTGATGTCGCCATCTATTCCTGGCCACCATATTTCGCTTCTGGCAGATGTCTTCCTTTTATGCGAAGCATATTACTAGAACTACACTACAGCCCGTCGAGCGCGGCGGTGGAGCTACCATTGACCTTTAACGTGACCACGTGACACCACGTGACAACATGACGTCAAAGCAGAGGAGAGAGGGGCTGCCGGCTCGCGCGGTCGGCCGCGGCGGTGGAGGCTCCACATCAGAGGCGCGGCGGCTGACCACGTGACAACATGACGTCAAAGCAGAGGAGAGAGGGGCTGCCGGCTCGCGCGGTCGGCCGCGGCGGTGGAGGCTCCCCATCAGAGGCGCTGCAGCTGACCACGTGACGCTACAGTAGCGGTATAAAGCTTAGCTTGCCTTGCTCTCCGGGCACTTACCAGGCGGCCAGGTGTTGGGATGCCGCCTAGAAGCAGGGCTGATTTGAACGAGAAGCGAAAGCTTCAGCGTGCCACAGAGACCGATGAAGAGCGAGATGAACGTCTGGCTAAGCGGCGTGCTCAATATGCGGCTCGGTGACAACGTTCTACAACAACTGAAGAACAAAGCGAGGAACTTTACCAAGCCTAGCCATCAATATGCTTCGCATCTGACTAGGCTTAACCTTAGCTAAGCCTTAGCCATTTTTTTGTGAATGCTTTGAAAATGATTGAAAAGATAAGATACTTTTCACTCCCAGTTAAACGCCAGATTTCGCAGAGTGTACGCGAAGGTTCCGTTCATGGATATTTTTCCATTTCGCCTCCTTGGAAATACGGCTGGCGCAGCTGGGGTCGAGCCGATGAACTCCTGTTGATCAGCAGACCTTGTGCCAAGATGGTAGTTCATACATTCGTTCTGAGGTAAGCGATGAAAGCGCAGGCCCAGTGCCTGCGGCTGTTGGGCTGCTGAGCCCAAAGCAATGGGTCGAACCCTGGCGGGGGAGCGGAAATTTGATGGAGGCAAAATGCAAACAAAGGACCGTATTGACTACTCTCTCGGGTTGTTATAACGTTGGCGGAGAGCCGAGATTTCCATATACTTCTGCCTCTTCGTACGGTTGATCTCTTCTCTTCCACTTTCTCTTGCTTATTTCTCGATGTTCCTCTTATTCTTTAACATCATTCCTTTGCTTCTGCTTTTTCATCTTCTTTCTACTATTCTTATCTCTCTTCGCTTCTTTTTAATTTTCTTTCTTCTTCTGCGACCTCTTTCCCTGTTTCTCTCTTTGCTGTGGTCTTGCCTTGCACTTACATTCGAAAACTTCACGAAATTTTTTATGCAAATAAATACTGCTATTTTCCGAACAGCGAAAATTATTACGCAGACTATTGACAGTATTTATCCCGCGTGCCCAACGCTCTTTGGAAGCTTCAGTCAGAGGAAGGAAAATGTGCTTCATCTAAATTATCATTTCAGAGCTCGCGTACGGCTTACGATGCGACCGCAAATATGCGTCAAAGCTTTTTCGCCTACAAAGTTGTCCAGGATACGATAAGTAATTAGTTAAGTTCATATATCTCCATTTCCGACTATAAAATGAAATTAATGTGTAGAGAACAATATTTTTTAGCGTTACTTTTGGTACCTCTCTATTTAAAGCTCAAGAGAATATAGTCGCACCTCATTTCTATTTACGACAGCGCTTTTTCTGCTGGTACGTTACCGCATGTCGGCCTAATGGAAAGAAAAATACAAATTACGTCCGAGCGTAGCCAAACACTATTTTTTTTATTATTAATGGCTGGGTGCACGGGTAGCTCTATGTTTTACTGTGCATTTATTAAGGCTTTTCAACGTGGCTCCATTACTTCAGGCAGTGAATGATGGTATGAGGATTTAAGTACAGTAAATAAGCATTACTTTTATGACATCGCTAAACTCGTTTTAAGATCTGATGACGAAACTACACGAACTTATAGAATTCTTTTCATTCTTATAAATTCAACTGTGACAAAGCAAAATCAAGCGCAAAAACACTTTACACTTCACCCTTACGTTGGAGGACTCATCACACAAAAGCGCCAAAAATGCAATGAGAACAATTGAAGCTATGTAATGAATTCAAACTTATGTTCGCGAAATCAGCGAACATAAGAAAGTGGATGAACTGAAGATCCTCGAAAAACAAATATACATCGACTAAGCAACTGGAGAACTAAAAAAACTCGGAGAAAAGGTTTCCTCCTAACAGCAATCTCTTTCCTGGTCATCGCTGAGACAGCGCTATTCATGACTCGGGATACGTTTCGAAGGCGGGGGCTCCATCCCCAGTCTCTCAGATGGCAGGTTCTCTCAGATCATCAATAGCAGTTTACCAATATCCCTCAAGAGAAAAGTATACAACTGCTGTATCTTACCGGTACTCACCTATGGGAGAGAAACTTGGAGGCTAAAACAGAATACTCAGCTTAAGTTAAGGACAACGCAGCGATCTCTGGAAAGAAAAATGATAGGTGTAACGTTAAGAGATCGCAAGCGGGCGGAGTGGGTGAGGAAACAAAGGCGGGTTAATAATATCCTAGTCAAAATCAAGAGAAAGAAATGAGCTTGGGTAGGGTATGTAATGCGTTTGTATCAGCTATGCACCCTGGCCAATCCAGCGCCGTGGCTATGTGCCATTAAACCTGAGAACATCATCATCATCATGTAAGGCGAAGGCAAGATAACCGCTGGTCCTTAAAGGTAACGGACTGGATTTCGAGAAAAGGCAAGCGTAGCAGGGGGCTGCAGAAAGTTATGTGGGCGGATGAGATTTAAAATTTTGCGGGAATACTGTGGCCGCAACCGGCGAAGACCGGGTTAA
The DNA here is from genome assembly GCF_055824585.1 of Amblyomma mixtum. Classification (NCBI taxonomy): domain Eukaryota; kingdom Metazoa; phylum Arthropoda; class Arachnida; order Ixodida; family Ixodidae; genus Amblyomma; species Amblyomma mixtum. Next base: position 216,752,775 of record NC_143013.1, on the reverse strand, counting down.
TTGGAGAGACATGGGAGAGGCCTTTGCCATGCTGTGGGCGTAGTCAGGCTGATGATTATGGTGATGTTGCTATTTTTCCGTAATTAGCGGGAAAACATGTCTGCGTATTTCCAAGCGAGAACCGCCCAGTTCAGTTGAATAAGCAGTCGTTGCGGTTAAGGCCAATATGCTTACCTGTAACTGCTTGCCTTGTTCCCTTTGACTATGCTTACCTTGCTTCGACGACACAGTGCAGTCTGTAATTATGCCCAATTTTGTACCTAAAGTCTCAAATCTGACACTCCTGAGATTAACGGTGCCTCAGGCTGCGCTGCAACCGTCTGCAAATGTTCCGAACGAAACATATTCGTCCGGAATGTGGCAAGAATTTTTGTAGAGATTTTCATGACAATTTACGAGCATTAATAATGTAGCATGGATATTTTCATACAGTTTACAAAAGCTTTATGAAAGTTGCGGGTCATGTGATACAAAGGTTTCTTGCTCGAGCCGTTTGTACTTAAAATTGCCTTGAATAGATGGCGCTGCTGTGTTTACGGTTTCCTTTTACATGATTTTAATTCCCGAGACTTCCCCTTGGCATGTTTGTGGCAGAAATTAGCTTTATTGCTTAACTTCATGTAAATAGTAATATATATATATATATATATAGTGGCAACTATTTTCCGTCCGTAGGATCTACACGATCTGCAAGATTTCTACTCCGTGCCTCAAACTCGGAACCAAAGGCGTACCCTTGCACGTGAGGTACGCTCTGGCTATTTATTCACCAGTCTATATAGCATTCTATTCAGGAAAGACTGCTTTACACTTGATCAAAAGCATATCATCCAGAGAAGGAGGGGTCGGAACCTACAAGTGAGAGATTTTGTAGTTTCCGTACTGCAACCCAAAATACTGTTTTCAAATCGTGCCTGTGCGCTTACTGCATGACAGTGGATGTCGTGGAAGGTATATATTCCACCACAATATACATCATGGCGAAGTTGCCAAAATTTACAGCCATTCCCTTTTTCCAGGAATAAGCACAGCTTACTAGCTGAACTTAATAAACAGTGAGAGGCAAGAAAACACCTAAACAGAAATCATATTATGCACGGGGTAGCCATATGCAATAGTGGGCAGATATAAGCAATGCAATGGGCAGATATAACAAAAATGAAAAGAAGACGAAATAACTATTTCGTAAAGACACGAAGAAAACTGCGTTCTTGGCAAGAGAACATGCTGAGAAGGAACTTTTCAGGAAGATGTAAACAGAAGAAGGCGATCTTTGTTTCCGCTCACTAAACCAGACGTGTAAGGGCAGGTTCTTCGATGCGTGGTCTAGGTACTGCATACCGCTTCGGAATCCACGTCACATCGTAAAGGCGAAGGAGCTGCTAGCCATCGCAGCGGCCGGAGTGGCCGTCGCAACGGGCTGATGCTCCGTCGGACGGTGCGCTGTCCTGGCGATCCTCGGCAGCCCCGTGTTCGCTGCGGCCGTGGTCGCCGCATCTTCCAGACTCGCCACGTCCTTCACCACCACAGGCTGAGGTGGCTGACGAAGAATTGAAATGTTTAGCTCGACCGAAGAGGCAAAATAACTTTAATTACTGAAAGGCAATTGTTTTCGCCCGTTTACCGCTTTTCTAAAGCTAGCAGTAAGTTTACTCATTTTATATGGATTATTTTCTGCAATACACTGTACTCTTTCCCGACCCAGAAACATTCACACACGCTTATGCACCTTTCAAAGGCAAGCACTATTTGATATCTGGATACAAATGAAGTCCCACTAATATCTCACACAAGGTGTTGGAAATAAAGCATAAGCATGGAGCTCGTTCCGATATTAAAGAAAGCTGTTGAATCAGATAATCCAATATTTTTATTATGCGGCCCAGAGGAGCTCCAGCAGTAGTGCATGTTAATAAGAACATTCGCAGGAAAAAGCCGCCGCCAGAGTTTTCAGGCATCTTGTCCTGAAGTTTTCTCCGAATAGAAATAGATGACTCCATAGGCGCCTGCGCGACAATGAGTTCTAATAATTTTCTACTGGACCTAGATAACACAGAAGAATGACTTGAAAGCGTTTCATGCTAATAATTCATTTGTAGTTAGGACAGATAAGCACCTAGAGGGCTTAGAAAGTTGGCTGCGATAATCAAATTGCTACAGGTACATAACCGCACACCTTCTAGAGTAAAGCAGTGAAGGCTTACTTCGCTGACATTATAGCTAAGACACAAATCCGCCCTTTTTTTTAACACATCGCATGGACCTTAATTTAAACAATCATTTCGATTGGTCGCCAGTATGTCATCCTCTACGTTAGCCGCGCACATAGCCGACATGCTCTATATTTTCGGTGCCTTAAACTACAATGGCTCGCTACCAAAAACCGATAATAGCCAAATTACGATGACATGTTCTTAAATTTCCCGACACCGCGCAAGGATGCCTCTCCTCTGTGTTAAAACGCAAAACCTAATGATAACTGGTTTGGTTTATGGGGTTTAACGTCCCAAAGCGACTAAGGCTATGAGAGACGCCGTAGTGGAGGGCTCCGGAAATTTCGACCACCTGGGGTTCTTTAACGTGCACTGACATCGCACAGTACACGGGCCTCTAGAATTTCTCCTCCAAAGAAATTCCAACCGCCGCGGCCGGGATCGAACCCACGTCTTTCGGGTCAGTAGCCGAGCACCATAGCCACTGAGCCACCGCGGCGGCTTAATGATAACTATTTTTTTTTTCGCGGTGCTGTTCATAATTGTGTCGGAATATTGTTTTTGCGCTTACCTGTGTTGGTGGAGTTGTGTGCATCGCGCAAGAGGCGGCGCAAGCTGTCTGTGTTGTGAATGCCTGTGAGTCCGCATCAAATAAGACACATGAGTACAGGAGGGAATGTTGCGCACTTCATGAATTACGCTTTGGTGTGTAAGTCGGTAGTCGTAAAACACGGGGTTTATATTCCGCTTTAAGACCTTCCTAGCGCAGGACAACTGTTAGGCGTCAAAATTTGTAGTTTTGATCGATAAAGCGTGTTCTAAAGCCAGGCTGAAAAGAAAGCTTAATGTTGCTTCCGGCTCTGCACTTTTGACGGCGTAATCGGGCACAACGCGGCACGAGCTGGAAGTAAGAGCGTGATGTGAAACAGAATATCTTCAAAACGCGCAATAGTTAGAAGGTGCTGTCTCTATATATTGATTTGATATCTAATCTTTTCTTTCTTCACACTCGCTTTCGAGATAAAAATTATATTTCGTATACTCACTTGACATGAGAACTGCGCATATGGCCAGTGCCACCAGGAAAGCCTTGGAGTGCATGTTTACAAAGATGGACCACCTGTGAAAACGTGCGTGTAATATCAGCTGGAGTGTGTTGTATATAAGATGTAGCTAAATATCTTTTTAATGCACGAACACTGTATATTCAAGCAGTGTAAAAGCCGAGGTTTTGCTCATCGAATTAGGAAACGCATTAAAAAGAAGAGCGCTTTTCCTAGACATATACCTGTAAATCGCCAGAAGAGGAGCGCTCTTTGATTGACTGATGCCAGTTCTCTGAATCTATACATTGATGTGATCATGTTGCTGTAAAACTCTAATCGCCAGCACGGGCAATATGCCAGAAAGCCTTTTGGAAAGAGATTATTCTACTTACGACTTGCTTCTTGCGGAAGAAAAAGGCGCAATACTGGAGTTGCACGTACATTTCTCGCGTTTTTGTACTGGTTTGCAGGATCCGTGGAGCAGAAAAATGAGCATAAATAAAGCGGAAAGTAAGCAACCTATAAAAAGCGACCAGTGATCTACGTAGGAATCAAACGCATCATAAAATATTGGACTTTCTGCACTCTGGTTGGTTAGCGCTGTGTGTAAAACAAGGTCTGAGTGAACCCACTGTGTCGGCGCACTTGCCAGCTGTTATATGAAAAGCTTATTCATAGGTTCGTAACAGTCACTTTGAATGCAGTACCGAGAGGAAAAACAGGAAAGGAATTAAAAGCCGCATTTCGAACAGTCTTGAATGCAGATTTTTTTTTATTTATGGACTGCGTATTAAAAACTTTTACATAGAATCATGACTAAGTCAGGTTACGTTCATTTTCTTGATCTCTCTTTATGGATAGGAGCGCCAGCCTTTTCAGTAGCATGGAATCGTTGAAATCCAAGAGCGGGTTTGAAATTGGGGTGTTCGTGCTTTTTCCAACCATGTAAGTTATTGCAATCAAATGCTGAAGCATACAATCAGGCGAAGCAACTAATTTCGGTGCCGAAGACTCGCTTGCTACCTACACTGCTTTCAAGATTTTTAATAATGTCTATGGAACGATAGAAAAGGTCTTAAAGCACACGATGCAGAACTTTTGGTGTCTACGTCATAATCGAGTGTCATTGTACAAATAACATTAACTTCAGGAAAGCTGTAGCAGATTGCAGAACGTCTCGCACACGATGGTAGCCGCACTCCAGCATTTTGGTTGCTAACTTTGATGCCTCCTTCGACCGCCTTTTACCGCTGTTTCTCTCTGAGCTTAGCAGCGTGGTTAGCCTCTCCGGATGCTCTCACAGCTTAAGTAGGCGCCACCATGAGCAATTTCTCTTTAAAATATTGAGCGCTCGCGCTGTCGATCGCTCGCCGATTTTGGAGCTCATGTGCCAGGGCGTTAAGCCGCTTGTATTTAATGAGCTTGGAAGCGGACCGATTTACTCTGTTTGACGTGCCACTGCGCTCCGTCACTTTCTTCTGCCTTATTGTCGCGTACGCCTTCCTTTACCGCCTTCTAACGTTCGTGTGGAGCTGCATGAAGCCACCATTAGCGACATATATGAGCCAGGCTATTCATGACTCACTGGGCTTCACGGCACATTCACGCCTGCAGCAGTGCTGCCGCAGAGCACTTCGATCCAAACAACGAAAGCAAGACAGCGCCCTACAATCTCCCATTTAGAATATACAGCGTGTTTTACCTAATTATTTACACAATTTTTAAAAATAGGCTTTTCCGATTAGAAGAGCGCTGTTTTCGGCGTAGCATTGTGAGGGGTATAGTGCATCAGAATACAGCTCAGAAGTGATAACTTGATTTGAAGAAAATAGCGCCACAGCATGCAAACCACGAAAAGACAAGGACGAGACACGTGGTTTGCATGCTCTGGCGCTATTTTCTTCAAATCAAGTGTGCACCAACTCGCCCAAAAAGAAGTGTTAATGAAGTGATAACTAGAAGGTTTGATAACTAATATTGAGTACTTAGCTTTTAATCTATTACGGTCAGGCTCCCGAATTATCCAGAGGCGCGTAGCCTACCGTAAGTTATATCCGTATGACCTATCAGAATTTCGAAAACACAGTTACGCTCTGAGCTCTGGCTCCAGAAATTTGGCTACATCGCGCCAAAGTACTCGAGCTTTCGATGCAAAGCAATCTCTTTAATGCACGTAACTCCTCAAAATAACCAATTTTGTTGGGCAGCAGCACTGATGGTTGCTGAGTTTTCGATATTATAAAAACCGATACGAATATTACTTTCGAAGGGCTACGCACCTCTCAATAATAAAGGAGCCTTAACGTAATAGAAACAATTTAACTCTTGAGTACTAGTTAACCAACCTTGTGGTTAGTAAGTCTTATGTTCTACACTGCTGACAATGCCATGCTGCAAAAAGCGCTCTTGCAACTAAAAAAACCTATTATTAAAAATTGTGTAAAATTTTATGTGAAACTTAATGTAAAGTCTTAGGAGGTGAACGGTGGTTCGAGACGTCGGGTAACGAAGATCATATTTTGCGCACTCCACTGATCAACGAACATGCACTGGTAGCGCCCGTGCCATCTTTATTACCTTCTGCTTCGCATGCTCTACCCTGCCACCGCAAGGTGTAGCCACTACACGTAGTGAAAACGAAACTGTAACAATATGACGCTTAATAATCCTGCAACAAATATATTTTTTTTCATGCGGATTCCACCTCTCCGTTTCGGATAATTTTGCGGCGGCGTTGAGGCTATTACGCAAAATGAGCGCCCGCCCTGTACTAGCAGCGGGCAGGTGAAGACCCAGCGAGTGAAACTTCGTGTGCTTGGATTGCGTATGTCATCTTGTTCGCAACACATCGAGAGAAGCAACTAGTCATGACGATGCATATTAAGCAGCCTGCGCCAGCTCAGAGTCGCGGCGGGTGTCATCTGATGGAATGGCATTTTGGCGCAGCATTGGCGCAGCATTGGCGCAGCATTGGCGCAGCATTGGCGCAGCATTGGCGCATTTAATAAAAACCAATGATTTGTCGCAGCGCTGCACGTAGCAAGGCGCCTACCGCAGCATATACAGAACTATTTTGTTTCGTTTCCTTCGCTGATACTAAATGCTTTTAAAATTTACTCATGCACCATACAAGTATTGAAAACACACGAAACAGTTTTTCTTCTTTTTTTTTACTGTCCCAAACTCAGAGTGTAGCCCTCTTTTGACTGTAACTAATACAAATATTCTAGCAAAAGCTAGTTGCAATACTGAAGCACAAGAGCATTGGCAATGTTTAAAACCTCAGCTGAACCAAATCGGTGCCTACTTTGGCTGCCGAAAGAATTCCCGCTCATAATAGTTAGTTTATTGAAAACAACTGTAAACATACTGTCGCTGATGGCAAGAGTCCGTAGTGTGTTCAGCCTTGCTAAAATCATTTTTAGTAATGTAGTAGAATAACAGGGCATGACAGCAAGCGCAGATTACAGAACAGTGTTGGGGAAGGCAAAATTTGTTGCTTCCTCCCAAAACGACAAACAACGACTGCATTGTTAGGCAAATTTATTCAGGCTTTTTCATTAACCTAAAGTCGCTGCATTGCGTTGACCGACAATTGCACAGCACGAGCTCTTTGCCATGAAACCGCCAGCGCATATGATAAAGATGTAGGCTCATAACCATATAGAAGCACATGTGCGACTAGAGAAGAACATTAAAAACTGCATGACTAACTGTTCTATGTTAACTCTTGAGTCACAAGTACAAGGACAAGATATACAAAAGCTCCCAGGTCAGTGTCGCATCCAGCGAGCCACAAATGGGACGTAATATCGCGCGCAGTATGAGTTCCAACACGCATCAGGTGGTAAGAGCTGATGCCATGACCAAATGTGAGTCGGGCGCTGCTGCAAAGTCCTGTATATAGCTTCCGACCAGCATGCCCGCGTGCCTGGTGATGCGCAGCACGGCTTATTAATTTTCTGTCAAACGCAGACCAATAAAAGGTGGCCGCCAGAGTATTGCAGGTCATTATGGTTGCGTCGGGACGTGATCGCGCGTAATATATTTTGTACCTCGAACTTAAAGAAATACTGCACTAAATTTCGACTTTATCAAATCGCTGAAATTGGATTCAAAATTTGTGATTATCTAAAGTGGCAGTCTTTCCCTGCTGAAAAAAGTTGTATGATGCAATAAACTCACACACTTTGTCATACAAATATAACAGACTTATCATACAAATCATAGCACATGATCATACGCATGTCATACATTTCTGTAAAATCATGCAGTCATAATAGAGATGTCATAGAATATCGTACAAATTGTATAATATATCATTAAAATTGTATCATATTCTATGATGAAGCCTGTGTGAGGCTATTACAATATAAAACATTTTTTTCAGCAGGGTTATTTCATGTAACCTTGCACGGATCACGTTATTTGGTAGGGTTTTGTGCGCGCCCGCCAAATGCCGTCCGGCCAGGTGAGAAGTGTGCGTGACGTCACACGTCTCGCGGTGGCCTGCTCCAGTCGCCCCGTGCTGGCATCGGTTCAGCTGTCGCGCCTGGAAGCTCAGAGTTGGTGGCATGGAAACGTGAAACAGATCGATCATCTAGAAAGTGGCAGTGGAAGTAACGATTATATCATTCAGATATAGAAATGACCATAGACTAGAGTTACGGCTACGAACCCGCTGCCTTATCGAGTGACGACGATTAAAATGAGCCTGGAGGATGACATATCGCCCACGCGCGCCCCCCGCAGTTGTAGCTGTGCATATTATAATCTATTTTGATATGACCCAGACAAGTTTTCCTGAATTTTTCCTTTGCCGAAGGTGTCGAGCCATAACCTTCGTTCATTGCTCCAGCCACGTAAAAACAGCAGCCGCGGCGCCGGGATGGGGCGGGAAGGTGGGGTTGAGGGAGATTTGAAATAGGATTTATACAACACGCAAACAGCACGAACAGCCGAGTGAGTGCTCGATATATAAAAGCGGTCAACTTACTTGCATCGGCATAGCGAAAAAAAGTATGCAGCACGCAGTTTTTTGGCTGGAGAATTGATACTACGCTCCCGGACTTGCGTGCGTTACACCCATGAACGGCATCTGTAGCGCGATTCACGTGTTATTAGCCTCTTAGTAAATTGCCAACGTTGTTACTGTGTGATCGTCTTGGGATTGGACGAAGAACCGCACCGCTAGGTTATTTCTAATATTTAAGCTTGCTTGCATGAAAACAGTTTTACAGTGCATATTTATTTTTCTGCCCGTTCAAGCGTACATATATATTGCCTACCGGCTGATTGATTGCTGAAGGTACTGGTAATTCGGAATAAGCGAGACGAGCGTTTATAATGTGTATTTCTGTTCCGCCTCACATCCCAGATGATTTTTCGTTGGAGGTTGTTGAATCAGGGAGAAACGGGAACCGGTGAAAATATTTCCGAACTGTCTTTTCACAAGGAAAATACACCTGTAACAAATGCTGTCATGTATTTAGCATTCATATTCTCCGTTTTACGCGTACTAACATGCGCTACCTAGTGCACATTTTTTTCAGTAAACTCCAATCTTACAAGTTATCTGTATGTTTCATGCAGTTTAGGTCCCCTTTTCACTAAATCGTGGCTGTCATGCTTTCGGTTCTCCTCTTTCTGGGCAATCTTGCCGCCTAGTATTGCGAAGTGGCGTACAGCTGACCTCTAAGACGACGATGTAGCGCTTGCCCTGTATAGATTATCGGCCGCCATTACCACTATGTCCACGACAACAACAACAACCACTTTCTCGGTCTTCAAGAATGTCTCCCTCACAAGAATATGTGAGATTATGTACGGCAAAGCGTCAGGTTTGAGCCACTGTCGTTTCAGTGGCAAGATGAGGGTTCGCAACAGGGAAAGATTTATGTCGGAGTCGTTGTCGATTAAATTGCCGCGATAAAAGTTCGGACCTAGAAGGTTTGTCGCGAAGGTAAACTGTGCCCCGCGGATTCATTATTCAGAGCTTAGCATCTTTTGAGAAGGCATGACACGGCGATCCGCTTCGCCCGCCGCAATATTGTTACAGCATTTAGTGGCATAATACTCTGGCATCTCCTCACCTCGCTGGTCTGGCAGGCGCGTATAAAAGTTGGCTGTGATCTAGCTCTGGTGAACCCTAGCTGAATTGCGAAAGCAACTGTGCGCGTTGTCTCTTCCTCGCTTCGTTCTTTTGTTGTTGCCTCTGTTTCGCGCTTTCCATAACGATCAGAATCCACGGAGGCAAAGCGCATCTATATATGCCCCCCGCGAGGCCACACCTCCCGTCCCTCTACCCCAGCGGAGAACGTCTGGTGGTGGCGACTACTTTTTAATGAACTAAAGGAGAGTTTGCAGGCCGGAAATGGCCCTTTACATACGTGGAGTCCTTAATCTGGGACCCCGCTGGACGAGGCTGCTACTCGCGCCCGTTGGACTAGAGCCCTTTGAGACTCCAGCCCCGAGAAGTTGAGCAGGACTGCCTCCCATGCCTCTCAGGAAGGGGAAGGAATGGGAGGAAGGGAAGGATTCTTCTGACAAGCCCAAACCATGTGGAAGGTATCGGATTCTTCCCCACAGTGAGGGCAGCGCCCGTCAATTTTGGGGTCTAATTGTATCGCTTTTGCAGGATACAACAAAGTGTTGGTCTGCAGGCGTCTCAGAGTTCGCTCATCGGCTTTACTCAGGCCCTTAGCAGGGACCGGGAAAAGCCGATGGCGTTCGCAATAGTCGTCCAGAATATCCCTGTACCGCAGAAGCGGTTGCACAATCTATGAGCCCGGAGAGCCTGGATGAGGTTCCCGGTAGGTAAAATTTATCAGAACCTTCCACGTACCTCCACTTCTGCTTAACTGCCACGACGTGTTTTTCCCGACTTTCCCTTAAACAGCCCCCAACGCAGGAGCATTGACCCTGCAACCATGTGTGTACATCCGCCAGGGTGACATGACTCAACGCCTGCTGCCACGTGCGGAGACGAGCGTCTGCCATTCAACCGGGCCTCGTTCTTTTGTCAACTGCGCGGGTGACGCCGCTGCAGGTGTTCGCCTTTGGGCGTTTCCTTGAAACAAGATATGGGATCCACCTGGCCGGAAAGGACACTTCCGGGTGACTCAGCCGAGGAAGACGACGAAGGGTGGAACGCCCTTAAGGAGTACCCGCAAGAAGTCCCTACGATTGGTCGAAAAAGGCGGGAACACTCGGGAGGGACTATTTAAAGCGCTCGACCGGTTCATCGAGAAGCTATTTCCCTCAGCGATTCCCTGAGACTCTCCTCAGCTTATACCCTGTTTGTCATTGTTTGTAAATAATTTTTGTAAATATGTGATTACAGTTTTTCCTTTGCTTCTCCTACTCCCTGTCTCCTCCCCACGTTCCTTCCTCCGTTGGCACAGCGGCGGTGCTCCTGGACCCGATGCCTGGTGGAACACGCTACTAGCCCGACAAAACATCTCAGACGTTTACACGGCGGAGCGGTACAGACAAAGAAAAATGTCCCAAACCTAGCGTTATGATAGTTAGGAAGGCAAGCGTAGGGCTATGAGGACAAGTTACCTACAGCTTAGTCGCGAAGATTTCGATAAAAGAATATACTTCTGCGCAACTGGTGGAAATCAGTCCATAAGTATTGGCTGCAACTGAAAAACACATCATACCAGTCATGCGTTTATCTCCAAGTGCGACAGGAGGCTGAAGGGCTGACGGAAAGATGAAGCAAGGAAAGCGCGTTCAAACAACTTTGTAGGAAATACGCAAGATGGGCTGCTATCATGTTTTATAAATCTGAAAAATGATCTAGATGACCATTCTCGCTATGAAAGGCCAAGTGCTCGAAATTAACGTTTGCTGCCGTAGCGTGCAGTAGAAATGAGAACAGTGTAGTGTAGGACGTCTTCGAAGGCGCTGCGTCGTGAACGGCTAGCGGTACGTCTCGGTTGAGTCCAGAGGCAGCGATCGGTCCCAGAGGCAGCGATCGGTCCCAGCGGCAGCGATCAGTGGTTGGTTGGTTGGCCTCGAGTAGAATGGCACATACCCACTACGGGGGAGTGGCCAAGACACAGGCGGTGAACTGTTGGAATGATTAGGCACACGCACGAGCATCGGCGCCGCTGTCTTCGTCCTCTTCTTCCCTACACCAGCCGCCCAAGGTTCGGGAGCCGAAGGCCTGTCTTACAACTGCCCCCGGGCGAAAAGGCGCCATCCTGGCGGCCTAGGGAGATGTGACGACGGCGGGGTCGTAGTATGGTTTGAGGCGGTCGGTGTGAACAATTTCATGGCCTCAGCGACGATGATCAGTAGACGGTGTAAGGGGTTCGATGAGGTAATTGACGGGGGATATCTGCTTAAGAATGCGGTAGGGGCCCTGGTACTTGCTGAGAAGTTTGAAGGAAAGGCCGGGACTTGAAGGAACCCAGAGCCAGACCAAAGAGTCAGGAAGATAAGTGGGAAGTAGTGCAGAGGGATCACGGGTGCTTTTCTGCTGCTACTGGGAGTGTGAAGTGAAAGACCGGGCAAGCTGGCGGTATTCTTCGGCATAAGTGGCGGCTTCAGAAAGAGTCGTAAATTCAGAAGCATCAGGGCGGTAAGGGAGAACGATGTCCATTGTGCAAGAAGGCTCACGGTCGTAGAGGAGAAAGTATGGAGAGAATCCGGTGGTGGCTTAAGTAGCGGAGTTATAAGCATAGGTGACGAAAGAAAGAACGCGGTCCCAGTTGCAGTGATCGGAAGCCACATACATGGCCAGCATGTCGCCGAGAGTGCGGTTAAAACACTCAACCAGGCCATTTGTCTGCGGATGGTAGGCAGAGATGGTGCGGTGAACGATGTTGCATTCCCGAAGGAGAGCTTCGACAGCTTCAGACAGAAAGGCTGGAACTCTATCACTCAGCAACTCTTTGGGAGCACCATGGCGAAGAACGATGCGATGGAGGATGAAGGATGCAATTTCGTGGGCTGTACCAGATGGCAAAGGTGATGTTTCGGTGTACCGGGTAAGATGATCGATGGCGACGACGATCCAGCTGTTGCCGGCTGATGTGCTGGGAAGAGGGCCGTAGAGGTCGATGCCAACACGCTCGAAGGGCTGCGCTGGGCAAGGCAGCGCTTGCAAAGGAGCGGCGGGTTGGCGAAGTGGGTTTTTTCGGCGCTGGCATGCGGGGCACGACTGAACGAACTTGCGCACATAACGGTACATCCCACGCCAGTAGTACCGATGTCGTTGGCGGGTGAAGGTCTTCAAGAAGCCGGCATGAGCACACTGGGGATCATCGTGGTAGGAAGAGCAAATGAAGGAGCGCAGATGGGTCGGAATGACAAGCAGCCACTTGCGACCATCCGGAGGGTAGTTCCGACGGTAAAGAAGCTCGTCTCTGATGGCGAAATGGTGGGACTGACGACGCAGAGCACGGGAAGGAGGTCGAGGCGATTGGCCAGATAAGAAATCCATGAGGCAAGCGATCCATGGGTATTTGCGTTGCTCGGAAGCCATATCAGCGGGCTCAAAAGTCAAAGAATACAGGGCGCAGATAGAAGACGCTGCCTCAGACGGCAAAGGGGAACGTGAGAGGGCATGAGCATCCGAATGTTTACGGCCGGAACGATAGACCACGCGGATGTCGTACTCTTGAAGCCGCAGAGCCCAGCGCACCAGTCGACCAGAGGGATCTTTCAAAGACGACAACTAGCAGAGGGCGTGGTGATCGGTGACAAAGTCAAAAGGGCGCCCGTACAAGTAAGGGCGGAAGTTGACTATCGCCCACAGGATGGCTAAACACTCATTCTCAGTGACAGAATAGTTCGCTTCAGCTGTTGTGAGTGTCCGGCTGGCGTAAGCGACAACATATTCGTCAAAGCCAGGCTTGCGCTGCGCGAGGACTGCACCGAGGCCGACGTCACTGGCATCGGTGTGGAGTTCCGTCGGAGAACGAGGGTCGAAATGGCGCAGAATTGGCGGAGTGGTCAAGAGGCGACGGAGTGTCGTAAAGGCTTCATCACAAACTGGCGACCACGCCGAAAGGTCGTGGCCGGAAAGGAGCTTGGTCAGAGGGTCGATGATAGTGGCGAAGTTCCGGACAAAGCGGCGGAAATAGGAGCAGAGGCCCACGAAGCTGCGCAGGTCTTTTACAGAAGTCGGTTTCGGAAATTCTGCTACAGCTCGCAACTTTGCCGGCTCCGGGAGAACGCCATCCTTGGACACGACATGTCCGAGAATGGGGAGCTGTCGAGCTCCGAAGCGGCAAATTGAGTTGGAGGCCAGCGTCGGCCAGGCAGCGAAGAACAGTCTCAAGGCGCGGGAGGTGAGACGAAAAATCCGGCGAAAATATCACAACGTCATCTAAGTAACAAAGGCATATGTGCCACTTAAGCCCGCGGAGTAGGTTGTCCATCATGCGCTCGAATATGGCGGGGGAATTGCAGAGGCCGAAGGGCATGACATTAAATTCATATAGCCCGTCGGGTGTGACGAATGCAGTTTTTGGGCGATCGGCCTCTGCCATCGGCACCTGCCAGTAACCAGAGCGCAAGTCCAATGAAGAGAAGAACTCAGCGCCATGCAGGCAGTCGAGGGCGTCGTCTATACGAGGGAGAGGGTAAACGTCCTTGCGTGTAATCTTGTTCAGACGACGGTAGTCAACGCAGAACCGGATGGAACCGTCGTTTTTCTTAACAAGGACCACCGGCGATGCCCACGGGCTTTGCGACGGCTGTATCACGTGGCGCTTGAGCATGTCGGTAACCTGTTCGTCAAAGATGCGGCGCTCAGCGGCTGACACGCGATACGGACGTTGGCGCAAAGTGGCATGTGTGTCAGTGTCAATACAGTGGGTAACGGTGGTTGCGCGGCCCAATGATGTTTGCTGGTAGTCAAACGAAGCTGCAAAACGGTGAAGGACGGCGACAAGTTGGGCCCTTTGGGTAGGCGTCAGGGCGACGTCGACGGAGCGGTGAAAAACATCGAGAGGAGACGGATTGGCGATGGAAACAGGCGTAATGGCGCTGACGTGAAGGTCGGCCGAGCTATCAACGAGAGGGTATGCTGAGGAGGGATCTAGCACGGCAACACTACCAAGCGATTGACCACGGAGCAAAGTGGTAGGGCAGGAGAACGGGTTATATACATAAATAGCGCTGGAGTCACGAATAATTGTCAGCACGACATGAGACAACAAAACAGATTTCTGGTCAGCGCATCGGAAAGGGGGCGTATATGCGACAGTTGCGTCGGAGAGAGCAGCACAAGAAAGAGGCACGAGCACTGAAGAAAAGGGCGGAACGTAAGTGTCCTGTGCGACGATCACAGTAGCGGCAGCAGCGTCGGACACGTTCAAGGGAGCGTCACTCAAGGGCGATAACCCATGCTGAGCACGGGCGCAGTCAATAACAGCGTGATGAGTGGAAAGGAAGTCCCAACCAAGGATGACGTCGTGAGATGAGCGGGCGAGGACGATGAACTCTATTGTGTAGGGGACGTTCTCGATAAGCAGGCGGGCGGTGCAGGCGGCTAATGGTCGAATGTCCTGAGCGCTGGCGGTTCGGAGAGAAACGGCGGGAAGAGGCGTCGTCACTTTTTTGAGTCTGCAACAGAGTGTGTGGCTAAGAAAAGAAACGGCTGCGCCCGTGTCAACAACTGCTTCGACGGCGACTGCCTCAACGAACACGGTGATGATATTGGCTGGCACGGATACAGGGCTTGAGCGAGTCGCTGGAGGCGCAGTTTTTGCCTCCGGAACTGCGGGCGTTAGTTTTCTGCTTGCGGAGCGGGTGGGCGGCGGAGCATCGGAGAGCGGGAACGTCGGCCAGGGGACGGCGAGCGGTGAGAGCGGAAACGGCAGCTAGACGAAGACGGATCGGGAGGCGGCTCATGTGACACAGGCGAGGAGGTCGGGGATAGATCGTAAGTCGGCTCACGCCTATAAATATACGGACGATAGTCGCGACTGCGGCACAAGCGAGCCCCGTGGCCAGCGACTCCGCAGGCGTAGAAAATAGGGTGGTTGTCTTGCGTACGCCAGGGGTTGAAAGGCTGCGGCTGTGGTCTTGGGCGGGCAACCGGACGATAAGCGGTTGGTGCAGGTCGCTGGGGCTCTAGCAGGTGATGGGGAGGCCCGTAAGCAGGAGCAGCAGGCGAAGGCCGCGGTCGCGCCACGGCATTCGCGTACTTTAACGGAGCCGTGATCAGTGGCTGCTGAGGAGGTGGAGGAGGAGAGGGCAGTACCTCGGCGACCTGCTCCTGTATGACACGCTGGATGTTGGGAGTGAGCGGCGACGCAGGAGTAGGTGGGCTGGTCGACAAGCACAGCTGGTGGGCGACTTCCTCACGGACAAACTGCTGAATGTGCTGGAGGAGCGACTGATGGTCCAGAGCACCGTCGCGGGGAAGAGCCAAGCTAGAAATATTTGCCTCTTTAAAGCCGGCTCGGCGGGTCGAAAGGCGCTGTTTGCGCAGCTCATCGAAGCTTTGGCAGTGGCTTGCTTATTACGTCGGACACAGACTGCGGATTCTTCGCGACGAGCATCTGAAAGGCGTCACCATCAATGCCTTTCAGAATATTTCGGATCTTGTCTGACTCGCTCATGGAAGCGTTGATACGTTTGCAGAGATCGACTACATCTTCGATGTAACTGGCAAAGTTTTCGCCGCTCTGTTGTGCCCGACTGCGCAAGCGTTGCTCGGCACGAAGCTTACGCACAGCGGGACGGCCGAAGACCTCCGTGAGGCTGGTTTGCAGATCCGCCCAGCTGGAGATGTCCGCTTCGTGGTTGCGGAACCATAGATTCGCAACGTCTCTTAAATAAAATATAACGTTGGTAAGCTTGACGCTGGCATCCCACTTGTTATACGCGCTTACGCGTTCATAGGAGGCCAACCAATCCTCCACATCGGTGTCATCCGTGCCGCTGAAGATCTTGGGGTCGCGGTGACGGACGGCACCAGAACAGATGACAGCAGGGCCAGCAGGCTGGGCAGGTTGGGCCGGGGGGTCGGGCACCGTGGTAGAGCCTGGAAGCCTGGCCATGGTGGCGTATCTCGATGGTGTGAGCAGACCGCACCTCCACCAAGTGTAGTGTAGGACGTCTTCGAAGGCGCTGCGTCGCGAACGGCTAGCGGTACGTCTCGGTTCAGTCCAGAGGCAGCGACCAGTCCCAGCGGCAACGATCAGCGCACACGCACGAGCATCGGCGCCGCTGTCTTCGTCCTCTTCTTCCTTACGCCAGCCGCCCAAGGTTCGGGAGCCGAAGGCCTGTCTTACAGCAGTCTCAGTAACATATAAGGCGCCGTCTCCCAAGCCCTGAGTCTACTCCACCTTGGGGGATTCCCGTAAATATTTGGTCAGTCAGTCTAAATGAGACGTTCGAAAGCATCGGAGCCAAAGGAGGCTGGTTAAAGGGATTTGACCATGTGCTCCTGCCAGAGAAGCATTTCGTGGCTTTGACATTTTCTTCTAGTAGCTTTAGTAATAGGGCTTTGACGCGGCGCGACAACCTACGGCCACGCACTTGATATGGCACCTAAAGAGTGATTCACAGCCAAGAAACCGCAGAAAATAAAATCAGCCGTCGAAGGTGCGTGCAGCGCCTTTATATTGGACGCCCTGAGCATTAAGCGACGCTAAGTGGCCGGTTTGTTTTTTCAGCCGATCCACTGACAGATCAATAAAGCAGTACGGTTGTTGATGTCAGAGGCAATGAACACCTGCACTTTAAGACTACCGGCACTGGCGGTCAATAGTCGACGGGTGCGTAATATCGGCCTTGCATCCCAGCCATAGAAAATGAGATTGCTGCTCACATTATCACATTAAAACTTTTTAGCCCGCTCTCGCTTTCCGTGTACTGTACAGGCGCCACAAAGGCTAACTCTTAAATTGTCGGAAAACTGTGCACAATCCCAGAACAAGCATTTGGAGTGTCAGTTTTGGGCTTGTTCTCTTTCTGTGTCAATTTTTTTTTAATTTAACGAATTCAATGACAGGCAAAAGTTCCAGTATCTTAGGCTAAAGTCTTATTGCGAAATGTGAAGCAGCGCACGAGAGCTTGTCGCATTGTTATTCTGTCAGTTCAGCTCAAAAACATTTTTTTTAAATGCTCATTAAATTATGCCATTGCTCTTTGCATACCTCCATGTCTATGACTGCACCATGGTCACGATCGAAACCTGCAGTCAGATACAACTAAAGAACACAGCGGTGAATGCACCTCAGAGGAGGCTCTCCAGCTAACTGCACCAATCGGTCCTCATGACGTTGTGGTTAATCCCCTAGCGTGAAATAGCTTTTGGCGTGTAGGTGTCTCCATGAAATGTGGTTAAACGTGTTGTTGTGAGAACCGGTTCTAGTAATTGACTGTAGGGCGTCTCTTGGTGGTTATTCGTCGCTGCGTTCTTCATTAGCATCCGACTATACTATTTTGCGGATTTGAGGGTATAGCCCATTGCGGCTTCCCTATAGAAAAACTATGAAATTTCTAATGTTGATCGCAGCGACCCAACACGCAACTACCGAGAGGAGCAAGCATTTTTCGGGCGCACCCGTCGTGCTTTTAAATGGCACCTTTCTGCTCTTACAGGCTGGTGCTTCCGCGCTTATTCGAATCCACACGTGGCATAGATTTGCTAACTGCGGAACGTCTGGAGCACATAGGCCACGAATGATATGAGCCAAACTTGCGGCTCTGTTCTCAATATACCCTCGCGCTTGTCGCAGTCCAGGCAGCTTACAGCTGTAGATTTTAAACGCACAGGACGAAAATTTCAGCTCCGCCTGGCCTATGCGCGTTGCGTATATCAGAAGAAGCCTGTGAAGCCAGACCTCCGTTGTTGTTGTTACCTTGGTGGCATGGCACATACCCACGACGGGGGATAGGCCAGGGTTCAGTACCGCGTGCCTGCGCTTTCTTCTTTATCTTCGCTCTGTGGCAGCGCCGGTTTGCCTGCAGAGCGGTGTAGTGTATACGTCACTTCAAGCAAGTTAAAACTTCACCACGCTTTCTAGGCTGTAAACTAACTTTTAAAATTACACAACAAAAGGAAACCACTGCAAATCGCGGAGAGAAAGCTGCCAAAATTACACGTTGCCATTTTATGCTATTTCTCTAGTCGTAACCATCAAGTGGAAACGCGAAGCTGAAGAAGAAGAAGCGGAGCATCCAGAAAGTGACTCATGCGGGGACGTTGAACCTGTGGATCATTTCCTTCTCTACTGTCCAAAATTCGCACTTCAGAGAAAGATTTACCTGGAGGTCTTTCTCTCCAGGTTAGGGCTCCCGTTATCTCTGCCAGTGTTGTTATCGTTCGGAGCGAGCGCCAAAGGATTTGCACTGGGCTCAATTTGTGGGAATATCCATGATTACATAATTGCAACTGGTACGTTGATTTGCTAACTTTTTTAAAAGTCTTGGTGTTTTTTTATATTATCATTATTATTCTCGCCAAAATGTTCTTTGTTATTTCACTGCATATATTCTTCTGTCGTTTTTCATGAATATATTTTTCAAAATTCACGTTTGGCTTCGCTATTTTGTCGTAATCCTATGGAAATTTCCTTATTTATACCACTATACCTTGGCAAATCCCCCCACGTGGGTATGTGCCATTATATAGAGGTGAAGAAGAAGAAGAAAATGGGCAACGTTCGGGACAAGCAGGTGGCTGACGATAATACGCGCATGACGCAGCGCGAATGCCGCCTTCTCCACGACGCCTGGCATGGCTTCTGCAGCGCCAATCACGAAGGCGGCGCCCTCATCTTCAGCGTCTTCCTCACGGAAAACCCAAACCTCGTGACGCTCTTCCATCTGTTCCGCGCCATGCCACTAGCCATGCTCCCCAGCGATCCGGCGTTCAGGGCGCACGCCTGCTCTGTGGCCTACCACGTCACTTCCATGGTGGACAACGCCAGCGACCCGGTCTTGCTCGAGGCGCTCATCCGCAAGAATGCTGTGCTTCACACGACCAAGGCTGGAGTGTACCCACATCATTTCGACGTCTTGGGCCACGTCTTGATGAAGATGATATTGCGGAGAGACGATAAGAAACAGATCACACCTGCGGCTGTTACCGCTTGGAGGAAGCTATTGGAGGTGAGAATTTTCCTTTGAGCTCTTAGGTGCACAAGCAAAAGTTTTTCCTGGCATGAATAGTAAGAATGGTGAAATACAATATAGCGCAATATATCTCAGTACGGTTGCGCAGCCTGAGCCCTGTCCAGAACTGACAACCCGCGTATTTTCTGTAAGTAAAAGTAACGCAGCTAGCACATGAGACAGAGACTGATGTAAAACAAAAGGTAGATGAGAGTTTCGCCGTACACACTGTAGAACACTGCATCACCTTGAAATATATTTCAAGCTTTGGCGCGTCGAAAGGATCATGTCAGGTAATATAAGAGGTATTTTTCTAGGCACTAAATTAAGTAGCGTGTAATTTTATGGGCGCAATGATGAGGATTCTCGCGCTCGAGATTTCTGAAACATGCCAGCTTGTGGCATAACTAATGCTGAAAATTTATCGAAGAACTTAGACATACCTCACATAACATTTAAATACGCACTCTGTTTGAATAATAGCATATTTGATAGGCTAATGTGATCATTATAAGCTTCATCCTTAACATCATGCCAAATGCGGACAGGAGAGTATGTCACCGTTGATCAGCTTGTTATGGCAGTTGGTTCGCATTATGAGCAAAATAAAGTGATTATTTGTACTGGTTTTTGAAATGCAATACGCACGCATTTGCGACTTACTTTTTCAGTGTAAGTATGGCTAATATTTTACGCAATGAACTGCAAAATCAATGCTTGTGAAGTTAGCGCCAAGGCTCAGCGAAAAGAAGAATTCAACTGTACAGCGCAGTCTTCTGGTTTGTTTCTTCCTTTCGTGCTTTGCTCACTTTTTATTGAACACATAGATATTAGTTTAGTTTTTTTAGGCTTTAACATCCCAAAGCCAGTCATGCTATGAGGGACACATGAGATATTCAGCCTGTCGTGTGTTCTGCTGGGAAAAACTTGGAAAACTTTCTGAGAGCTCAGTTTGATGCAGCCTTCCTCAGGGACAGCAGGCTGAAAATAACTATTTACAGCCTGTTACAAAAGGGCCGGCGGCAGGCGGGCGCCTGCGAACGAGTCGGCGGCGGAGCCCGCTAGAACGAAACGAGACTTGTGACGACGCTGTGTGATAAGATGAGCAGGGCGGAAGAGGACACACGTGGCGCTGACGAAGCAGTTAGCTGTTCGCAGCTTCCCCCTTTTCTTGTAATCCATATCGTACTACGGGTTTCCGGACACGTGTTGACTGGCGCAGCACTGGACCTTCGAGGTCGCTGGCCGAAGGAGCCTCTGTTGCCTCCAGCTCCACGTCTGGGTCGTCTGTAGGCACTTCAGGGCTAGCAAGGGGAGCTGAAGCAGCAATGGATGCATCGATGCTTCTCCGGAGCTGGTCCATGTGACGGTGGACAACCCCGTTTTCTGTCTCAACTTTCCCGACACGTGAGCCCGCGGTTGCCTTCACCTTGCCCGGAGTCCATTTCTCGCCGCTGCCATAGTTACGGATGTATACCGAATCTCCTGGGGCAAAGCTCCAGCTGGCGCCTTCCCATGACTGGGCTTGGTCGACTGTCTTGCACCTGGGCGGAAAGCACATATCTAGTCTCGTGCGCAGTCGGTAACCGAGCAACATTTCGGATGGCGAGAGCCCCGAGGATAGCGGCGTGTTTCAATAGCTGCACAATATTCTTGCCAGAGCCTTCTTTAAGCCCCCTTCTGAGCACCTTTTTAGTCCGTCCTTAATGGCCCGCAGAGCCCGTTCAGCCAAACCGTTGCTTTGTGGGTGATACGGCGGCGTACGAATATGCGTCATGCCGTTCCGCTTCATAAATTCGACGACCTCACAGCCCGTAAAAGGCGTCCCAATGTCAGAGACCACTGTGGGTGGTAGACCAAACTGACTAAAAATCGTCCGAAGTGCCTCTACCATTATGCGGGAGGTGGCGTTGGATAGGGGAATGGCCTCGATCCACTTGCTGAGCGAGTCTACGATGACCAGGATCATCTTGTTTTGAATTGGTCCCGCAAAATCGATGTGCAACCGCGACCATCTTTCCGAGTCTCTGGCCAGCTAACAGGTGCGTACTTAGGCGGAATTGGAAGCGCTTGAACGCAGCTTTGACACCTAGCCGCTGCCGGTTCAATATCTTTTTCGAGACTGGGCCACCAGAACGTAGATCACGCAGTAGTCATCATTGACGAAACACCTTGGTGTGCTGCGTGCAACAACTTCAAAAATCTTTCTCTGGCTGCTACCGGAATCCCAACACGGTGGCCCCAGTGGAGGAGGTTCTGACTAACGGACAGCTCATGGCGCCTTTTCGAGTATTCCGGCATCTCCTTCCCTTCCATAACCGTGTGCCGTGGCCAACCCTCCCAGACATACGTACAGACGTTTGAGGGCACTCCGTCTGCTTGGGTGAGTGCTTGCAGCTCCTTTAGGGGCACGGCAGTTGGGTCCTGTGCGCCCAAGGCCAATACGTACTCCGCGACGTCCTCCGAATCCTCGGGCGCCTTGCGGAACTTTGGCCGTGCTCCTGGCTTGAGGTGCAGGTGCACTGGTGGACCTGTTATGCATGCCAGGGCCTCCGTAAATAAGTCTGCGTAGCCCTCCAGAACGGCAGTGGGCATCACAGGGGTTGAGCTGTGGTCCTATGTCGAACGAAAAACATGTAGCTCAGCTGCTTCTTCGGTTTCGAGTTTTTCCAACAAATCCCGGCCGCACAGTAGGGGTCCTTCGCAATCCAAGACGATGAGGTGGCAATCGACAGTTGCAGTCTTATAGTCTACACGCATTGGTAATACTCCGAGCACCGGCAGCCTCCCCAGATAGCAAAACAATTTAATCTTCGACTTCTGTAACTCTGGCCATTGATTACTGCGCGCTTCGTAGCTTTGCCAAGGAATGACACACACTGGCGAGCCGGTATCAACATCCATTAACAGCTTGATGCCGTTTCAGGTGAAAGTTTCTCTAATTGGGGACACCAACCGTTCATTGGTCGTCACTGACCATAGCTGGGCTGCACTAACATCGCTGTCGCTATCTGCCTGCGCTGACGTTAACCGAACGGTTTTTCACCTTTCGGCACATTCGAGCCAAGTGACCTTGTGTGCCACAACTGTAACAGTGTCGATGACGCATCGAGCAGGTGGCATTATCATGACCACTGTTTCTGCAATGCTCGCACTGCTTGCCACTAGTGTTCCGTTTCGCGGGCCAACGCCGCGGCACCTGAGGTAAGGGCAGAACTCCACAAACTGAACACATCCTCCGCTCCGGGACCGGATGGGATCACGAACAGGGCACTACGAAATCTGGACACCCCCTCTATCGAAGTCTTAACAGCCTATTTCAACGAGTGCTGGCAAAACGGTTCCCTACCTCCTCAGTGGAAAACAGCGAAAGTTGTATTTCTGTCCAAGCTAGGCAAGCCGCTTCACCATACTAATCTCCGACCCATCTCTCTTACGTCATGTGTAGGCAAGCTCTTCGAGCATGTCATTCAGCTGCGACTCAGCAACTACTTGGAGGATAATGAGCTCCTCCCTAACAGCATGTATGGTTTTAGACCAGGATTGTCAGCGCAGGATGTATTCCTCCAAATACAACATCAGATACTGGAACCCAAAACAAAGGATACGAAAGCCATATTAGGAGTAGACCTCAATAATGCCTTTGATCACGTTACCCACGCGGCTATCCTAACGAACCTACAATCCCTCGACGTTGGACAACGCATGTACAACTGCATTCGCGATTTCCTCAGTAATCGCACGGCCCATCTCTCATTCGGCCCGCATTCCTTAAACGACATCAACATCGGAGCACGAGGCACCCCACAGGGAGCGGTCCTCTCCCCTACTCTCTTTAACATAGCCATGATGGGTCTACCTAAATTACTCAAGTCGATACACAACCTACACTTCAGCTTCTATGCCGATGACATTACACTATGGACATGCCGAGGTAGCGACGCGGAGATAGAACACTGCTTACAAACAGCACTAAATATCCACGTACGTCCATGATAGAGGGCTCTCATGCTCCCCCACGGAATCGCAACTTTTCATATACAAACCCCACCGAATGTCTGGCACACCACCGAATATTCAGCTCGTTTTAGGCAAGGAACCGATTCCCACAGTGCCAAAGGTTCGCATACTGGGAATGTTTCTCACTACTTCTGGCTCTCACACTGACACGATCAAAGCGCTACAAACGCACACACAACAAGTCACTAGGCTCATCAAACGTGTGGCACACAGAAAATCGGGCCTACGGGAACCAAACACGCTTCGACTAACACAGGCTTACATCACCAGTAGAATAACATATGCACTACCGTATCTGCCCCTCTTAGCGAAAGATACAGAACGCCTAGACGGCCTCATTCGGAGCAGTACGCGCACAACTTTACGCCTTCCCCCATGCACTTCCACAGAGCGCCTTCTTCGACTAGGAATACATAACACTTTCGAGGAACTCTGTGAGGCCACCAAAACGGCACAACTAGCCAGACTCACACGCACCCCTGCAGGACGAGCTCTGCTGCAGTCTCTTCGCATATCGCCAGTCGGCGTTATACCCGGCACTGACACAATCCCCACTCCCATAAGAGCTGCAGTTCAGATACCACCCCTCCCTAAACACATGCACCCAGAGCGCGATAAAAAGCGCAGAGAGGCCCGGGCCTTAGCACTACACAGAGCTTACGGAGAGGATCCCAATGTAGCATATACTGATGCCTCGCTCTACGCATCAGGCGCACAGGCAGCTATATTGGCTGTTCGCAGTGACGGCCGGCCCATCACGGCAGGAACCATTCTTACCTCATCCATAACAACGGCAGAGGAAGCGGCTATCGCTCTAGCCATCTCCTCTTCAGCCGCTACCAAAATTATATCCGATTCGCAAACAGCAATCCTAAATTATAGCACTGGTCGTATCTCTCGGCAAGCCAGCAGCATACTCCGACGCTGGAATCCCTCCAGAACCGTAACGCTCATCTGGGCGCCAGCACATGCCGGACTACCCGGAAACGAGGAGGCGCATGCCCTCGCCCAAGATCTTACCCTCCGGGCGGGTGAGCACACCGCCTCCTCCGTCGAAGGGGAGTGCCTGTTAAATTTCAGTGACATCCTACAACACTATCGTTCCAACAGACAGATATACGCACCTCCTCACCCTTCGCTATCAACCACCCAATCAACTTTCTGACGCAGGCTTCAAACTCGCACACTCCCATACCCGATAGTCATGCACGGACGCTTCCCTGACCTATTCTCCTCCTCCTGTCGACTATGTGGCAAACCAGGCGACTTTCTGCATGTTCTGCTCACCTGTTCCACTTACCCGCACCCCCCTCCCCCAGAGGTGGCACTCACTTACTGGGAACAGCTGATGTCCAGTTCAGCACTCCAAGACCAACGACTCGCCATCACCAGTGCCTCTAACAGGCTGGCCCTCCAGGGTCTGGCACACCATTTGTAAGGGAGGAACCCACTGTGCGGGCCACTCCCGCAGGCCATGAGGGGGGCTCTGCCCCCCACCTGTAATTTGCCATGGCCAATAAAGTTTACACCACCACCACCACCCGCGGCACCTTTAATGCCAGCACGTCAGTGGAGTATGCTTCGTGGCTTATCGTCTGAGAATCAAGCTCTGCATTTCCTGACGCTAACGCAAGTGCTGTTGCTTCTGCTAAGGTAACATCCTTTTTTGCCAGCAACTGCTTTTGTAGGTTCTTCGAGCGGACGCCACATGCGATGCGACCTCTCAACATCCTATCAAGCATTGTTCCGAAATTGCAGTTCTGAGGAATGCGTCGCAATTCGGCAATAAAAGCTTGTACTGGCTGCCTTTCGTGCTGTTGCCGGTGAAAGAACCTGAAGCTTTCGGAAATTTCGTTCGGCGTAGGGTCGTAGTACTTGTTTAACTCATCTACTACTGACTGATCGCTCAACGAGTTTGGCTTTTGTGGGGTGACTGTTCCGCAAAGAATGTCAGTGGTGCTTGACCCAAGCGCGGCAACTAGCAGGGCTCTTTTCTTGGCATCGTCATTTACTTGGTTAGCTTCGAAATAGGCTTCAACTTTGACAAGGTAAGATTGCCACTTATCTTTCCCGTCGTCGAACTCTGGTAAGTAGTGGCCCACGGCTGCAAGAAGGTCCGATGCATGGGTGCTATCGACAGACCCTTGTGTCAGAGGAATCCTCGTCGCCACTGTTACAAACGGGCCGGCGGCAGGCGGGCGCCTGCCAACGGGTGGGCGGCGGAGCCCGCTAGAACGAAACGAGATGGTTAGCTGGAGCACAAAAAAAAAACGAGGTTTATCTCGTGGCTTTGTTTGTTATAGCCAGTCAAAGAAAACGCGACTGAAAGGAAAGGAAAGCTGTGCTTGGCTGTGACGCTGTGTGATAAGATGAGCAGGGCGGAAGAGGGCACACGTGGCGCTAACGGAGAAGTTAGCTGTTCGCTGCGCAGCCTACGCGGTAGAATATGCTGTATGGAACAACCTATGCTAGTAGTCCGATAGCTTACGAAACTATGATGTTTTTTGCAGTAACCCTGCGACGCAAATCAAGCATGTGGCTTTTATTTTCTGCAGTCTTTGGAACAAACCTGGCAACCCCCATTTAAACAGTCACGGATTATTTTCTGCAAATGCAAGGTTGCAGGCTTTCTCTGCCGCATTTCTGCTGAAATATGAACGAATAATTCGGCGATACGACATTTTTAAACACGCGAAACAAAAAGTAATGGTAGCTTGTCAGGGTTTTAAGCCGCCAACTTCTGGGAAAGCCAAAAAGCTGGGAAGGTGCTCATGACAGAAACACTCGAAATAAAAGGGATTTGGAGGTTTCAGCTGTAATGTACAATGTGCTCTGCACATATCGCCTTGATTAGTTTACTCAGCTGTAGATCACTGCCAAAATAACATTTCATGATCACGGTTGATGCTACATTTTATGACAAAATGGAATCTGTGCATAAAGGGCGCCATGCCACACGTTATTTTTGTCTACTAAAGCTTTGGTAAGGGACGCATCTGCCAAGTATTTGACTCTAAAGAAGCCTGCCACTGGGCCAGGGGGAAGCTTCTCCCGCTTGTACCAAGGTTGGGTAGTTGGCGGCACCAGAGATCGAGCTCCACATTTCCCACATGCGGGCGGAAGCTCAAACCATGAGGCCACCCCTGCGGTTAAATATTAACATTTCCAAGTGGTCTTGGTGCGGTGCATGACTACACCTTGAGTCTCTGAACTCCTGACAGAAATCTAGAAGCCTTGTTGGGTTGTTTTAAAATTGGAGGGGTTTGCAGGTATTCATGCGCTAAGGGGAGTTAAAACTACCTCTAAAGGCTCTGGCTGCGCACTCATAATTTATACCGATGAAACCCTTCGAATGCTGCAAATAACGGGTTGCGAGGCGTGCGGAGGTACCAGCGAGGGACTGAAACTTTATTAATATTGAGCTGTTCTCACAGGATATTCTACTCGCAACTCTGCAGCATTTCGAATGCTTGCATTGAGTCAGTTGCAGTCACAGGCTGAGTATTGTCACGTTTTAGTGACGGCAGTCCAGCAGTCAGGAAGATACCGGAAATACTTGCAAATGAAGCTCTTTATTAGGGCTGACTTGCGCCCGCAAAAGAATTTAATCACTCGGTGGCGGCGTAAGCAACAAGCGTGCTCGTCAATCGTCGATCTACGAATACCCGCTGCTCGCGGCATCGTTAAATTTAAAGCCGGCAAGGAAACTTCGAGATAACAGGTCGAGATCATCTAGAGTAATCTAGAAACACGTAGATGCAGCTGTTCATGGCTGTGAACAATCGAGATTAGTCCTGTTGCTTCTCGCGTCACGAACAAAAATGATAACACCCCTTTTCTGCGCCCTTGCGCGAAAGAACGGACGCTACAATGATACGTGGCATTACCCCCCTTCCAAAGAAGCATCGTCTCGATGCTTTAAAATGAAAATAAACATGGAGAATGAAACTTCGAGTCCTTTAGCGTTCATAATATGGCTTCAGACGTACGACATGTACGACTTCCGGGCGTGGGCGGCGTCGCTGAGATGCTGTCGTGCCGTCGGGGATGACTTCATAGTCGAGGTCACCGATGCGACGGAGAACCCTGTACGGGCCAAACTAGCGTCGCAGCAACTTTTCGCTCAATCCACAGTGGCGAACTGGCGTCCATATCGAAACCCGATCACCTGGCTTGTAATGCGTGTCTCGTCAGCGCAGATTGTAGCGTCGGGCATCGGTGTGCTGCTGGTCTTGAATGCGAAGCCACGCAAATCTTCGGGCTTCCTCGGCGCAATGAAGGTAGGCGGCGACGTCGAGGTTGTCTTCGTCGGAAACGTGCGGGAGCATTGCGTCGAGTGTTGTCGTGGGCTTCCTGCCGTATACCAGCTGGAATGGAGTAAACCTGGCTGTCTCCTGGGCGGCAGTATTATAGGCGAAGATCACGTAGGGCAGAATAGAGTCCCACGTCTTGTGTTCGGCGTCGATGTACATGCAGAGCATGTCTGCGATGGACTTGTTCAGACGCTCTGTGAGTCCGTTGGTTTGCGGATGATAGGCAGTTGTCCTCCAATGGCTTGTCTGGCTGTACTTTTAAATGGCTTGCGTCAGCTCCGCTGTAAATGCTGTTCCTCTGTCTGTGATGAGCACTTCGGGTGCGCCGTGTCGGAGGAGAATTTGTTCGACAAAAAATTTTGCAACTTCTGTTGCGGTACCACTAGGCAACGCTTTTGCTTCACCGTAGCGGGTCATGTAGTCGGTGGCGACGATGATCCACTTGTTACCTGATGATGAAGTCGAAAAGGGGCCGAGGAGGTCCATCCCGATTTGCTGAAAGGGCTTAGTTGGCGGTGGTATGGGGTTCAGGAGTCCGGCTGGTCTAATCGGAGGCGTTTTGCGTCGCTGACACTCACGGCACGTTTTCACGTAATGGGAAACGTCGGTAGCTAGCCGCGGCCAATAGTACTTCTCCTGGATGCGGTGCAACGTGCGAGCAACCCCGAGATGCCCTGCAGTCGGCTCATCATGACATGCCTCCATAATTTCTTGCCTGAGATTTTTGGGCACGACAAGAAGATGCACTGTCCTGTTGGGCGCGAAGTTATTCTTCAGAAGGACATTATTGTGAAGGACGAAGGACGATAGTTGGCGCTTGAACCCCCGGGGAGGTGATGCGGTCTTGCCTTTCAAATAATCAACTAGGTTTTGCAACTCAGGATCCGAGCGCTGCTGCTGCGCGAAACTGCTGGCGCTTACCGGTCCTAAGAAAGCGTCGTCGTCTTCCTCTTCCGGTGCTTCGTCTACGGGGGCTCGCGATAGGCAGTCTGCATCGGAATGCTTGCGGCCAGATTTGTAGACTATAGTTATGTCGAATTCTTGAAGACGCAGGCTCCAACGAGCAAGGCGGCCGGAGGGATCTTTAAAATTGACCAACCAGCACAGAGCATGGTGATCGCTCACAACCTTGAATGGTCGTCCGTATAGGTAGGGGCGAAATTTGGACGTGGCCCAAATTATGGCGAGACATTCTTTCTCTGTCGTCGAATAGTTGGCTTCGGCTTTCGACAGTGAACGGCTAGCGTACGCGATAACTTTCTCCTGTCTGCCATTTTTCTGAACGAGGACCGCTCCTAAGCCCACCCCGCTTGCATCGGTATGAACTTCGGTTTCGGCGTTTTCATCAAAGTGCCCGAGCACAGGAGGGGACTGTAAGCGGCGCTTCAGCTCGTTGAAAGCTTCCTCTTGCGGCCTTTCCCATTTAAAAGGCACGTCAGCCTTGGTAAGTTGGGTCAAAGGTTCAGCGATGCGCGAAAAATTCTTGACGAATCGCCGGTAATAAGCGCACAATCCAAGGAATCTGCGTATAGCCTTCTCGTCAGTAGGCTGTGGAAACTCTGCGATCGCAGCCGTCTTCTTGGGGTCTGGGCGAACTCCATCCTTGCTTACGACGTGACCAAGGAACAGCAGCTCCTCGTAGGCGAAGTGGCACTTCTCTGGTTTCAGTGTCAGGCCTGAAGACTTGATCGTTTCCAGCACTATCCGAAGCCTTCTGAGGTGGTCTTCAACGCTTGAGGAGAAGACAACAACGTCATCTAAGTAGACTAGGCAAATCTGCCACTTCAAGCCTGCGAGCACCGTATCCATTACTCGCTGGAACGTCGCTGGGGCAGAGCAGAGGCCGAATGGCATCACCTTGAACTCGAAGAGTCCGTTTGGCTTGATGAACACAGTCTTCTCGCGATCTCTTTCGTCGACTTCAATTTGCCAGTAGCCGCTCTTCAGGTCCATCGATGAGAAGTACTTAGCGTTGCACAGCCGGTCCAGTGTATCGTCGATGCGGGGGAGGGGGTAGACATCCTTCTTCGTAATGTTGTTCAGGCGGCGGTAATCGACGCAAAAGCGAAGGGTGCCATCTTTCTTTTTCACTAGGACGACCGGTGCTGCCCAGGGGCTCCTCGATGGCTGGATGGCGTCGTCACGAAGCATTTCCTCAATTTGCTTGCGGATAGCTTGGCGTTCTAGCGGCGATACGCGGTAGGGGCTCTGTCGCAGTGGTCGTGCGTGTTCGTCTGTGACAATGCGGTGCTTGGCAAGCTGGGTTCGTCGCACATTCGATGCTGATGAGAAGCAATCGGTGTACCTTTGAAGAAGACTGTGTATTTGGTCTTGTCTGCTCCGGGGTATTTCCGGGTTGATGTCGAACGTGGGTTGATGGCCCTGGTCAGATAGTTCTGCGGGTTGGTCGGGTAGGGCAAATACGTCTCTGATGTCTGCCAGCTCGTCGAGGAAAGCGATCGTCGTACCTTTGTTTAGATGCCGGTATTCTTCGGTGAAGTTGGTTAGCAACACCTGGGCTTGGCCATTTCGGATTTCGGCGACTCCCCTCACGACGCCCAATCCTCGATCCAGGAGTAACTGGGTGTTCCCCTCGATAACGCCTTCGGCATTTTCGATGTCTCCAGTACCTATGCCGACGAGAACACTTGATCGGGGCGGCACGCTCAATGCTTCATCGAGGACGTTTAAGGCAACGTGATGAGTCGCGCTCGTCGGTATGGCTTTTTCCGTGGAAAGCTTGATCGACTTAGATCGAAGGTCGATGATCGCCCGATGTTCGTTCAGGAAGTCCATTCCCAAAATCACGTCTCCCGAGCATTGCTGTAGGATCAGGAAGGTTGTCGCATAGGTTCTCCCATTTACAGTAACTCTCGCGGTGCAGCGTCCTGACGGAGTAATCAGGTTGCCACCTGCGGTGCGGATCAAAGGGCCATCCCAGGTTGTTGTTACATTCCTGAGTCGGACAGCGAGTGGGCCACTCATGACAGAGTAGTCAGCTCCCGTGTCCACCAAGGCAGTAACCGCGTGACCGTCGACCGTAACTTCAAGGTCACTTGTTCGCGTTCTGGTATTGTACGTTGTCTTCGGTGTCCGATCTCGGCTTCGTCGAGTAGTGGGGCTGCGGTGGGCGTACTGCGACGTTACTTCACTGGGCAGCGGTAAAAGCTTCAAGTCTGGCCGCGTCGTCGTCGGTGTCGTCGTCGTCGGTGCTGTCGTCGTAGTTGAGGCATGGTCTCGAGTACTCGTCAATGGAGGATCTTTGTCATTGCGCTTAGAAGCAACCTCACCTCCAGAGGCTGCTTTATTTAGTTTAACCTTCGGGGGCTGGGGGAGCGTCCACGCACGGCGTAACCTCGGCTAGGAGAAACAAAGCGCGGAGACGATGGCGACGGGGAACGTGATAGGCGGCTCGGCGATGAGTATTCTTTCCGACGTAAAAACTCCTGGATTTCGGCTGGTCGCTGGCCGGGTGCGGGTCGTGGAGCGTCGTAAGAGAACCCTCGGATGCCCAGTCATCTGTATGGGCAGTGCCGGAGGACGTGACCGGCTTCGCCACAGTGGAAGCATAGTGGGCGCGCTGGTCGGGAGTTCTCCACTCGTCGTATTTCCTCGGCTGCGCGCGTCGCTCGTAGGACGGGCGGGTTGGGGCGAGTGGGCGGCGGTCCAACGCAGCTGGCTGAGGGCGATAGGGGCTTGGGTCCCGTCGTCGAGGTGCAGGACGGCGCACAGCTGCGGCGTAATCATGGCTGGGGGCTGCAGAGGCTGCGTGGGTGTCGGCGTCACACCCAAGGCCTGTTGAACCTCGTCCCGGATGACGGCAGTGAGAGATGAAAGTTGCGGCTGCGTTCCCGTTGGCAGCAGCCGTCGGAGCTCCTCTCGCACAGCTTCACGTATAACCTCCCGCAGGTTATCGTTGTTAGCGGTGTCCATGCAGCTTGCTGACAAAAAGCGCTGCTGGCGGTCATACTGGCGGGCTCGGGCGTCAAGAGTTTTCTCCATTGTGGATGCCTCTTCTACGAATTCCGCGACGGTTTTCGGTGGGTTGCGAACGAGGCCGGCAAATAGTTGCTCTTTAACTCCCCGCATAAGCAACTTCACCTTTTCTTCTTCCTACATGCTCGCGTCGGCACGCCGGAAGAGACGCTTCATTTCCTCAGTGTACACAGCAACGGTCTCGTTTGAGTGTTGTATGCGAGACTGTAGCAGCTGCTGGGCTCTCTCCTTTCGCACGACGTTCGTGAAGGTCTTCAGAAGCTGCTCCTTGAAGGTTTCCCAGTTCGTGAGGGTAGCTTCCTCATTCTCAAACCAGACTTTTGCTGGTCCCTCCAAGGCGAAGAAGACGTACCTAAGTTTCGTGGCATCATCCCAGTTGTTGAAGATAGCCACACGATCGAACTGCTCCAGCCATTCTTCGAGGTCGGCGCCAGGCGAAGCGTCGAAGGTTGGTGGCACCCGGGGCTGGTGAAGAATGATTGGAGTCGTCGTCTGGGGCAAGCTCATGGTAGACGTTGCGGCTGGCTTCCGCTTCCGGGTAGGGTCCGGCAGATTCCCGAACTCTAGTGCGTCCCCTTGCAGGCGTCGGCTAGCGCGGTGGACTGAACTCAGATCCTGCGGTTGATGACTCAGACGGCTGGCGTCACGGCTTGTAGGGGGTGTCCGGAACATGGAAGGCTTCCCCGCACCTCCACCAGATGTCAAATTTTAGTGACGGCAGTCCAGCGGTCAGGAAGACACCAGAAATACTTGCAAATGAAGCTCTTTATTAGGGCTGACTTGCGCCCGCAAAAGAACTTAATCACTCGGTGGCGGCGTAGAAAGAGAAGTTTATTTTTTTCGAAAGGAACAAAAATACGAAACAAAACAGTTGAACTGAAGTCTGATCTTTCAAGCACATGCGCAGTGACGCAGCACTGAGCACGTCAGTATGGCAGTATGAAAGCCGACACTCGACCGCCGCGCAGGACGATAAAGTATGTCGACCATTTGCGCAAGAACTCAGCCTCGCTCATTGTCAGTGCGTCCACGCATGCTTGCTCAAAGAGTCGCGTGCGGAGGCGCTGCAACATTGGAAACATTGCTCTTTGCGGATGCCCATTTAAGGAAGCCGCTCCACGCTGCCGCCACAAAACGAACATGCCGACACACAAGAGCATATTTGTAAACAGTTCGCGTGAACTAGTGCGCGCTTCGAGGCGGGTTACGAACATTCGTGACACTAGTACCCAAAAGGTGCACGCCACTACACAGTCGAACATTGCGTGCCGCAATGTTTCTAAGAGACCGCACTGCGGGCATCGGGCGGAGGGCGCCACGCCCCACGCCGCAAGGCGGTCTTTTGTGGGCAGGACCCGCCAGCCTCGCAGCCAGCCGAAGTCCCTGACATCTGCAGGAAGCGCAGCTGAGGTCAGTTGGCGCCAGCGTGCCCGTCTCGTTTTCTGGAGTTGTTCGCGTGTCAGCTCAGCTACCGTTAGTGCTTCACACATCCTGGAGGGCGGGGTTTCATCAACATCCAGATCGGGCACGCTGGCAGACAACGACGCCAGTGTGCGACGCACGTTAACGAAAAATACTGGCGGCCGCTCGGCTGTAGGGCCAACCACGTTTTGTGTAAAAAACACATTACGCGCTGTACCCAGAGAGTATGTGAGGAGTGTTCTCCCGGGATAGTCTGGGTTGCGTACAAGATCTCGTACTCCTCGCAAGGCGAGCACATTGCACATAGTGCGGATACAAGGTATACCAAACCCACCCATGTACGATGGAAGGCGCATGAACATTCGTGACACAAGTTCGGTTTTGCCCGCCCAAACGAAAGAGCTACAGGCCGAGGTTAGCCTGCGAGCAAACGTGCGCGGTGGGTTTGCGACGCGGGCGACAAAAAAACATGCGGCTAGGATTGTAGACTTAACTATATAGCAGCGCTCTGCCATTGAAAGGCGGAACGTTGACGCCACCGAGAGGCGTTTCTCAGCGTTCGTGCGGAGGTTAGTCCAGGTTTCGCGGGCTACTACTCCGCTAGCGAGGAATACTACTCCGCTAGCGAGGAATACTACTCCGCTAGCGAGGAATACTACTCCGCTAGCGAGGAATACTACTCCGCTAGCGAGGAATACTACTCCGCTAGCGAGGAATACTACTCCCAGGACTTTCACTCCCTGCACCCACTCCACCTCGCCCGCAAGGTTCGGTGTGAAGGTGCCAAACATTAGTGCCTTGCTTTTTCCCCTGTTCAATAGGGCCCCTGATATCTCGCTATACTCGAGAAACAGCCGCGAAAAAGCGGCGTAGCTATCCTCGTCCTTGAGGAAAAGCAACACGTCGTCGGCGTAGGCCGAAACATTGATTTGGCCCTGGCCAGGCAGAGGGAAGCCGCGTATGGATGGACTGTCGTTAATGCGCCGGATGAGTGGATCCAGGCATAACATGAAGAATGTCGGGGAGAGAGGGCATCCTTGCCTTATGCCCCGGGTGACTGAGAAGGGAGCGCTCTGGTGGCCGTTTACGGAGAGATGAGCGTTCAGGTCTGCGTAAAGTAGGCGCAGCCTGCTGACAATTTGCGGCGGGAATCCGAAGGCTTCGAGGACTCCGAACAAATACGAGTGTTCCACCCGATCGAATGCTTTCGCCTGATCGAGTGAAACAAAACACCCGGTGAAGCCCGTCCTGCTGGCAAATGTGAACAGGTCTCTAGTGAGTGCCAATGCAGAAAACACAGAGCGGTCAGGCACGCTGATGGTTTGAGCACGGTGGATTAGGTGAGGCAGGATCGTCCGCATTGTTCTGTTTAGTAAAGATGCGACTATTTTGTAGTCTGTGTTTAAGAGGCTTATGGGCCGCCATGCTTGCGGGTCGGAGGGGTCACCTCCCGCTTTCGGAATGAGTATGATGCGGCATTCGCGGAAAGAGTTTGGACGTAACCCATCCGCGAGAAAGCCATTGACCATTTTCAGCAGTGCTCCTTGGATCTGGTAAAAAACATTGAATAAAAACTTGTTGGAATGCCGTCTGGACCCGGGGCACAGGCTGCATTCATACTCTGCAGGATGGCGTGCAGCTCTTGGCTTGTGGCTGGTGCGCAAAGGTTTTCATGCAGCTCTTCAGCTACTCGTGGCAAGTTTCCAAAAAAGCTTTGTAGAAGCCCGTCATAACCATCTTGAAGATTTAGCCAACTGTCCGTAGAGAACAGGTTCGAGAAGTGACTTGCAAAGATCGTGCAGATATCGGACGCGGTTTTGCTTTGGGTGCCGTCTGGGAGTGTCACGAAAGGCACAGTAGCGGGAGCTAATTCCTCTGCCGTGCCTGCGCGTACGTGTCGTAGCACAGCCGGGTCTGATATAGGCTGGCCGAGCTGGTGTGCACGACTAGGTGCCCGCGATGACTGGCAGAGCAACACGTGGTAACGTGCTTTA